>NC_092335.1:648679166-648998958 GCF_046630445.1 Rutidosis leptorrhynchoides
GTTTTGGTTTTTGTGTGAGTATCCATCGAAGTTGATGGTGTGGGTTTAGGGTTGGTGGAAGATGGCGTCCATGGCGGTGATCAAGTTTTGGGAATAATGAACCGTAGGTTGGAGGTGATGGTTGATCGAAGACGAAAAGAAAAATAAAAACGATGGTGGTTCTCCAGTGAGGTGGTGGCGAATGTGAGGGTGATGGTGGTGATTTCATGGAGGCTTGCAGGGAGGCATTTGGTGGTGATTGTTTAGGGTGACGGTAGTGTTGATGGTGTTTGGAGTGGTCTTGCTCGAATAAAAAAATATATAGAAACGAAAAAAAAATAGCAATGGTGATCGAAATTGAATAAATGGGTGATTGATTTAAGATGATCATCGGGTGAACAAAAGTGATGAATATCGAACATGTATGTGATGACCCGTCCTAATCCACCTGGACAAAGTCATCAACATCTGGTCTCATTGCGAGGTACTGACCTAAATATGCCATGAATGACCCCAAGTAATATCTTTAAAATGAGCAAATGCACAGCGAAAGATTTCTTTCATACCTGAGAATAAACATGCTTAAAAGTGTCAACTAAAAGGTTGGTGAGTTCATAGGTTTATCATAACAATCATTTCAATATATTAATAGACCACAAGATTTCCGTTTATAAATATATGTACACTCGCAAGTGTATAAAAGTATTCTATAAGTTGTTGAGCGCTTCGGTTACCATACTTAACAATTAATGTGGCATATTCCCTTTATTATGAAATCTCCCTACACTGTACCAAGTGTAGTAAAAATGAAGTACTATGCAACCGTTTACGATACTAGAGCGACTAGCCCGGTTGGGGTTGTCAAACCCGATAGATCTATCAATAGGATTCGCGCTTACATATTCTTACAACATGTAAATATTAGTTACCAAGCTATTAGGGAAGATATGCAAGGTGGTACAACTCAACGTAGAATATATTTTAAGTACTTGTGTCTATTCCGTCAAACATAAAAGCAGCGCATGTATTCTCAGCCCAAAAATATATATTGCAAAAGCAATTAAAAAGGGAGCAAATGAAACTCACAATACAATATTTTATAGTAAAAATATTCATACGACGAGACTGAACAATGCAGGGTTGTCCTCGGATTCACGAACCTATATTCAATTATGTATATTAACACATGTAATGGTAATCGAACAAATTTTACATATTATTAGTGATAAAATTGTTATTTTAATAAATTATATGTTTTATTGATAACTAATTTAAATATTTCTATTTTATGTACTTTAAATAAATAATTAGTATTTATTATAAAACGTTGATATAGATATGTTATATGTATTAACTATAGTGTTATATAACTAAAAATTCATTTGATAAAATAATATTAATAATAACAAATAAATAAATAAAAAGTTGTATTATTTCATAATAATAATATATCTGTAAATACACTTAATAATGATAATAATAATAATAATTATGATACTAAAAATAATAATACTTATAATGATAATAATATTGATAATAATAATAATAATAATAATAATAATAATAATAATAATAATAATAATAATGTATAAAAAAATAATAATAATCATACCATTTAAATCAAATGTGTTGTTGGGTCACAAATAGCAGTAGCCCAATTTAAAGCCCAGTTTGGTTTTTAAATATTCAGCCCAATTCGGTTTTTAGGTAATCAGCCCAACTGGCCCATCTATCAAGACAGTTTATATGGTAAAAATAATAATATGCAGTCGCCTGGATTCGAACTCAGGACCTCTTGTTAGTCTGATAACAACACTAACCATCCAAACTGTTTTGTTTTTCTGTTATAATATGAATTGTATTTTTATTTAATTTGTTTTTCTTTCTGTTTTCTTCTTCTTCTTTTTTAAAATCAAGCATACCAGAGTAGATCTTAACATCATGATCTTTATCTTCTTTTTATCCACTGTCATCATCATCAAACTATATCATGTAAATCATCTAATCGTCAACTTCAAATCATCATCATCAATCATTACGATTATCAAAATCATAATCATACTCTTCATCATAAAACTTACGATTATCATAATCATAATCATACTCATCATCATAAAACTTCATTATCGACCATCTCCCTCACAAAGCACGATCATAATTATCATCAGCTATCCTTTCTTACGCGTATCATTATCATGTTTTTATCATCATCTCAGTCCATCATGCATCATAATCATAATATGATATCATCATCGACTCGTTGTAATAGGAATAAGGATAGAACAGGTACTGTAGCTGTGACGGTGGTGACAGTAAACCAGAGCAGTAGGACATCTTCATCATCGTCATCAATGGTGGTGATGGTGTAGAGCTTATAAACAGAAACAGAAAAAAAATGATCATGGTGGATCTTGTGGTGGTGATAGTTATGGTGGTGGTTGTACGTGGATGATGGTTGTACCGGGTTGTTAATGGTGGCCGAACGATGGTGGTGATCTCCATGGTGTCGTGGTGGTGTATGGAATGGTGATGGTTTCTCAAAATGTTAGTGGTAGCGATTGATGCTTGGGGACTGTCGCGAATAATAAGAAAAAAAATAAAACGTGAATAGTGATTTGAAGTGGAGGTGGTGGACGATGGTTGTAAAGTAGAAGGTAGGGGTTGTGTGGTTGTGGAGGTAGTGAAAGCCGATGGTTGATGATGGTGTAGGTTCACGAAAGAAAATACTAGAGAGAGATGATGAGAGAGTGAGGATGAGGGAGAATGACGGTTTAGTGGTGGTGATTCATGGTGGTTCACGGTGGTTGTTTGTGGTGGCTAAGGACAGTAGCAGGTGACGGAAGGGATCAAAGATGATGGATGTTGGTGAAGTTCACAAGTGTTGGCTAGTATTGTAATGTATCTATATTATATTATTATATATATAGATGATATGGTGAAGAAATAATTAAATCAAACAAACACAGTGCTACAATTTGATTATTGAAATAATCACGGGAGTACACAATTAATTCTCTGCCGACAGTCTGGTACGGATAGTATACCGAGTTCCGTCGTAATTTAGTGGCAGATAAAAGTGTTCAGAAAAATTCCATATTTTTAAATTAACAATATTTATTTATTTTAGCCATTATGGTATAAAATTCGATCATTATCTATTAAATAAAAATGACATTAATTATTCACTCCCAACCCCCAGTAAAATAAAAAAAGTTTTAAAATTCAACAAATAGTTCCTAAATATGTTTTTAGTAAGCCTATAATTTGTAAAACTCATTTTTGGATCACCGTTTATTTTAAAATCATATAAGTTTCTTTTTAACTCGTGTAATATCGTTCGAATGACAATTTAACGTTACCTTCGTTTACTAAATAGTTTCGAAATCACAAAATATATATTCTGTATACTTTATTTATATATCATTATTTTATATATCTAATTCTAACAATTACAATACCTAATAATTCATATTATTATATACAAAAATATATATAAGCATATTTATTTACAAGTAATCGTATCGTGAGTCGTCGGACATAATCAATGATTAAATGAATTCATGAAAACAGTTCAAAAATTTGAGACTCACATTACAGACTTTGCTTATCGTGTCGAAATCATATAAAGATTAAGTTTAAATTTGGTCGAAAATTTCCGGGTCGTCACAATGTAGCTTCTGTTTTAATAACCCGTGAAAATTTGAGATGTGTTGGAACAAAGATGTTGATAATTATTTAATGAAGATGGTGTTGGAGATAAATGAAGCATTTTGTTATTACGAGATATTAATATGATAATGAATTGGCGTATATGAGGATTGAGATATGAGATAGGAGATATATAACATGGGTGTGTTTTGAGAAGTCAAATTTGGTGGTAATAGAATAGTTTTACAAGTTGGTGATGTATCATAAATCAAGAAACAGAAAACTCATTCATATGCATGTATGTGTAGATATTTTGTATATATAATAATATTAATTAATAATTAATAATAATATAATAATCTTAATGGAAAGAAAAATGTGTGAGCCTCAGTTCTAAATTAAGCTGTCGACACTCTCAATTGGGTACAATATCGTGCTCCGTTGATAATTGGTGGGGGATAAAAGTTCACACAAAAATCCCAAATTTTTATTGTAACTATATTTATTTATTTTGGTCATTATGATATAAAATTCGATCATTAACTATTAAATAAAAATTACATTAATTATTCACTCTCAACCCCAAGTAAAATATAAAAAGTTTTACAATTCAACAAATAGTTCCTAAATACATTTTTAGTAAGCCTAAAATTTATAGAACTCATTTTCGGATCACCGTTTATTTTAAAATTACATAAGTTTGAATTTAACTTGCTTAATATCAATCGGTACATCAAACGAGTATTACAATAATTTAATATTTATTTTTAATATACTTTATTTATATATATAGATATATTTTAAATAATAATTATTATAATATCCTATTTTTATTTTATTAATTTTTAATAACAACAACATATAATACTTCAAATTATATTTCGAATTATTATTTATATATACATACACACATATCTATTTACAACTAATTGTTCGTGAATCGTCGAGAGCAGTCGAAGGTCAATTGAATATATGAAACAGTTCAAAAAATTTGAGACTCAACATTACAGACTTTGCTTATCGTGTCGAAATCATATACAAATAAAGTTTAAATTTGGTCGGAAATTTTCGGGTCATCACAGTACCTACCCGTTAAAGAAATTTCGTCCCAAAATTTGATTGGAATGGTCATTGCTAACAATAAATATGTTTTCATGACTCATATGAGTTGGAAATTAGAGTTTTATCATCAGTGAGTACTATGGATAAAACAATTCGATTATTCGAAGCGTATGAGTAAAGCTATCACTAAGTAGTGACCCATAATAATGAAAGACAAATGCCCATTTATTAGAGGGAACATACTAGCATTTTTGTTAAGCATTATCCTTAATGTTGCATGGGATCCTAACATAAGCACCAACTTTAGACAACCATTAACCAAAAATCAAAAAGGTGTCCCCCTTCTCCCCCACCATACCCACGGCCTAAGCACCTCACCACCACCTCACTTCCTATAAATTCCAAGCTTATCCTATTCATTTCACACTTGATTTCATTTACAAATTACACACACTTACTCTCTAATTCTCTCTCTAGTCTTTCTCACTCTAAAAAGTGTAAGTTTTAAATTTTTCTTTCTCTTCTTCTCCTCTTCTCATCCACGACATCATCATCATCATCATTTAATGGATCTAACTTTTAGCTTTTGATCATGTTATATCTTGTAGATTCAAACTTGGGTTTGAATCCTTCAAGAACATGAAAGATTTAAGCTTTCTAGCTTTGAATCTTCATTTACTTGTTAGATCTAGCTTGTGATTTCTTTGTTTTGTTATAAAGATCAAAACTTGTGTTTATGATCTTCATGTTTCTTAAAGATCCAAGCTTTATGCTTCAAGATCTTCAAGAACACTAAAGATCCAAGCTTTCTAGCTTAGGGTTTCATTATTATGTTAAAGATCTTAACTTTTTAGCTTATGGTCTCATTACTTTCATTATTTTGTTAAAGATCTTAGCTTTCTAGCTTATGGTCTCATTAATCTTGTAAAGATCTAAGCTTTCTAGCTTAGGGTTTTCTTAATACTTAAGATCTAAGTTATTATTGTAGATCTCACTTACTTGGAACCTTTTTGTGTTTGTTGTGATGATAAAGATCAAGTCTTCATCATCATATATTATGGAGATGCATAAACTTGTGTAAAATGGACAAAGGTTGAAGCTTTATTGGATCTATGCAAAAAAGAGGTAATCTTGATGTTCAAAACTTGTAGAATGATAGATTTTACTCTTAGTTGTGTATTGATAGTTGAACCTTGGTCAAAGTGATACTAAAACATCAAAGAGTTGTACACTTGAAGCTTACAAGCATCAAGGATGAGAACCGTGATGAGCATCAAGCACCAAGAATCTCACCGGAGCACTTGTTTGCTGTTTTTCGGGGTCTGATCAGACTCCAGGACTTCTGGAAAATTGATTTTCAGATAGTTCATTTCAAGTTTAGGCCTCGACTTAATCCGATATACGGTTTAGGATTTATAGCCTTCCGAAAGTCACTACGCCTTTGTAATGTTGTGCTAAAATTTCTGACCTACTCGCACTTAAACCGTCACCACGGTCAAACAAAGACGAATTAAGTTCTGAAAATTGGTCAACGGTTAGAGGACTCATAAATAGAGCCATAGCCACTGACTACGCGTCTTTTCGATTTGTATAGAGGTCGTAACAGCTGTCCGAAGTCAGCCTTTTGTTTCGATCTCTATTCTTGTTAAACTTACCTTAGTGTTGATGAATGATGATGATAATGATGATGTTGATGATGATATTTAAACTTAATTTATTCACTTTTAACCATTTTGGGACAACATACTGACCTAGTGATTTTTGACTTAGGTTGACGACCTTTCGGACTGACTTACTAACTGCATACGTTTCATATCGACTTTTACTGCTTATTCACTGTGAGTTATAGCATCCCTTTACTACTTTTTACTATTTTTGGGACTGAGAATACATGCGGTTTTTACGTTTTACATACTAGACAAGAGTACTTAAACTTTACATATGTGTGGGTGATATAACGGCACAAAGATTCACCTTAGCTCGATAACGTTTAATCGTTGGTTTCTTAACCGTGAACGCAAATCTTAGATATGGATCCATAGGGTTTGAAAATCCCACTCGTGCTAGTCGCGCTAGCATTCAACAGGTGTTTAATACTTCGAGGACAAATGCACTCGCCAAGTGCACTTTTAGGGGGTGATATACATACGTTAAGTCTAGTTACCGGGTGCACACGGTTAAGCATATACTTTTCATACTGATTTAAACTGCTGATTGAAGCACTGAAATCTCGTGGTCTACATTACTTTACTGATTACAAACTATAGCTCACCAACATTCGTGTTGACTTTTAAGCGTGTATTTCTCAGGTGCTTAGACGATGTTGCTTCCGCTGTTAGAATTATTGTCTTGGTGTTATAGACTTGCTGTTATGGACCTGATGTGTTAGATTTTCGCTGCATTACTTAGAGATGTCTCAATCATGGAACTTTTCTTTTGCATTCGTAACTTATGTTATTTTCAAATAATGACTGCAACGACCTGACTTTTTCGACTTTTAATTATGTTTATTTCTTTCACGAAACTGCGTACTTGTGTGTACTGAGATAGATTATATTCTAGGATCATTAATTATGTTAATTACATTCGTTAATGCCTTACAACGTGTTTTTAGGTACTTAGTTACTTAACGTGATCCTTGATTGCATTTACGACCGTTAGTGTCACTTATTGATTAAAGCGAGCTACGAACTTGGTACACGTTAAACTTTTGTCATAATTGGGATATTATGGCTACGTAAACTTAATTGTTATTAATTAATGATAATTACTTGGTTTTATGGTTCCTTAATTATGTTTAGTGTTTACTAATGCTTACTAGTTACCTTATTGGACTTAACACATTAATGGACTTCCATGGCCAAACCTACTCAACTTAGTGGGCTAGTTAGTGGACTAATTAACCCATGTAATTAAGATTTAGCCCATGAAAGTAATAAGACAAGTTGGTGCATGCTTATGTACTAATACTTACACTTTGATGCATGCTACCCAACATATCACTATCACCATTGTACCACCACCATGAAAAGCAAATGGTCCCCTCCCCCCACCCCATGGTGACCGTCGGCCACCACTCCCACTTCCACCATCACCATCATTTTATTTTTTTTCTTTTTCTTTCTTTGATAAATACCAACACTTCATTCATTTTTTCATTTCATTCAAACTCACACACTTCTCTCTACTTTCTCACTCTAAAATTCTCTCTCAAATATTTGAAGAACTTGTAAGTTCTTAACTTCTTTTTTTCCTTCTTTTCTTACTTTAATTCATAAGATCATCATCATCATCATGAACAAAGATTCAAGTTTTGTAACTTGAATCTTCATAACATTTGTTGATTTACACTTTATTTTGAAAAGTTTTCAAGAACATGATGGATTCAAGCTTCTTAGCTTTGAATCTTCATAATCTTGTTAGATCTAAGTTTACAAACTTAAGATCTCTTTATTTGTGTTTAAAGATCAAAACTCATGTTTATGATCTTCATGTAACTTGATGATCCAACACTTTACTTTATGGATCTTTAAGAAAGTTTGAAATACAAGCTTACTAGCTTGATGTTTCTACAAAAAGTTGAGATAAGATTAAAGTTTGTTAGTTTATGATCTTCTTTTGTTTGTTGTAGTTTAGATTTGTGACTTGTGTTATCATGAAACAAAAGATGCAAGCTCACTAGCTTGAGATCTCATAAGTGTTGTTGGAAATCCAAGCTCACTAGCTTAGGGTTTCATTTTTGTGTTTGATCTAAGTTGTGTTACTTATGATCTTCTATTTTGTTTAAGAGAAAGCTTATTAGCTTATGATCACTGATGATCCGCATAGTGCATCGGGCTAATAATTGGATTTGTGCTTGAGCCTGGCCCGTTAGCGGTCCATTGGCCTTTTCCCTTAAAACCCTAATATTGCCTCTATAAATAAAGGGCAGGACTTCTACCCTAAACACACACACATTCTGGAAGCTCAAACGCTCTCCTCTCCCTCTAGGGTTTTACCTACACAAGTGTAGGGTTTTTCCCTAGCCGCCAATCGACACGCCTCGATGGCGGCCAAACAGCTATAACCACCCTCCTGAAATCATCATCTCGGCTAGGATTACCACGGTAACCGGACCGGAGGTTAAAGTCGTTGTACATAACTGATGTTAAAGCGAAGGGGTACAAAATACTATTAATTTTTACAATGAAATACTATTAAATACGATACAATTTTACACAAGTTATTTATTTATTTATAGAGTGGATATACCTAAACCTTGCTACAACACTTATAGGCAGTGTACCTAATCGTACAGTAGTGTAGTTTTTAGTAAGTCCGGTTCGTTCCACATGGAGCTAGCCAAGTTTAACGCTATATTTTTTTTAAAACTATAATTGTATATAAATATAAATATTATAATATATATATATATATATATATATATATATATATATATATATATATATATATATATATATATATATATATATATATATATATATATATATATATATATAAGTAGTATTATTATTATAAAAGGGGGTTTTTACCGTTTAATGACCGGTTTGTCGATTTTAAAACTTTAGTCGCAGTTAAAACCTAATGTAAAATACTAAAAATAAAATTAACTTAATTTAAAGCGTAAAGTAATTGACATTAATTAAAGTGCGATAATTTAAAGTGCGATAAATAAAATGACGATAAATAAAATTGCGATAATTAAAAGTACGATAATTTAAAAGTGCAATAAATAAAATGACAGTAAATAAAAGTGCGATGAAATATGAAATAAAGGAATTATGCTTATTTAAACTTCCGTAATCATGATGTTAGACGTGTTGATTTTAGTTTATTACCATGGGTTAATTGTCCTTTGTCCTGGATTATTCGATATGTCCATCTGGTTTTTGTCCATAACAGTCCATCAGTCTTAAATATAAAGTGCGAGTGTCCTCGTCAAATTATCCTTATACCCGAAGTCAAATATTTTAACTAATTGGGGACTTAAACTGTAACAAGGTCTTAATACTTTGTTTAATAATTACACCAGGATATCGATTGTGTGTAACCCAAGGTTTTAATACTTTGTTAACAATTAAGCCAAGTGTCCTTGTACATAATTCACCCCTATTTTAATGAGTCCATTGACTATTAATCCATTCCCGTGTGACGATCGCTCCAAATCCATATGGACAATACGTCATTTATTGATTTCATTGCGAGGTATTTGACCTCTATATGATACGTTTTGTAAACATTGCATTCTTTTGAAAAGGCACACCATAAATGAATATTTAAATCAAAGGTTTTCAACATCTGATGATTTCTACATATAGACAATCACCGTAAATAATAGTTTACAATAGTACTTCCGTTGACAATGCAGTCAAAATAAGATACATGGTGATAATTTGGTGAATGCAACGTTTCCTTGAAAAGTATGTCATGTAAGACTCCATGCACATAGCTTGTCTAACATATAAGCAACAGCGGAAGACTTCTAGGAAACCTGAGAATAAACATGCTAACAAGTGTCAACACAAAGGTTGGTGAGTTCATAGTTTTAATGTTTCGCATAATCTGTGTATAAAGGTGGATCACAAGATTTCAGTTGTTTCATCCAGAAACGTTTATCAAAATATTCTACAAGATTGAGCACCCTGGTAACTAAACTTAACGTATATATAATTTGTACCCTTTGTATAATCATCTTAATAGTACACGCAAACCAACGTGTACGCTTCTCAAATAGCATACGTCCTTTAAAAGGCTAGCGCTCTAGCTCGGACGGGGATATCAAGCCCTATGGATCCATATATAACTACTCGCGCCCACCAGTTCTTATAACCGGCAGTTACTAGTTACCAAAGCTAAGGGATTTTCGGTTCAAACTAGGTGTAGAATTTAGTATGTACTTGTATCCATTGCGTTTAAAATAAAGTGCATGTATTCTCAGCCCAAAAATATATATTGCAAAAGCAATTAAAAAGGGAGCAAATGAAACTCACCTTAGCAGCACATAAAGTTGTTCACCAAAACGTGACCGAAACTCGGAATATCAAATAACCGTAGATCTCAACCTAGAGAACATATGTTGGTCAATAAATGTCTATCAAGCTAGGTCAGGTCATAGTGTATAACAATCCTAATGCTCGAGATCGACATACAAAAGTTATCCAAAGTCGTTTCAAAAAGTCAATTTTGACAATAGTTCAACAAAACGAGACATACCTTATATAAGGATTCATTTACTCGGTTGGTAATATTCAAAAATCCAATTTAACAATCTCGTAAACAAGTTGTTTAAATCTTAATTGTAGATTCAAAAGCAATTTCAATTAACGTTAATCATAATTCAGTTGATCATATCTTTTAATCCGTTCATCGAAATTATTCGATATCTAAATGAAAAGTTATTGATTTTTCGCCAGCTTTCCAAAAACATGTATATCATATACCTTTTACCAGTAATATATGTATTTACTTCGTGATTCATCATAACTATTTAACGACAAAATTTAGCATACAAGCATGCAAAAATATATATACTCGAGCACTAGACATGGATACACAATTAATGTATAAAAGATAAAATATGAGTGCTTACGTATCAATATTGAGATTCAATATTGTAGGAAAGTACGTAGATGCAACAGAAATGATAAACACTAGATTTGATTCACAAATATACCCTCGAACATTACCCATAACCTCCTTGACAATAACCCATAATTTCCTTAGCTCTATCCCGCTCAAAAACCCATTTTGAAGGTGACACGCTCATAACCTCGTCGTAGTATTTTAGGTATATATACTACTACTAATAATATTATAATAAGATTAATAATAATAATATTAATCTTAATAATAATAATAATAATAATAATAATAATATAAAAAAAATAATACAGAGGAATGAATCGAGCTTTTATAGTATGTGGCCTTCTACAGTACCTCATGCGATCGCATGAGTTTTCAGTGTTTTTACCATGCGATCGCATGGCCGCCTTATCCTATTTTTGTTTGCTAGTTCGTCGACATCAAATAGTGTACTGTAGCAAATAGTGTTTACTGTAGCAAATACGGTTCACTGTAGCAAATAGTGTTTTACTGTAGCAAATAGTGTTTTACGGTAGGAAAGTCATTTTACTGTAGCAAATACTGTTTTACGGTAGGAAAGTCGTTTTTACTTGTACATATATATATATATATATATATATATACATACATATAATTGTTCATGAATCGTCGAGAGCAGTCAAATGTAATTTAATACATGAAACAGTTCTAAAATTTTAAGATTCAACTTCATAGACTTTGCTTATCGTGTCGGAAACATTAAATCATTTAAAGATAAAGTTTAAATTTGGTCAGAAATTTCCGGGTCATCACAGTACCTACCCGTTAAAGAAATTTCGTCCCGAAATTTAAGTGAGGTCGTCATGGCTAACAATAGAAGTGTTTTCATGACGAATATGAGTTGATAAATAGAATTTTATCACCGTTGAATTATATGGATAAAACAATCCGATTTCTCGAAGCGTATGAGAGAAGTTATCGTAAAAGAGTGAAATGAAAGAATAGAGATTCGTCTTAGCTTTTGACGTAGTTACGATTGATTTCCGGAATTTAAGGAATAGAAAATCTTCATAATCTAAATAAGATTTGATTCTTTGGAATTTGTGGAAATTAGGATTTTCTTTAATTAAATGCGTAATCTGTCTCGATTGCTATAAATTGACCTCTTCTGTTTCATTTATTTTCACCACTCCTATAATTTTCTTTCTTATTTCATACATCCCAATAGATTGTGAAAATGCTTAATCCAGTTCTGATTCTTGATATTTTCCTGGCTATCGTATCCTTCATTCTTCTTTTTCATCTGCCACCAGAGGAAGTTATTTTCTTTTACTATTACCTTGGGGTTATAGTGTTTTTCATTCTCTCGTGTCTTTATATTGCTATACGCATTGATATACACGGTTTGTAATTTCGGAGTTGTTATCGGGCTTTATGTTCTCCATTATATTTCGGAGCTTCATGCTTTCATTTTCTCTTCCCGGCCTTAAGTCAAGAGAGTAATGGTCCAGAATTCGTAGGTATGAATTTCAGAATAAACATAATTAAAGTTCTAAGAAAGAAACGGTAATGGCACAATCCGACTTGTCAAATTACCAGAATATCCGGAAAAGACCGAATCATCAAGAAATATATTTTCTTGATATATTTAGAGATTATATAGAATGAAAGAGTTATGTAACATGGTTTATGATGAGGGTGTGATCTGTGAACCTTTGTCACGTTCCATTAGAAACTCAACATGACTTACTGTAATATAATCACGTTGATCAAGTGTCATTATATTATACTAACTCATGCTTCAGTTCCCAACATTACTTCAAAACATCCATTTTTTTTTCGAATTTTTCAGATTTTAGAAACTAAAATAGTTTCTTTTATGATGTAACACAGATAGCGCAAAGAGGTAATGGTTTCAGATAAGAATGGTTTAAAAAAATATCTTCAGAAATATGGAGGATATTTATAATGGGAGATACGATGATATCTTAGAATATTTAAGATAAGATGATGATGATAGCACTGTAGCAAAATACGGTTTCACTGTAGCAAATAGTGTTTTACTGTAGCAAATAGTGTTTTACGGTAGGAAAGTCATTTTACTGTAGCAAATACTGTTTTACGGTAGGAAAGTCGTTTTTACTTGTACATATATATATATACATACATATAATTGTTCATGAATCGTCGAGAGCAGTCAAATGTAATTTAATACATGAAACAGTTCTAAAATTTTAAGATTCAACTTCATAGACTTTGCTTATCGTGTCGAAAACATTAAATCATTTAAAGATAAAGTTTAAATTTGGTCAAAAATTTCCTGGTCATCACATCCCGTGTCCGGTCAAATGAACGATTACTAGTACTTATAAATATCCAACTCATCGTGTCCGATCGAGTGTATGTGGTTATTTATAATTACGTTCAATTGTAAATCTTTATATTAAATTAACGAACTATCATTCAATTAAACAAATATAAAGCCCATTAATAGCCCATAGTCTAATTTCCATAAGTGTCGTTCTTTTGTCCAAACCCCAATTATGGTACAAAGCCCAATTACCCCGTCTTTAATATTTAGTCTAACATCACGATTACTTCGACTTAAATAAGCATAATAATAACTTAGCTACGAGACATTAATTTAAAAAAGTTGAACATAACTTACAATGATTAATAATAGCGTAGCGTTACACGGACAGAATTTCGACTTACACACTTACAACATTCGCTAGCATACTCTTATTATTATTAATCTTAAATTAAAATTAAAATTATAAATTATATATATATATATATATATATATATATATATATATATATATATATATATATATATATATATATATATATATATCGTGAGAGAGAGAGAGAGATTGAAAAATTTGTAAATAAAACGTCCGAAAATTGCTGAATTTATAGATGTAGCCAGCACTTTACTGCCATGCGATCGCATGGGTATAAGGCAGCAAGGCCATGCGATCGCATGGCCTGATTTTCCAGCTAACATTCACAGGTCTAATAGTTTGCCGACACTTTTTATTAATATATATAATATATATATAATTTTAAGTAATTATATATATATTATATTATATTTATGTGCATAGTTGACTTGTAATTTTCGGTCCGTTGCGTCGCGCGTTGAGAGTTGACTCTGGTCCCGATTTCGGATTTTCGAACGTCCTTGCGTACAATTTAATATCTTGTATTTTGCATTTTGCGGCTCGTACTCTTGTAACTTTTAGACGTTTCTCATCAATAATTTGAACCACTTTGATTGTACTTTGTACTTTTTAGCTTTTTGGTCGTTTGCGTCTTCAATTCGTCGAATCTGTCTTTTGTCTTCACCTTTTATTATTTAAACGAATATTACTTGTAAATAGAACAATTGCAACCAAAAGCTTGTCCTCAAGCAATATAGTCTTGAAATAAAAATACTAGAATCACTTCTTTATTCTTCACACTTTGTACATCAGTGATTTCGATTTGGCGGTATGAACAATGATAGTAACGTTGTGGTTTACAGTCTCACATGACTATAAAAATTTAGATCCTTTAGGAAATTGGATCTTTATGAAAACATTTGACCTTTTGAAAATTCAATCTAGCTTTTACCCTAGATAAGTTTTCCGAAATAACACTTCGCCGGTGTTTGCAAATTATTTTTGTGGGTTTGGTGGGTTTCAGATTTGAAAATTTTAGCTCAAAACTTATGGTTTTGTGTCACCCACTTGCTAACCTTGTATTTGGAAAGCAACAAGTCTAATATACTTGCTCCGTATATTACCTTTCGGTAAACTACCGTCCGGTTGTAAAGGAAATCGTTGAACAAGCAACTGTTGAGGCAATGTCCCGTGACATTCTTTTGATTATGGTCTATATCGTGTTGGATGCAATTACTATCCTTTGTAGGAGCAATAGTAAAGATCACCCTATAGTTTTTCGGTCTAGCACAAGGTCCTGTCTTTCACCATGCTATGCAACCACCGTTCTTACGGTTGACACCCGATTTGGTTCAGGTGACCTAATGAATTTCAGGTGAATTCTTAGGATTTTACGTTCAATGGTAATGAATGCATTAAAAATGGGTTTTCAGAAAACAAATTGGTTTGTAATTTGATCAAAATATTTTCTCGTTCAAGCTCGAGTTTAGATATCATCGAATTCCATGAGTTTGTAATTCTCAATCTTTAAGGTCAATCTCAAGGATTGAGTAATATCAGGCTTAAAAGCTGATTTTTGATCTTTAAGGAGATTATCCTTTCTGGTGATCTGATTCATTAGTCTTATAAGCTAATTTGCACGGTGCCCCCATTGTACGAGACAGATCCTCTCTTGGTTAGGATAAGTCTGACCACTTGGCGACCCTGTTTGATGCTAAATTCTGTGGATTTCCAGCTGATTTTCGAGAAAACTTTTCAAGGTTTTTCGTAGACTCTACAACTGGTCTGGACGACAACTTCCTGACCTAAATCAAGAAGCGCGTGTCTTTTTCTCGGAAGACTTTACTTCCTTTTAAATTTCATTTATATTACAATAAACTGGGTAAAACTGATTAATATTGTCCAAAACAAAAGTATCTTTAATTATTTGTACAAAAATATGTGATATTTGTTTTAAATAACTTGGTAAATTTTTCCCACACTTGGCTTTTATTTTCCTTTCTTTGCCTTTTTATTTTCCTCTATTCCATTTTTTTAATGAATTCAATCATTTTGGGTTGTTTCTCAATTTATGTCCTTTCCGAGGTAACAATAATTTCAGTGTTAACACCTAGTTTTATCGTTCATAAATATGTATAAACATGATTTTGAATTCATTTATTTGAAAATTTTGAAAAATTTTACTAGAATTGGGTAGTCAGTATATAAGACTAGGGCTGTTCTTTATTATCAGAGAGCACTAGATTCGAATACAACTACTGCGTTACCAGTATTTTTAATGGTAACCAAGTGTATAAGTAAAAAAATTTTAAAAATCCAAAAGAATTTAACCCCTTCCCACACTTAAGATCTTGCAATGCCCTCATTTGCAAGAAATCAGTACATTTTAAATTATTGAGGGCGATTAGCGTAGAAAAATGATTAAATTTTACAAAAGTTTTCAAACATATTGTTGTTTTTTTGTTGAATGATAAATGGTGCACATCATTTGTTCATTCCGTCTTGTTGTTACATCACATTTGTTTTTCGTTTTGTCGTCAAAATTAGTAGCTTTTGTTGAACTTAATGTCAGTCTATGAAAATGCGATGTTTTACCCTGTTGTGTACAATTGACAATATACATACATACAAATAATAACATGCATGGTAAATTGAAATGGGACTTAACATCCCACTTTCAAATCAAATATGAAATATTAGTACAACATAATAAAAATGTTAGAACTTACATAAAAGTATCACAATATTATATGTTTAAACATAAATAAATAAAAATAATAAAAAGATAAAAATCATAGAAATCACCAACGGGAACTGTATCAATCTGGATAGGGGTTCCAGTTCATGTCGTCGGTCGGGTTCCACGGTTGGTTATAGGTGTACTGATAGGCCTGGTTAGGGTCGTAGAGAGTAAATAGTGGTCGCATATCGGGCTGGTGTGGAGGATAGTAAGCAGGTTGGGTCGGTACGTAGTTATTTGGTACCTGAGGTGATAGCTGGCTCATGATTCGATGCTGATGATAGTGCCATCTATCATGTTGTCGTTGCATAGAATGCTCGTACACATTCTCGGCGTGCCACTGTTCGTACCTACTATGTCTAGCCTCGTTTGTCATTTCTACCTCATCTATACGTTGGTAAACGTCAGTAACAGCCTCCCTAATGACATCCCTAATGTCATCCGCTTCCTCCATTTTCTCATCTGAACCTCTCTCTACCTGTGAATGACGACCATCATATGGTACTGCCTGATTGCGTTTGCTTTTTAATACCTTTGCACCCAGATAGACCCGCAATCCTAAAGTCTCAACCTGTTTCCTACACACCATCAGTGGACCCCCTTGATCCCTATCTACACCCAAATACTCTCCAATGAGAGTAACAAAAATACCTCCTCCTATTATTCCCCAGTCCTGTATTTCTGTTACCATTTTGGACAGATAAAAACCAACACAGTAGGGGATATTAACAAAGCTTCTAGTGTTTCGAATACACTTAAGGTAAAATAAATTGTGTAAGGTCATCTTCTCCTTGTTGTTACCTCTTTGTGTAATCGAATTAGCTAAAAATCTATGTATAACACGAAGCTCTGCTTTGTTAATATCTAAATAGGAGGGTCTTCCTCCCAGCGTAAAAACATTATAATTTGACATACGCCTTCAGACGGCGTCCGCGTCAAAATTCCTACCTACCCTTTCACCATGATAAATCAAATTTTTACAATCAGGTAGTAGTAATTCACCAGAAGTGTAAATCTGTAAAGCCTTGGCCATGTCCAGCATGGACATCCTATACATCCTACGGCCAAGTAAAAATCTAAGAAAATTCCTATCGTCTAACCTAACTACATCCGTATCTAACGCTATAGTACTCATAAGCTCAACACACCATTCCTTATATACAGGCCTATGAATGGTGAATAAACGTTCCCAATCGGGAAAATGAAGAGTTCCCATACCTTTGGATCAGATGATGCCTAACTGAGTTAGCTAGTTGGACCCTTTCCAAAGGCTCCCAATCGATTACCCTCGGTACTTCTACATTTTTCGTTACCAGTTTAAATTTGTTACTTTGGTATGTCGGGTAATCTCTCCAACTTCGATCAAATCTCAAATTAGGATGCAACTGTTCTTCATGAATCGTTGGGTGTTCTATTATTGGATGAATCAGAAATTGTACGTAGGCATTAACATATTCTTGTTGCGGATCATAATATGGTATGTGTTGATCATTATGATATTGTTGTTCTTGTTGTTGTTCCTGTTCAGGTTCTGGTTCATATTGCATTTCTGGTTCAGGTTCGTTTTCAGGTTGTCTGGATGATGATCCACCACCAGATTCGGTATATTTCTGCAAAATACATTAAACACAAAATTTGTGCATCCAAATATGCATTAGTGTTAGCAAAATAACAACTTAAAACAATTACAATAACATGTTTAATCCATATTAAACTCATGCTCATTTTCACATTTTTATCAATTCTACACTTTTTCAAATAAGCACATATGAAAATGTTTACAAAGTTCATAAGCATTCAACTCAAATAATATATCAAAATAATCATTACTAGCAATTAAAAAAGTTTCAAATGGCATTTACATCAAATTAATCAAGTTCATGAATTTTGGACTTAAAAAGTCCACTTTAATTCTCAAAAATCATGTTTAGGATCAAAGTTTGGATCATTTAGCTACCTAAACATGCTACACTACTTAATTTAGCAATAATTCATGACAAAAATCGGCCATAACCTGTTTATATCAAAAAGCCCCAAATTGCTCAAGAACACAAACCCTAGATTTTTAAAAATTTTGAAGTTTTTGGCTTCAAATCATGTTAAATAGCATCAATTTAGGTTATACATGCATAATATACTAACAATTTAACTCTAATTGCACTAGAAATTAACAAAATTAAATTAGGTATAAATTAGCTCAAGAACACTAAAACTGAAAATTTAAAGAGTTTAGGGGTGAAATTTCTACCTTTTTGCCTCCCCATCTGAAGAAAGACATATTTATAGCTAATTGTAGAACGAAATTTGGTTGAATTTGATGAAAACTTGATGATTTTAGAGGGTGTTTTGCGGTGTTTTTCGTGTATGTGTGTGCAGTTGTGTGAGTACAGAACAGCTCGACTCACTTTATAATCTGTCCAGTTTTTTGGCCTCATGCGATCGCATGAGTTTTCAGAGGAAACCCATGCGATTGCATGGGGTCTGATATATATATATATATATATATATATATATATATATATATATATATATATATATATATATATATATATATATATATATATATATATATATATATATATATATATATATATATATATTATATATAAAAATCTTATACTTTTAAAACAAATAATTAATTAAAAATTAAAAATTTTGTTTCTTTTTAGGATGAGGGCGTTTCGGATCGTTGTCCTAGTCCGTCTCTCGACAAAATTTTAAAATTTGTCACTTTTTAAGCGTTGTTTTAAAAGCAAAGATTATTGGGTTTTTTAATGTTTTTGGCATACTTTAATTCAATAAGATTAAAAATAATGATAATAAAATTTCTCGTCCCACCCTTGGGTAAAGCAATTTCGGTTCAACGACCTAGTTTTCAACTCATGATGAATTTTAAATATCAAATTTTTAACTTAATGAAATAAAGTAAATTTTTATTTTTAAATTCACACCAAACTTAAATTTAAAATGCATAAAATTAAAAATTCAAATTAATATCATTAATATTTATATATATTAAATTTACAAACTTATATTAAAAATATTAATTTTTAAAATATTTAAAAACTAAATATATTGATTTTAAAAATTTACATTAATAATTTGATATTTATATATTAATTTTAAAAACAAGGTAAAAATTTAAAATTTAAAATCTTTTTGGTCTTTTATCCCACTTTAATCAATCAAATATTAACAAAAATATACGCCCCTCTTTTCGGTAAAGTAATTTCGGTTCCATAACCTAGTTTTACTCCTGACGAATTTTTGAAATATTTTGGGTTGATTAATTAAAGATATTTATACCTTAAGAATTAACGGTAAATTTCGCAGTGATGTAATAAATTTTTGTATGATATCAATAATTTCGGTTTCGCATACCTAATTTTATTGAATACCAATTTAATACTTTATAGTGAACGATTTAGCGTTTATTATCAAAAGGTTAAAAGCAATAAAAAAAAATAAAAACTGTACATACTTACCTGTGAGAAAGAATTCTGAGAGACCTGCTTTAGCTAACTCATAGGAGAGTCTTGTGATTTGGTTCTCCATAGCTACGTAAGCGTAACCTCGATTCTTCAATATCTTTTCTTCTAAACATATGAACGGTCCTTCTCTGCATAGAGTAACAAATTCAGTATTTGAATATGTTTGATTGTTTGAACATTTACCTTCGTATGACCATTTTCCGCATTTATGACATCTTTCAAGGTGTTGTGCCCTTCTTTTTGTTGTGGATTTTCATTTTCCTTTACCAAAATGTATCTTACGATGATCTTTCCTGAGTTCTTTCCTTACTTCGTCCATTTTTCCTCTTACGAATGATACCACTTCACTCGGAAGTGTGTCATTATTACGTTTAGTAATCAAAGCGTGTAGCATTAGACCATGGTTCAGATCAAAGGAATTCTTCATCTCGTAAAACCTAAAAAAAATAAAAATTCAGAATGGAGGGAGAAGACTAGTTCTTTAGGGTCTGCTAGGGAAAGACCATTCGGATTCTATTCTCGGAAACTACACGAAAACAGAATATCTAACTCTAACAGAAATATATATTACCCTAAAAAGATTCAAACCTTCCCACACTTAGTTAGCTGTGGTGTCGAAATTGTGATTAACTTCATCTTCAACTTCCATTAGATTATCTATGTAATGTTTAACTCTGTGACCATTAACCTTAAATTCAATCCCATTTGAATTTATTAATTCTACTGTTCCGTACGGGAAAACTCTTTTGACTATAAATGGTCCAGACCATCTTGATTTCAATTTTCCAGAAAATAGCTTGAATCGTGAATTGAAAAGAAGAACTCCGTCTCCTTCTTTAAATTCTTTTGAACTTCTGATTCTTTTATCATGCCATTTCTTCGTTCTTTCTTTATAGATTAACGAATTTTCATATGCTTCATGTCTCAATTCTTCTAATTCGTTTAATTGACTTAACCATAGACGTCCGGCTTCATGCAAATCAAGATTACATGTCTTCAAAGCCCAAAATGCTTTATGTTCAATTTCTACTGGAAGATGACATGCTTTTCCGTAAACGAGTTTAAAAGGTGTGGTGCCAATTGGAGTTTTGTAGGCTATTCTAAAAGCCCAGAGTGCATCCTCCAATTTCATGGACCATTCCTTCGGATTTGATCCTACGGTTTTCTCTAGAATACGTTTTAAAGCTCGGTTGGTATTTTCAACTTGTCCACTTGTTTGTGGATGATAAGCGGTTGAGATTTTATGAGTTACTCCATATCTTTTGAGAACTTTCTCAAGTTTATTGTTACAAAAATGAGTACACCGATCACTTATTAAAGCTTTCGGTGTTCCGAACCTAGCAAAAAGACGTTTTAAAAAGTTGACTACAACTCGTGCATCGTTAGTTGGGAGTGCTTGTGCTTCCGCCCATTTAGATACATAATCAATGGCAACGAGAATGTAGAGATTATTATGAGATTTTGGAAATGGACCCATAAAGTCAATACCCCAAACGTCAAATACTTCACATACTTGAATGACATTTTGTGGCATTTCATCACGTTGACTTATTTTTCCGGCCCTTTGACAAGCATCACAGGATTTACAAAGAAGGTGTGCGTCTTTGAAAATTGTAGGCCAATAGAACCCAGCATCATAAACTTTTTTTGCTGTGAGTTGAGGCCCATAATGCCCTCCTGTTGGTCATGTGTGACAATGGTTTAAGATTTGATTGGCTTCATCTCCGAATATACATCGGCGTATTATTCCATCGGGACAACTTTTAAACAAATGTGGATCTTCCCAGAAATAGTGTTTTATATCACTAAAGAATTTCTTTCTTTTTTGGTACGACAACCCTTTTTCAAGGAATCCACATACTAAGTAGTTTTCATAGTCTGCAAACCATGAAATTTCATTATAATCGATCTTCAAAAGATATTCATTAGGAAAGTTATCTTGTATGGCCGATTCATTCAGAACTTCTAATTCAGGATTTTCAAGACGAGAAAGATGATCAGCGGCGAGATTTTCTGCTCCCTTTTTATCTCGAATTTCAATATCGAACTCTTGTAAGAGTAAGATCCAACGGATTAATTGTGGTTTGGCATCTTGTTTTGAAAATAGGTATCTAAGAGCAGAATGGTCGGTATAGACCACCGTTTTTGCTAGAACGAGATATGAACAAAATTTATCAAAAGCAAAGACAATAGCAAGGAGTTCTTTTTCAGTAGTTGTGTAATTCGTTTGTGCTCCTTGTAACGTCTTACTAGCATAATAAATAGGTTGAAATCGTTTTTTAATCCTTTGTCCTAAAACGACTCCCATTGCAAAATCACTTGCATCGCACATGAGTTCAAATGGTAGATTCCAATTTAGAGTTATCATGATCGGCGCATTAGTGAGTTTTTCTTTAAGTATATTAAAAGATTTGATGCATTCATCTGAAAAGATGAATGGAGCATCCTTTTCAAGGAGTTTATTCATAGGAGTGGCAATTTTAGAAAAATCTTTTATGAAACGTCGGTAAAAACCGGCATGCCTTAGAAAACTCCTAACTCCTCTAACATTGGTGGGATGTGGAAGTTTAGCAATTACATCTACTTTAGCTCTATCCACTTCAATTCTTTCCTTTGGAATTTTATGACCAAGAACAATGCCTTCTTTAACCATGAAATGGCATTTCTCCTAATTAAGTACTAGATTTGACTGTTCGCATCTAATAAGCATTCGTTCAAGATTAACTAGACATATTTCAAAAGTATCACCGAAGACTGAGAAGTCATCCATGAAAACTTCCATGCATTCTTCTATCATGTCGTGAAAAATCGCCATCATGCACCTTTGAAAGGTTGCAGGGGCGTTGCAAAGTCCAAATGGCATGCGTTTGTAAGCAAAAGTACCATAAGGGCACGTGAACGTGGTTTTTTCTTGGTCCTCGGGTGCTATTGGAATTTGAAAGTATCCGAAGAAATCGTCAAGAAAACAATAGTAACTATTCCCGGCTAATCTTTCCAACATTTGATCAATGAAAGGTAAGGGAAAGTGATCTTTTCTGGTGGCGTCATTTAATTTTCTATGATCAATACAAACACGCCATCCTGTTACAGTCCTAGTAGGAATAAGCTCATTTTTTCATTTGTGATGACAGTCATGCCACCCTTCTTAGGTACGCATTGAACTGGGCTTACCCATGGACTATCAGAGATTGGATAAATTAAACATGCATCAAGCAGTTTAATAATTTCTTTCTTAACAACATCTTGCATATTAGGATTTAGTCTTCGTTGGCGTTGCACATACGTTTTATGACCTTCTTCCATAAGGATTTTATGTGTGCAATACGAAGGACTTATGCCTTTAATGTCATGAATCTTCCATGCAAAGCTGGTTTATGAGCTTTTAGCACAGAAATGAGTCGAGATTTTTCATTTTTCGTAAGGGAAGACGATATTATTACAGGTAATTTAGTTTCACCATGTAAATAAGCGTATTTCAAATGGTTTGGAAGTGGCTTTAACTCTAATGTCGGTGGTTCTTCTATCGATGATTTGTATCGATATCTGTCTTCCTCTTTTAGCATTTGAATTTCTTCTGTTATTGGTTCATATTCATTAGCCATGAGTGCGGCTAACATTTCAGTTTCATCAATTGGTTCAGTTCCTTCTCCTAAAGAATATTCTCCTGTTCTTTGTAATTCTGGAAATTCTTCTAACAATTCTGTATGTGAATTTATAGTTTGAATATAATAACATGTATCATCTGCAGATTGCGATTGTTGCATAGCTCTATCAATAGAAAAGGTAACACTCTCGTCCTCTATACTTAGGGTTAGTTTCTTACCGAACACGTCTATTATTGCTTTAGCTGTGTTTAAAAATGGTCTTCCTAATATGAGAGGAACTCGAGAATTTTCTTCCATGTCCAGAATAACAAAATCTACTGGAAATACTAAAGAACCAACTTTAACTAGCATGTTCTCCGTTATCCCTCTAGGATATTTTACTGATCGATCGGCTAGTTGTATACTTATTCGTGTTGGTTTCAATTCTCCAAGGTCTAGTTTAGAGTATAATGAATACAACATTAAATTTATACTAGCACCTAAGTCTGCCAATGCTTCTATTGAACTAAGACTACCCAGAAAACATGGAATTGTGAAACTTCCTGGATCTGATAATTTTTCTAGTATCTTATTCAACAGTACTACAGAACAATTAGCATTCACAGTAACAGCCGAGAGTTCTTCCATTTTCTTTCTATTTGTGATTAGATCTTTCAAGAATTTAGCATATCTAGGCATTCCTGAAATCACATCAATGAAAGGAAGATTTACATTTATTTGTTTAAACATATCCAAGAATTTGGATTGCTCGGCTTCAAGTCTTTCTTTTCTCATTTTACTAGGGTAAGGAAGTGGTGGTTGGTATGGTTTAACATAAGGTTTAGCCTTAACTGTTATCTTCATTAACCTTTTTAACTACCGGTTCTGTTTCCTTATCTTGCCCAGGTTGTGGTTCTTGTGTAGTAGGAATAGAATCATCAGAAATTATAGGTATTTCAGGTGGTTTAAGTGTGATACCACTTCTTGTGGTAATAGCTTTAGCTATTTCATTCCGGGGGTTAGTATTTGTATCACTAGGTAGACTTCCCGGTTTCCTTTCACCTATCAACCTTGCTAGGTTGATTACTTCTTGTTCCAAATTTTGAATAGAAGTTTGTTGATTTCTAAATGCTTGAGCATTTTGTTCATTGGTTTGTTTCTGAGATGTGAAAAACTGAGTTTGAGATTCAACTAGCTTTGACATCATGTCTTCTAAATTTGGCTTTTTATCATCGGTTTGTGGTGGTTTAATTGGAAAAATAGGTCTTTGCTGATTGTAAGTATTATTAGATACTTTTGATTGCTAGGACCTTGTTAGTTGTTGTATGGAACATTTCGGTTATAATTCTGATTTTGATTGTAGATTGGTCTTGGCGGTTGATAATTATTCTGATAATTATTTTCAGGCCTTTGGTTCATATATGAAACATTCTCTCTTTGTTCCATTGTTTGTTCAATACTGAGACAATCTTTTATCAAATG
This sequence comes from Rutidosis leptorrhynchoides, assembly GCF_046630445.1. Classification (NCBI taxonomy): domain Eukaryota; kingdom Viridiplantae; phylum Streptophyta; class Magnoliopsida; order Asterales; family Asteraceae; genus Rutidosis; species Rutidosis leptorrhynchoides. The sequence continues at coordinate 648,704,380 of NC_092335.1, forward strand.
TGGTCCTCCACACTGCTCACAACCAATTCTTATTGAGTGAATATCTTTAGTCATCTTTTCCATTAGTCTCTCGACAGCATCTATCTTTGCAGAAATGGAATCAAAGTCATGGCTAGAATCTGCTCTAGCTGCTTTAGATGATCTAACGATATCTTTTTCTTGATGCCACTCATGTGAGTGGGAAGCAGTGTTATCAATGATTTTGTAAGCTTCAGTTGCGGTTTTCTTCATAATGGAACCACCAGCTGCTATATCGATGTCTTTTCGTGTAGTGATGTCGCATCCTTGGTAGAATATTTGTACTATTTGATAAGTGTCTAAACCATGTTGCGGACATCCTCTTAACAACTTTCCAAATCTTGTCCACGCCTCATATAGAGTTTCATTTGGCTTTTGTGTGAACGTAACAATTTCTCCTTGAAGTCTCACAGCTTAGATGCCGGAAAGAATTGTTTAAGAAATTTTTCAACTAAAACATCCCATGTATTAATCGCCCCTTCAGGTAACGATTCTAACCAATCTTTGGCTTCTCCCTTTAAAGTCCAGGGAAATAACATGAGATATATCTGTTCATCCTCAACTTCTCTGATTTTGAATAGAGTACAGATCCTATTAAAGGTACGAAGATGTTCATTTGGATCTTCTTTCGGCGCAACACTAAATTGGCATTGATTAGTTACCATGTGTAGGATTTGTCCTTTAATTTCATAATCTGGCGCATTAATGTCTGGTTGAGTAATTGCATGACCTTGGCCAGTGCGTTTAGCCCTCATTCGGTCTTCCATACTTAGAGGTTTCAGATTTTCCGTGATTGAATTTGTTGAATCTGAATCACTAAAGGATTCTGACTTAATGGTTTCTTCCTCGACAATCTCTGGATGAGTGATTTGTGGTTCAGGAGGAATGATTAGTGGTTCAGGATCTCTGAATTGTCCCTGAATATCCTCTGGATTCTCAACTGTGAGGTCGGGTTCAAAAAATGGATTATCGGAAATTTGAATTGGAGTACTTGGTCGACTAGATGACGATTCTAAAGAAAAATCAACGGCGACAATGTTGGCTAGATGTCTTGATCGAGTTACAGGTGGTGAACGTATAAAAGGTGGTGAACGTTTTGCTCGGTGCATTCACTGAATATCCTATTAGTTATAAAATATAAAAATTATATAAGTTATCAAATTAATAGACTTTTCTGATTTTGCCCACGTTTCGAATAGCCATTAGATGTAGCAGGTAGCCAGGACCCTTTAAATCGGAACCCCACAACTCGCCACTAACAAATCCAACTATTACTACGAACCAGAAAATTTTTGGATGTCTATCAATTTAACTGCTTAAAATAATTTTTCGTTTTGAAATTGTAGAGAAGAAATAGAAAATTCTATGTCCTAAAAACTAGAGCGTCGAAAAATAAGAAAGAAAAAGAGTTCGTCGAAAAACGTCGAAAAATAAAAGGTCGAAAAATAAAAGGTCGAAAAATAAAAATAAGAAAGTAGCGCGTCGAAACTTAAAATTCTAAAAACTAAAAATTAAAAGTTGCGTCTAAAGGTATTAAAGCTTAGAGAAATTCTATATCCAAAACGGCAATAACTTAAAAAGGTACTAAAATATATTAAAAACTAAAGCGATAAACAACGTCGTAAAATTCTAAAGCGTCTAAATCTTAATCTAAAGAAAAAGCACTTAAGGGATTTTACGGCAAATCTTAGAAAATAAAAATAACTACGGCAAAATAGTAAGTTACGAACTAAAAATATACAAATATTACGAATAAAAAGATATAAAATATAAAAATAAAACTTAAAGTTGTAAAAATACAATTTTTATAAAAATATTATTTTTATATTATTTATTTTATAAAAGTATTAATTTTATAAATAATAAAACTAATTAAAACTTAAAAATACAAATTAATTAAAATCTAAAACTAACTAATATTAAATTAAACCCTAATCTTAATTAATTAATAATAATAATAATTAAATCTTAACCCTAATCGTACGTACCAGGTATGTGGGCTGTCTTTTCAACTCATGCGATCACATGAGTTGTATGTTATAAATCCATGCGGTCACATGACCCTCGGATCCAGTTCAGATGTTGGGCTGCTACAGTGTAGTGGCCCGATTAATTTTTTTTTCTGTTTTTATATTTATATAAAATATTTATATAAATTAAATAAAAACTTAATTTTTTAAAAACTAAAATAGAAATAGAAAAACTTTATATTTTAAACAAACTCTTAAAAATATATATATTTCGTTTTTCTTTTTATATTTTTGTATTTTTAATATTTAAAACGTATTTTTACAAAAAAAAAAATTAAACTTGATAAAAATCTTTTTTTATATATAGCGTTTCGCTTTCGGCATTGTTTGATTTTCCCGGCAGCGGCGCCAAAAATACTTGATGTTAAAGCGAAGGGGTAAAAAATACTATTAATTTTTACTATGAAATACTATTAAATACGATACAATTTTACACAAGTTATTTATTTATTTATAGAGTGGATATACATAAACCTTGCTACAACACTTATAGGCAGTGTACCTAATCGTACAGTAGTGTAGTTTTTAGTAAGTCCGGTTCGTTCCACAGGGAGCTAGCCAAGTTTAACGCTATATTTTTTTAAAACTATATTTGTATATATATATATATATATATATATATATATATATATATATATATATATATATATATATATATATATATATATATATATATATATATAAGTAGTATTATTATTATAAAAGGGGGTTTTTACCGTTTAATGACCGGTTTGTCGATTTTAAAACTTTAGTCGCAGTTAAAACCTAATGTAAAATATTAAAAATAAAATTAACTTAATTTAAAGCGTAAAGTAATTGACAATAATTAAAGTGCGATAATTTAAAGTGCGATAAATAAAATGACGATAAATAAAATTGCGATAATTAAAATTACGATAATTAAAAAGTGCAATAAATAAAATGACAGTAAATAAAAGTGCGATGAAATATGAAATAAAGGAATTATGCTTATTTAAACTTCCGTAATCATGATGTTAGACGTGTTGATTTTAGTTTATTACCATGGGTTAATTGTCCTTTGTCCTGGATTATTCGATATGTCCATCTGGTTTTTGTCCATAACAGTCCATCAGTCATAAATATAAAGTGCGAGTGTCCTCGTCAAATTATCCTTATACCCGAAGTCAAATATTTCAACTAATTGGGGACTTAAACTGTAACAAGGTCTTAATACTTTGTTTAATAATTACACCAGGATATCGATTGCGTGTAACCCAAGGTTTTAATACTTTGTTAACAATTAAGCCAAGTGTCCTTGTACATAATTCACCCCTATTTTAATGAGTCCATTGACTATTAATCCATTCCCGTGTCCGGTCAAATGAACGATTACTAGTACTTATAAATATCCAGCCCATTGTGTCCGATCGAGTGTATGTGGTTATTTATAATTACGTCCAATTGTAAATCTTTATATTAAATTAACGAACTATCATTCAATTAAACAAATATAAAGCCCATTAATAGCCCATAGTCTAATTTCCACAAGTGTCGTTCTTTTGTCCAAACCCCAATTATGGTACAAAGCCCAATTACCCCGTCTTTAATATTTAGTCTAACATCACGATTACTTCGACTTAAATAAGCATAATAATAACTTAGCTACGAGACATTAATTTAAAAAGGTTGAACATAACTTACAATGATTAATAATAGCGTAGCGTTACACGGACAGAATTTCGACTTACACACTTACAACATTCGCTAGCATACCCTTATTATTATTAATCTTAAATTAAAATTATAAATTATATATATATATATATATATATATATATATATATATATATATATATATATATATATATATATATCGTGAGAGAGAGAGAGATTGAAAAATTTGTAAATAAAACGTCCGAAAATTGCTGAATTTATAGATGTGGCCAGCACTTTACTGCCATGCGATCGCATGGGTATAAGGCAGCAAGGCCATGCGATCGCATGGCCTGATTTTCCAGCTAACATTCACAGGTCTAATAGTTTGCCGACACTTTTTATTAATATATATAATATATATATAATTTTAAGTAATTATATATATATTATATTATATTTATGTGCATAGTTGACTTGTAATTTTCGGTCCGTTGCGTCGCGCGTTGAGAGTTGACTCTGGTCCCGGTTCCGGATTTTCGAACGTCTTTGCGTACAATTTAATATCTTGTATTTTGCATTTTGCGGCTCGTACTCTTGTAACTTTTAGACGTTTCTCATCAATAATTTGAACCACTTTGATTGTACTTTGTACTTTTTAGTTTTTTGGTCGTTTGCGTCTTCAATTCGTCGAATCTGTCTTTTGTCTTCACCTTTTATTATTTAAACGAATATTACTTGTAAATAGAACAATTGCAACCAAAAGCTTGTCTTTCTTGAAGGATAATGCTATGAAATATATGTTCGTTTTTAGTATTATCAATAACAAAGCCTCATCTATTGCACTCAAGTGTATCTCTAGCATTCGGTGGAAATATGCTTGATCATTTGGCGCCATCCGTGGGACCATCAACTACAATTCTCGTGGTTATTATCATTGATGAGAAAACTAGTTCGCTGTTCAGAATCATTCATGGCTGTAAGTTTTTATTTATGATTTTATTAATCATATTAATCTTGATTGTACTTTAAAATCCATAAGGACAGCCTCGGGCTAATAATTATGGATAACGATTGCAATAAGAGCTAGTTAAGTCTCTATTATACAATTAAGAAGAAACCACTAACGTCAATAGAAAAGAGTACGTTTGATTTCGGTCAGATCCGGAATCTAATCTTCAGATATGTCAAAATAAGGTTTGTACTATTATCTCTATGGTGGTTTATGTAAATGATAAAACTAAAAATATGTACAGTTTAAAACATGACACAGAATCTTCCAATTAAATGAAACTGCTTCGCATCCTTTTGTGACAAAATTCAGAATATCTTTAAACAGAGGTTTAAGCATTAAAAAACCTTTTTCTGTGAATACGAATTAAACAAAGGTTTAAGCATGAAAGTGGTGTAACGGATTTGCACATGAATATCTTCTATAATTCGTAATTTGTGCCCTGAAAGGAAAGTATTATGTTATATATTTTACCAAAATACGTAAGAACGGATTTGGGGATAACCTTTATGATTTGGGGATGACCTTTATGATTTGCAATTAATGATTTCCTTTGCCCTTTATTTTGATCTGAGTAAATCTCTAGCAATACATAAACCTAGAAAATATCATGATATTTCGTTATATCTAAACATGTATGTACAACCTCGTGTACGTGAGGTACAATACGCAATATGCTGTTACAAGTTTCAGGTTTGTATCCTTAGAGGGTGACCACTGACGGAGACAGAAGTTCTTACTAGCTAACTTATATGTTATTTGCGGTCACAACGGCTCCTGGAAGGGATGCATATGCCGCAATAAGTCAACTCACGCTCTATTACGCGCATGATTGACTATACAATGCAACACGACGTTACGTGTTCTTACCACCAACGTTAGTTAACTCGTGTGTGCAAGTCTTCATTTATTTTATGAAAAGAACACATATGAATAGACTAAATATTATGATCGTGTAAAATAATCACAATTATGATTACACGTACTGTTGTTATGATCATAAAAAAAAAAAGATTTACACAATATGGAGTTGTTTGTGTATTAACCGGCTTTCCCGAATCTTTAACACAACTATTTCAAAAAGGACCTAGTTTCCTACTTAATAATCGTCTTATATTCACGATGGTGTTCTGCTTTTGAAGAATTCCTTTTAATTAACTAACGATTGGATAAAGGTTAAAAAAGAATGAGAGTCTGTGACTAGCAAAAATTTTAGTTTTCGTAATATTACGATATGTATATTGATATAATATTCGTTAATTTTGAATCGTAATATTGAATACGGATTATATTTACATCATATTGACGATTTTTATCACGAGAACTAGCAAATATATTCTATTGGTATATTTATATACAATATATGTTATTGTGATCTTATGAGATCTTATGTCCATGCACAAAAATTGTATCACAACTGATAAATGTTGCAAGCATTGAACCTTATCATGAAATATAAGTTTGGCTATTACTTTGGTTTGCGTACAAGTCATTTTTGCAGATAGTACAGCAATTTATATATGCTTCAACTCATTGGTACTGGAACGCATAGAAATACCGATGTTTGAAATCGGTGTGGTGTGATCGTCTATACACTGTTAAGGTTGTAGCCTACACGCACCTTGCTCATTAAGTTACCACAGCGATGGGTCTTATACTTAAGGTTGTTGATCAGAACCTGGTTCGTGACTCTTCTTCAATGTTACCTGTAAGTTTGTATTTTTACATTCATGCTAATAATCTAGAGGCTTGATCGTATCTATAAGTCCGTGACAACGGACATTCATAATTATAAACAAACAGCTAATATATGAGCCAATTAATTTTTAGTCAAGCAAAATCTACAAACAATTGAAAGTATATGTTTGATCCAAGAATTTGCCGAACCGTTTTACTATAAACATACAATTATATCCTTTAACTAAAAACTGATGAACCATTTAAGGGAATTATCTAATGCTTTTATATTTGGGTCTACTTTAGACTAAGAAAATTAAAATTATATTTAATCTTTTCTAGTCGTGACAAAAAAACTAGTAGACATTTTGGTATATGGGTTCGATAACTTTTACTGTGTTCTAGCTACCAAACTTTATTTGTTCGCGGTACGCGATGTGGCTGACACAAAATTACACGATCTGGAATTATTAATTCAATCTTGGACAATGAAAAGCTAATTATGAGGTAACTAAATAATGTATGGATTTAGTTGATATCCCATATCCGTTATTCTTATAGAAAGATTACAAGAGAATTCGCACAAAATAGATAAAATTAATTATGAACATTATTGTTATGGGCAACTTTGAAAAGGTTGGTCTCTATTAGCGTATAAATTTTGCTGCGAAAATTACAACGTATCATTGAATTGAAGACCCATCGAAGCAATTAGCAACAGCTTTTGCAGCTAATTTATTGCATATTACGCGGGTGTTTTACAGTGTGCGTTAGTCTGTGAAGCTTGAGGCGCACGATTACAACAAAAAACTTAAGAAGTTTTTATACGGTATTTAATTCTTGGCGTGATATCAATAGTAGTTCAACACAACTAAAATACTTTAGTTATCTTGAACTGGGGGCCCGCATAGTATATACTATAACTAGTAGAAAAGGAATGTTTCCTTTATTTTTTGAAAAGACGGTTGGATACGGAATATGTCTCCCTGAGATGCTAAGATTCCGCAGTGCTACTCCGCAATACCGGTCCATAATACCCCCTTGCAGTGTTAATCATACGATATCACATTACGCACTATTTGTGCACTAAAATAGTCCATGGCTGCAACGCGTAAGCCCATGGACAATTATTATAAGACCATGGCCGCGTACGCGCGCCCATGACATATTTATTAAATCCATGGCTGCAACGCGTAAGCCCATGGACAATTATTATAAGACCATGGCCGCGTAAGCGCGCCCATGGCATATTTATTAAGTCCATGGCTGCAACGCGTAAGCCCATGGACAATTATTATAAGACCATGGCCGCGTACGCGCGCCCATGGCATATTTATTAAGTCCATGGCTGCAACGCGTAAGCCCATGGACAATTATTATAAGACCATGGCCGCGTAAGCGCGCCCATGGCATATTTATTAAGTCCATGGCTGCAACGCGTAAGCCCATGGACAATTATTATAAGACCATGGCCGCGTAAGCGCGCCCATGGCATATTTATTAAGTCCATGGCTGCAATGCGTAAGCCCATGGACAATTATTATAAGACCATGGTCGTGTAAGCGCGCCCATGGCATATTTATTAAGTCCATGGCTGCAACGCGTAAGCCCATGGACAATTATTATATGACCATGGCCGCGTAAGCGCGCCCATGACATATTTATTAAGTCAATGGCGACAACGCGTAAGATCATGGACAATTGTTTAAAGACCATGGTCGCGTTATGCGCGTCCATGGCATCTTTAGTATAATCTCATGGTAGCTTTGCGTAAGTCCATGAGATCACTTTATTTGCTCATAGGTCGCATACGTACTTTTGCACTTCCCTTCTAAAAGTGGTTTAAGTTCCATTCTAGATTTCAACACCACTAAGTACTTTAGTACTATTGAAATGGGGGCTACCATGATATGAGCATAACTATTAGAAAGGCTTATTTTCCTTTCAGTGATTAGCGATTGCATGCCAAAAATCCTTTAAACACGTAGGATAGACCCGCATATGCATCGCATATATTATTTTTGCAGTTAAGCCCGTAAAGAAAACACACTTATCGAGGAAACTGATCCACCCTCTACAGTGTTTCTTATTTAGCGCGTCCAAAACACTATAAACATTAAGTATGTTGATTGCATGCACCGCTGCACAGGGAACGCTCCGAATCCCAAGTGGCATAGTTTAGTTTGGCTACTAATACTATTTTTAATGGTGACAGTAGTAAAACATTAGTTTATTTTAAACGCTTGTATACCGCGCAAGACGGAGATCTGCAAAGTCATGACTATAAAATACAAGTTTGGTTACTTGTGAATATCACGGACATTGGTTTGGCCGGAAGACTCTTGAATAAGCATTGGTTTGCTTATATACGGATAGTGACATTGGTTTATCCATGCGTAAAATACTTATAAGAAATTTATAAAAGTCAAGAGTATAAAATTTAGAGCATTGGCTTGCTCTCTAAGCGGACAACAATGGATTGTTGCCGCAAGAATAAAAATATTATGTCTGTATAGAGGGGTCGCTCCCGTCATGCAGCATAACATTTATTCTACGTTATTGTGCAAATAATGAAAGCTGGCTTTTTAATTTGCTATTTTGCAAATATTAAGGAACTAATTTGTTTCTTTGCTCGAACATATGCCAGAATAAACACTAAATGCAGAATAACGACGCGCGCATAAGAATACTATCAAAAATAAAAAAGGCATTAGTTTGCATGCGTAAATATACGTAAATATACGCAAATTACGGCATTGAATTGCCTGCACAATTAAATACCCCTCACCTTTTGGTTGGGATGCCTCAAAATGACTGAGTACGGAGCTTGCAAGTCAGAGATGCCTTGAATGCAACATCGATCTCTGATTTATCGCATTGTTGCATCAAGAAGGCTCCTATGCGAATAGCTGGAGAAGCCTCGACGTGGCCTTGAGATTCGAAACTCAAAGTCACTAGTGAGATGTCTTGAACGCAAACGGAAATTCTGAACAATGTTTGCTTCAGGAAAGCCTTAATTTACAATAAAACGTTTTATGAGTAGACCATGACTTTGTGCTATGGCCCACTCTTCATTAAGTCCATGGTCGCGTAAGTGCGCCCATGGCATATCTTTACTAAATCCATGGTCGCGTAAGCGCGCCCATGGCATATCTTCATAAGTCCTTGGTCGCGAAATGCCCTTGGCTGTTATACTTAAGACCATGGACGCATGGCAGTACTTTGTAAAAGCCATGATCGCGAAATGCTCATGGCTATTATTATAGTTCAACACAACTAAATACTTTAGTTATATTGAACTGGGGGAGTAACGATATACTAATATACTATTAGTATACTTTATGCATTAATATATTGGGTTATGTTTTGTAATTGTCCCGCATCACACCTAAAGTATATCATTCATAAGTATAGGTGTTCGACATTAGAGCTGTCATGATGACGGCGTCACTTGGCGCAATAGATGCTCATTACGCATCATTACTTGGCGCACAAGATGCGCATCAAATGCTTATTTCAACTTTGTTAAACGTGACAGTTCTTTCAAGTTACATGCGGTGGCATATATTATAAGTTCGATACGATACATTTGCTATATATCATACCGAACTTGGGGGACTTGATGATCCGCATAGCGCATCGGGCTAATAATTGGATTTGTGCTTGAGCCTGGCCTGTTAGCGGTCCATTGGCCTTTTCCCTGAAAACCCTAATATTGCCTCTATAAATAAAGGGCACGACTTCTACCCTAAACACACACACATTCTGGAAGCTCAAACGCTCTCCTCTCCCTAGAGGGTTTTACCTACACAAGTGTAGGGTTTTTCCCTAACCGCCAATCGACACGCCTCGATGGCGGCCAAACAGCTATAACCACCCTCCCGAAATCATCATCTCGGCTAGGGTTATCACGGTAACCGAACCGGAGGTTAAAGTCATTGTACATAACAAAGCCTCATCTATTGCACTCAATCGTATCTCTAGCATTCGGTGGAAATATGCTTGATCATTATACTTTACAAGATCTAAGTTCCTAACTTATGGTAGTGTAAAGATTGAAAGTCTAAGTGTTATGACTTGGGGTTTCATCAAGATCATGAGATCTAGACTTTTTGGTCTAAGATCTTTAATATCTAGTTAAGATCTAAGCTCTCTAGCTTAAGGTCTTGCTTATTTAATTTGATTCAAAGTTTATAGCTTAATAAGACTTGTATTGTGTCGAAACTAAGAAAATTGATGTAACTTTGGTTCATCACCTTGCTCAAACTCTCACATGAGTTGTGTTTTAATTCTTAGTTTTGATTATTGTGTGTTGATGGTAGAACCTTGGTCAAAGTGATGCAAACACATCAACGAGTTGTACACTTGAAGCTACAAGCATCAAGGATGAGAACCGTGATGAGCATCAAGCACCAAGAATCCCACCGGAGCACTTTGCTTACTATTTTCTGGATCTGACCAGGCTGCTGGGCTACTGGAAAAGTTGATTTCTAGATATTTCGGTTCGAGTATATGACTTTTCGTTTAGGCGTCGCCTAAATCCGATGTACGGTTTAGGATTTATAGCCTTCCGAAAGTCACTACGCCCTTGTAACGTTGTGCTGAAATTTCTGACCTACTCGCACTTAAACCGATGCCACGGTCACACGAAGATGAGTTAGGTTCTGAAAATTTGTCAGCGGTTAGAGGACTCACATACGAAGCCATGGCCACTGGCCTCGCATCATTTCAGTTTGTATAGAGGTCATAGCAGCTGAATGAAGTCAGCCTTTGTTTCGGTCTCTATCCTTGATTGAAAACTTACTTTACTTTTTACGTATGATGTTGATGATGATCATACTTAAGACTTAACTTACGTACTTTTAAACCTTTGGGAACGATTTACTGACTTAGTAACTTTTAACCTAGGTTGAGGACCTTTCGGGCCGACTTACTTGCTTACTTATCTCGTACCGACTTTTACCGCACTTTCACTGTGAGTTATAGCTTCCCTTTTTACTTTACTATTTTTGGGACTGAGAATACATGCGCTTTTTATGTTTTACATACTAGACACGAGTACTTAAACTTTATATATGTGTTGGTGATATAACGTCACAAATATTCCCCTTAGTACGGTAACGTTTAATCATTGGTTTTTGAACCGGTGAACGCGAATATTAGATATGGATCCATAGGGTTTGACATCCCCACTTGGGCTAGTCGCGCTAGCATTTAACGGGTGTTTAATACTTCGTAGACTTACGCACTCGCCAAGTGTACTTTTAGGGGGTGATATTACGTTAAGTTAGTTACCAAGTGCCCACGGATAAACATATACTTTTCATACTGTTTTGAAATACAAAATCTCGTGGCTTACCTTACATTACTGTTACAATTTAAACTATAGCTCACCAACATTCGTGTTGATATTTTTAAGCATGTTTTCTCAGGTGCTTAGAGTTTTGAGGCTTTCACTGTAGTAGTCTTGCTGTGTAGACTCCCGCTGCTTTTGTTAGAGATGTCTCTGCATGAAACTTTTACCTTGCATTCACGAACTATGTTACTTTTGAACAATGAATTTGTAATGACCTTTGGGTCTCGTACTTATGTTAATTGCTTCCTATTCATTGAAGCACACTATCGTTTGTAAAACATTTGACGTTGGTAAAGGCGTTACCCCTTTTTATGAATGCAAACTTATTTTAGAACAGCATATAGTGTTTGACCTTGTAATGATCCTGTTGTTGATGATTCGTACACGTTAAATTTGTACGGGGCGTCACATTTGGTATCAGAGCATTGGTTGTAGGGAATTAGGTTGCATTAGTGAGTCTTGACCAAGCCAAGTAGGATTCACTGATAGGACTAATCTACAACTTGCTTGTTTACCTGTTTCTGCGGAACTTACTGCATGCTACTGCTTACCTTACTACTATGAGTACTTGCTGTATGCTACTGCTTATTCTCGATACTGCATGCTACTATCTGCTTTCGATTGCATGATACTTTTGTAGGATTTTGTTAATATTGCCATGATATGTACTGCTAGGATGTTGTAGTGCCTAATTACGTGCTTGCTATATGTCTTACTGACATGGAAAAAGTTATGTTTCCTTGTTCAGATGTCGGATATCCCGCCCATTATCATTGACTTGGAGAGCGACTCAGATACATCTACTACCTCGCCTACTATTGTTGCTGACTCACAGATCCCGTCATCGCTACCCTCCGGCGACTCTGGTGATTCGTCCTCTGGAGACAGTAGCCACGCACCTGACCCGACGGTTATATCAGATGGAGACGAGGATCCAGAGGAGATTCCAGCTCCACCTAGCCCTAGACTCCCGAGGCCACAGCACCATTCCGGTGGCACTGTGATTCCTGGGGGAAATGGGGACGGTCCTTTTCGTAATGAGCGTGGACATTGGGTCAGACGCCTTGCTGATGGACGTGTCGTGCCGATTCCACCTTTCAGATATCGACTTATGACTACCGGCCGAGCAGATCCACCCTCAGATGATTCAGACGACTCATCATCCGATGACTCCAGCGAGGAGGATTTCGAGGATGATTCCGAGGAGGACCCTGAGAAGGCGCCCGTGCAGCCGCCCTCTACCCCACCGAATAAGCGGTATCGTTTCGTTGGTACCTTTATTCCAGGGGTTAACGGAGGTAGACCGTTCTTGGACGCACGTAGACAGTTGGTTAGGGTTACCGCCCGTAAGCGGGTTGTGCCGTATCCTGCTAATCCATTCGTGCGTAAGGTTGCCCATTACGCACCATCTACTTCTGGTACTGCACCATCTGCACCGCCTGCCGCACCAGCATCCCCCGTCATCGAGGAACTGACGAGGGAAGTGCATATCCTCCATGCTCGGGTAACTGAGCTCGAGGAACAGATGACCCACCTGATGGACATCATTTATCCACCATCACCATAGGACTATTGTATTAGATTTTGTTATGTAAACCCTGTTAGTAGTTTCATGTTTTACTCACGTATTGTACGAACCTTATGCGGATGTATGCAACTTTCTTATTAATGAATAGAACTTAATGTTGTTAATTTTTGTACGGTGTTCTATTTACGCTATTGTATGATGATTTTTTGGTATCTGTATCTGGTTGCATTACTTAATAATTGTGTGTTGTGTTGATTCCATACTGAGTGCCTTATGCTATAATATTATTACTTATTGAATGCTGGATTTTGACTTAAGTCGAAACTTTTGTTTAGAAGATCAATGGAAAATGGAAGAGTTCCAAGGGAAATGCCCACAGCAGCACAGATTGAGGAAATGATAACTGCTCAAGTAGCCGAAGCAATGGCGAATGCCAACCCCCAAGCTCCACCCGCTAACCAGAACAATCATAACGGGTGCACCTATAAGGAATTTCAGACCTGCAAGCCCCACAACTTCAGTGGTACTGAGGGGTCAGTTGGACTGATAAGGTGGTTTGAGAAGTTGGAAGCTGTGTTCCATGTGAGCAACTGCTCAGAAGTGAACAAAACTAAGTACGCCTCCTGTACGCTGTCGGACGGCACTTTAACCTGGTGGAACACACTTGCTCTGGTTAAGGAAATTGACGAGGCTTATGCTACCCCGTGGGAGGAATTTAAAGGGGCTATGATCGAGGAGTACTGCCCCAGAACGGCAATACAGAAAATGAAAGCTGAGTTTTGGGAGTTGAAGGTTGTGGGAACCGACCTTGATGGCTATAACCGAAGGTACCTGGAATTAGCTTTGATGTGCCCCACGATGGTTACCCCTGAATTTAAGCGAATGGAACGATACTTGTGGGGACTTCCCAAGACCATTCAGGGAAATGTTACCTCTTCGAAACCAGCAGATGTCCCGGAAGCGATGCGCATGGCGCACACCCTGATGAACCAGATCATCCGCAAGGAACCCGAGAAAGCGAAATCAGAATCAAGAGCTAGTAATGAGAAGCGTAAGTGGGAAGGCAACAAAGGAAAGGTCTTTGATCAAAACCCAGCTAAGAGGCATGAGAGTTGCAAGGGAAACGACTGGAGGAACCCCAACCCGACCCCTAGCTCGAACCCTAACTACAAGGGTAGTATTCCGCAGTGCAAGAGATGCTACAAGCATCATATCGGGTAGTACAACGTGGTCTGTGAAAAGTGTAAGAGGAATGGGCACATTGGCAAGGATTGCAAGATCACCACCCCAGCTGTGAAGACAAACCTTACTGGACTAAGGAAGTGTTTTGAGTGCGGTCAACAGGGCCACTTCAAGAATGAGTACCTGAACAAGAAGAAGGATGGCGGACTAGCACGTGGAAGGGTTTTCAACATGAACGCCAGGGATGCCCATGAGGATCCTGACTTGGTCACAGGTACATTCACTGTCAATAATCTACTTGCTTCTGTCTTATTTGATACTGGTACCGATAGGATTTATGTATGTAGATACTTTTGCTCTAAGATAGACTGGTCGTTAGTTCCTTTAGAGGAGAGTATGCTTGTTGAGGTATCCAATGGGAAAATTGAGAAAGTTGACCAAGTTGGTCGAGGAGGCGTTATCAACTTAGCTGGTGTAGATTTCGAGATTGATCTGATACCTATCAAATTAGGAAGCTTTGATGTGATTGTCGGTATGGACTGTTTGTCCAAGGTAAGAGCCGAGGTTATCTGTGGGGAGAAGATTCTCCGGATACCTCGCGAAAATGGTGAGCCATTGATGGTTTACGGAGAGAGATGTAGCACAAAGTTGAACCTTATTAGCTGCAAGAAGGCACAAAAGATCATGAAGAAAGGACGATTTGCTGTTCTGGCACATGTGAAAACGTTAGAAACCGAAGTGAAGAGCGTGGATGATGTACGGATTGTGAACGAATTTCTCGACGTCTTTACAGAAGAGTTACCTGGATTACCGCCATCGAGAGCAGTGGAGTTTCAGATTGATCTAGTACCATGAGCTGCACCTGTAGCTCGTGCGCCTTATCGACTTGCACCTTTTGAAATGCAAGAGTTGCAGAGTCAACTACAAGAATTATTAGACCGTGGATTTATCCAACCAAGCTCTTCACCTTGGGGCGCTCCTATTTTGTTTGTAAAGAAGAAGGACGGATCTTTCCGCATGTGTATCGACTACCGCAAACTCAACAAATTGACGATCAAGAATCGGTATCCCCTTCCCAGAATTGATGATCTTTTCGATCAGCTGCAAG
Source organism: Rutidosis leptorrhynchoides (assembly GCF_046630445.1). Taxonomy (NCBI): domain Eukaryota; kingdom Viridiplantae; phylum Streptophyta; class Magnoliopsida; order Asterales; family Asteraceae; genus Rutidosis; species Rutidosis leptorrhynchoides. The sequence continues at coordinate 648,719,905 of NC_092335.1, forward strand.
GATCAAGCGTTTACTCTAAGATCGATTTGCGATCCGATTATCACCAATTGAGGGTGAATGAGAGTGATGTGATGAAGACTGCGTTCAGAATCCGTTATGGTCATTATGAGTTTCTTGTGATGCCCTTCGGTTTAACCAACGCACCTGCTGTATTCATGGATCTCATGAATCGTTTATGCAAACCATACCTGGATAAATTCGTTATCGTCTTCATAGATGATATCCTCATCTACTCCAAAAGCGAAGAAGAACATGAGCAACATCTTCGACTAGTGTTGAAACTCTTGAGACAAGAGCAACCTTATGCCAAATTTTCCAAGTGCGAGTTTTGGTTGAAGGAAGTCCAATTTCTAGGTCATATCGTGAGTGACCAGGGTATCAAAGTTGATCCCACAAAGATCGAAGCTATCAGCAAGTGGGAAACCCCCACTACTCATACTCACATCCGCCAATTTTTAGGCCTCACAGGTTATTACAGAAGGTTCATTGAAGGTTTCTCTCTGATTGCACGCCCGTTAACCGCACAGACTCACAAAGGGAAGAAATTCGCTTAGGAAGCCGAGCAAGAGTCGGCATTTCAAACCTTAAAGCAGAAGTTGACCACCGCACATATCCTATCTCTTCCCGAAGGCAGTGATGATTTCGTTGTGTATTGCGATGCCTCGAAAAATGGTTTTGGGTGTGTACTGATGCAACGAACGAAGGTCATTGCTTACGCCTCTCGACAACTAAAGATTCACGAGCGAAATTACACTGTAACATCCCACCTTTTCCGTTTACTTTTTCGTTTAACTATTTAAGTTCCGTTATATGTTTATAACACATCCCGTTATTATGCGTTGAATTATCTCGTTTAGGTAATTCCCGCACCCGGTTTAAAGTTGAGGGACCAAACTTGCCAAAGGTTGAAACATTTGACTAGGTCAAAGAGTCAACCCCTTTTCATCCATTCATTTCACCTCCTCTTCCTCTTTTTACTACTTTCAAATCCTCTCAACATTCAAACACAAAGATTCATCATCCATTTATGATCTAGCGGGTATTTTACAAAACAAATTACATATTTGAGCTCCTTGCAACTTCCTCTTCGTTTTGGTACCAACTTCACCTCCTTTGGGTAACATTTCTAAAACACTAGATTTCTTTAAATTCATGTTCTTGACTTATAAAGTTGTTAATTAGCGTCTATGGCTCATTGTGATGTCGTGTATGTAATTTGTATGCTCGATTCGATGTTTTTGGTGTAACTAGTTCAATATGAAAATTACTTGCTAAATCCTTGATTTTGGATGATCAAATGTTGTTAGATTGTTAAAGTGCATGTTTTAAAAGTGTTACTAGTATCATTAGCTTCGTTTTGATGTATAGGTTGATTAAGGAAACTCCAAGAACATGATTAGTGATTTTGTGAACTTGGATTAGGGTTTGATAAGCTTTACATGAACTTTTGATGCGTCAAATGCTATGAGATATTGTTGTTAAGTGTTTTGTTGCAATGTGTGTTTGATCACCTTCGAAACGGCATATCATACATGTAAAACGGTTGCCCGAATCATGAAATGCATATTTGGAACTTGAACTTTGATTATGGACGTTTAAATGCGGTTTTGGGGTGTGTAAGTGTTGAATTGCTTGATGAAATGTGTCTAGGTGTTTTCCTCGTCAAATTACCTTTCCGGTGATATAAAATACATGTTCTAATTGTTTGCGGTTTGTAATTTGGGTTGGTTTGATTGTTGGTTCGTGCACTTAGAGTTGCAGCAAACAGGGCCTGGAAACCAACCAGGACGCCGTCCAGAAACTCAGGACGCCGTCCCACTTCTAATACCTGGACGCCGTCTAGGTACTCAGGACGCCGTCCCACTCTTCAATATAGGACGCCGTCCAGTCATCTGGGACGCCGTCCTAATGGCCTAAAACTGGCTGTTCGCTTAGTCTTTTGACGAAAAATGTTTGGCATGTTCTAGACCTCAAATTCACGTGCAACTTGTTTTAACATGCTTATATATGAATAACTGGCATAGAAAATTTGTCCGAGACCCGACCCGACCATGTTGACTTTTCCGTTGACTTTGACCCGACCAAGTTTGACTTTTTGTCAAACTTAACCAAATACTTATACAACCTTTCTAACATGATTATTTACTTGTATCTTGCATGAAACTTGACTAGTTGATTCACATGCTAATATAATCGAGTCGTAACGAGCCATAGGACTAATTGAACATCTTTACCCTTCGTGACTATCGTTATTGATACAACCTATTTGTTTAGGTCAAGACTAGCATTGTTCTTTGCACACGTTACTTGTCGAAGTACTTTTTGGTTCGTGCATACAAGGTGAGATCATAGTCCCACTTTTACTCTTTTAAACTTACTTTTAGGATGAGAAAACATAAACGATTCTTTTGAACTAAGTGAACACAAGAACGGGAAAACAAACATTCTACATACGAGTTTAGAACGAAAATCCTCAATCCGATTATCATTAGTTACATCAGATGGTGTAAGCGAGAACTTATGTTATATGGCCATATGGGTTGACAACCCTCATCTTTGACGGTTCGCTACCGTCTACGGATGAAATATATTTTCGGGAAACAGTGTTGTTCTAGCACTAATTTATGGGGTATTCAACGGACGGAATGTTAAGCTTTGATAATTGGGTGCTCGTGAATATTAACTTTTAGAATGTACTATGACTTTATCAATATTGCAACTCTTGTGGTTCAGCTTGCTTTTACTCATTTACTTATTTAAACCTATGATTTCACCAACGTTTTCGTTGACAGATTTTCTATGTTTTTCTCAGGTCCTTGAACTTAGGTGATACATGCTACCGCACATACTTTTTGATACTTGCATTGGATGTCGAGTATACTTGCATACGTGGAGCGTCTTTTTGGCTATTTTAAACTATGTCGCACGTGTTTCATATGAACAATAACTTTTGTTATGTACTTGTCTTGGGAATTACTTTTGTAAACATTGAAACATCCTTTATGAAATGTATGCGACATATTTTCGGTCAAACTTTGTTATAAATACTTATAACCATGTAATGGGACCATACGTAGACGACGCCGTCACTTGACGATTTGTCGGGGTCGCTACAAGTGGTATCAGAGCTTTGGTTGTAGGGATTTAGAGTTCATTGGTGTCAACCCCGAGTCATAGGGTACATTGGTGAGTCTAGACTACAACCGGCATATAGACTTGACATAGGAATTACTTGACAAATTGTGCATTTATACTCTAACTCTTCTACTCATATCTACTCTTATTCTATCTAAATCTTGCATTATATAATTTAATTGTCACGCCACCTTGACTATATGATGTAATGTCGAATGCACATATGAATTAGGGTAATATAATTCCCGAAAATTATATTACGGTGACTCATATGAACATACCGACATTATGACATAAAGAATTTAAGGCGGGTCAAGGATAATTTTCTCTCTATCTTTATTCCATATCACGGTTAGTATTATTTAGAATACTAACCAACGGTATTCTTTTGTTTTGAAGGAACAATGGCTCCTCGTCGTGTACGCCGCAATGAAACTCCCGAACAAGCTCTCGAACGGATGATAGCTACCGCCGTAGATGCGGCCATGGCCGGTCACTCGTCTAACAACAACAATAACACCAACCACAACAACAATAACCAAGGAGCCGGTAACTCTAGCGAAGGGTGCTCCTACAAAGCTTTCATGGGGTGCAAACCTCACACTTATGATGGAACCGGGGGACCGGTTGTGCTTACTCGTTGGTTTGAACAAACCGAGGCCGTCTTTAGCATAAGCGGTTGTCGGGATCAAGACAAGGTCAAATACTCCACCCACACTTTCTCCGGGATTGCTCTAACATGGTGGAACACCTATGTTCAATCGGTGGGTACAGATGAAGCTCATGCCCTCTCTTGGGCCGATCTAAGGGAAAAGGTGATTGTTGAATATTTTCCGCGTGAAGAAACCCGCAAGCTTGAGGAAGAACTAAGAGCTTTGAAAGCGGTCGGAAACGATCTTAAAGCTTATAATCAACGCTTCGCCGAACTATCCTTGATGTGTCCTAATCTTGTTAACCCCGAATCTCAAAGGATTGAGCTCTACATGCTCGGTCTTCCAAAAAGCATCAAACAAGGGGTGATGTCATCCAAACCCACTACTCATCAAGCCGCTATGAACATGGCTCGCCAATTAATTGAAACGGTTAACGAAATCGTAGTACCAGCTCCTAAGGCCGAGGACAAGTCGGGTGGCAACAAAAGGAAATGGGAAGCCACTCCATCAACTAACTACAACAACAACACCTTCACCAAAAAGCCCTTCAACAACGACGGCAAGAAGGGTTATGTCGGAAACTTACCTTTGTGCAACAAGTGCCACAAACATCATTACGGCGAATGTAACAAGCTAATTTGTCACCGTTGCCAAGGAGTTGGTCATAGGGCCAACAATTGCACAAGCACTGCCCCCGTCGCTCGAAAGGGGCCCAATCCTCCAAGGACGGTCACTTGTTATGAATGTGGCCAAACGGGCCATTATAAGAACGAATGCCCGAAGAAGAAAGCCAACCCCAACAACCGAGGCCGAGCCTTTAACATCAACACCGAGGAAGCCCGAGATGACAATGAACTAGTCACGGGTACGTTTCTTCTCAACAACTCTTATGTTACTTGCTTATTCGATTCGGGTGCCGATAAATGTTTTGTGTCTAAGACTTTGGCTCCTACCCTTTGCACTCCACCACACCCTTTAGATACTACTTATTCCATCGAAGTGGCCGACGGAAAACTCTTAAGTGCCGACACATATTACCGGGGGTGTACTTTGAACATTTTGGGTAAGGAATTTGAAATTGACTTGATACCCATGGAATTAGGGAGTTTTGATGTAATAATCGGTATGAATTGGATGGTCAAAAATAAATCTCACATTCTTTGCGATCTTCACGCAATCCGAATTCCTATCGAGAATGGTGAACCATTGATTGTCTATGGCGACAAAAATTGCACCGGACTCAATCTCGTTTCGTGCCTTAAAGTTCGAAAGCTACTTCGCAAGGGTTGTTTCGCGATTCTTGCTCACGTTAAGAAAGTCGAGGCCGACGAAAAGCGTATCGAAGATGTGCCAATTGTTAGTGACTTTTCCGATGTATTTCCCGACGAATTACCGGGTCTTCCACCTCATCGACCGGTTGAATTTCAAATCGATCTTATTCCAGGAGCCGCACCCGTAGCGCGTGCACCGTATAGACTCGCTCCATCCGAATTACAAGAATTACAAAGTCAAATCCAAGAGTTACTTGACCGTGGTTTCATTCAACCTAGCCATTCACCATGGGGCGCTCCGATTTTGTTCGTCAAGAAGAAAGACGGATCCCTACGAATGTGCATTGATTATCGTGAACTAAACAAATTGACGGTTAAGAACCGATATCCTCTTCCTCGCATTGATGACCTTTTTGATCAACTACAAGGTTCTCGTGTATACTCAAAAATCGATCTCCGTTCGGGTTATCATCAACTAAGGGTTAAAGGGGAAGATGTCTCCAAAACCGCTTTCCGGACTCGTTATGGTAGTTATGAATTCCTTGTCATGCCTTTCGGTCTCACTAACGCACCGGCGGTGTTCATGGATCTCATGAACCGCGTGTGCAAACCTTACCTCGACAAATTCGTTATCGTGTTCATCGATGATATTTTGATCTATTCTAAAAACGAAGAGGAACACAAAGAACATCTCCGACTCGTGCTCGAGCTCTTGAGAAAAGAGCAACTATATGCCAAGTTCTCCAAGTGTGAATTTTGGTTAAAGGAAGTTCAATTTCTTGGTCATGTTGTAAGTGATCAAGGCATTAAAGTCGATCCCGCAAAAATCGAAGCCATTAGTAAATGGGAGACTCCTACTACTCCTACTCAAATTCGTCAATTCTTGGGTCTCGCCGGATACTATCGTAAATTCATCAAGGATTTCTCCCTAATCGCTCGTCCTTTAACCGCGTTAACTCACAAGGAACGAAAATTCGTTTGGACATCCGAACAAGAAACCGCTTTTCAAATCTTGAAAACTAAGCTAACCACCGCTCCTATCTTGTCACTTCCCGAAGGCAATGATGATTTTGTTGTATATTGTGATGCCTCGAAAAACGGTTATGGATGCGTATTAATGCAACGAAAGAAAGTCATTGCTTATGCCTCTCGACAACTCAAAGTCCACGAACGAAACTACACGACACATGATCTTGAACTCGGTGCCGTCATCTTTGCACTTAAGTTATGGAGACATCATCTTCTTGGTACCAAAAGTACTATCTTTACCGATCACAAAAGTCTCCAACACATCTTCGATCAAAAGCAACTAAACATGAGACAACGAAGGTGGATTGAAACCTTGAACGATTATAATTGCGAGCTTCGTTACCACCCCGGGAAGGCAAATGTAGTGGCCGATGCCTTAAGTCGAAAGGAAAGAACGGTACCTCTTCGCGTCCGAGCATTAAACATCACCATCCACTCCAACCTTAATAGCCAAATTCGGGTAGCTCAAGAGGAGGCTCTTAAAGACAACCACATCGGGCGTGAACTTTTAAACATTCTCGTCTCCCGATTCGAAGTTAAGGAGACCGGACTTCGATATTACGCCGGAAGAATTTGGGTGCCTAGATATGGCGACTTACGAAACCTCATCCTAGACGAAGCCCACAAATCGCGATACTCGATTCATCCCGGCGCCAATAAGATGTACCACGACCTTAAAGAACGATATTGGTGGCCGAACATCAAAAAGGAAGTCGCTACTTACGTTGCCAAATGTTTGACTTGCGCTAAAGTCAAAGCTGAACACCAAAGACCGTCCGGGTTACTTCAACAACCCGAGATCCCGCAATGGAAGTGGGAAAGGATCACGATGGATTTTATCACCAAACTACCAAAAACGTCGGGCGGTTATGATACTATTTGGGTCATTGTCGATCGCCTCACCAAATCCGCGCACTTTCTCGCCATGAAAGAGACCGACAAAATGGAGAAACTTGCACGACTATACATTAAGGATATTGTAGCCCGACACGGTGTACCTTTATCGATTATCTCCGACCGAGATGGTCGTTTCGTTTCTAGATTTTGGCGTACGTTACAAGAAGCGTTGGGAACGCGTTTGGACATGAGCACCGCATATCATCCCTAAACCGATGGGCAAAGTGAACGTACAATACAAACCTTAGAGGATATGTTACGAGCCTGTGTTGTTGATTTTGGGAAAGCTTGGGACAATCACTTACCTCTCGCCGAATTCTCTTACAATAATAGTTATCACGCGAGTATTAAGGCCGCACCTTTTGAAGCATTATATGGTCGAAAATGTCGCTCTCCTCTTTGTTGGGCCGAAGTGGGTGACGTGCAAATTTCCGGGCCCGACCTCATTCACGAAACCACCGAGAAGATTCTTCAAATCCGAGATAGGCTTCGGACGGCCCGGGGTCGTCAAAAATGCTATACCGACAAAAGACGCAAAGACCTCAAATTTCAAGTCGGTGACCGCGTCATGTTAAAAGTCGCACCTTGGAAAGGTGTCATCCGTTTTGGGAAACGTGGGAAACTAAATCCGCGGTACGTTGGTCCTTTCGAAATCTTAGAACGTGTTGGAACCGTTGCGTATCGTTTGGATCTTCCGCCTCAACTAAGCTCCGTCCATCCTACTTTTCATGTATCTAACTTGAAGAAATGTCTTGCCGAGCCCGATATCGTCGTTCCTCTCGAGGAACTTACTATTAATGACAAACTTCATTTTGTGGAGGAACCGGTTGAAATTGTGGACTACGTCGAGAAGGAATTGAAACAAAGCCGGATCCCGATTGTCAAGGTCCGTTGGAACGCCAAAAGGGGACCCGAGTTTACTTGGGAAAGAGAAGATCAAATGCGAAAGAAACACCCTCATCTATTCCCGGTTCCGGAAACGTCAGATTTCGAGGAAGAAACAACGACTACTACGCCTACCTAAATTTCGGGACGAAATTTCTTTTAAGGTGTAGGTAATGTAACATCCCGCCTTTTCCGTTTACTTTTCCGTTTAACTATTTAAGTTCCGTTATATGTTTATAACACATCCCGTTATTATGCGTTGAATTATCTCGTTTAGGTAATTCCCGCACCCGGTTTAAAGTTGAGGGACCAAACTTGCCAAAGGTTGAAACATTTGACTAGGTCAAAGAGTCAACCCCTTTTCATCCATTCATTTCACCTCCTCTTCCTCTTTTTAGTACTTTCAAATCCTCTCAACATTCAAACACAAAGATTCATCATCCATTTATGATCTAGCGGGTATTTTACAAAACAAATTACATATTTGAGCTCCTTGCAACTTCCTCTTCGTTTTGGTACCAACTTCACCTCCTTTGGGTAACATTTCTAAAACACTAGATTTCTTTAAATTCATGTTCTTGACTTATAAAGTTGTTAATTAGCGTCTATGGCTCATTGTGATGTCGTGTATGTAATTTGTATGCTCGATTCGATGTTTTTGGTGTAACTAGTTCAATATGAAAATTACTTGCTAAATCCTTGATTTTGGATGATCAAATGTTGTTAGATTGTTAAAGTGCATGTTTTAAAAGTGTTACTAGTATCATTAGCTTCGTTTTGATGTATAGGTTGATTAAGGAAACTCCAAGAACATGATTAGTGATTTTGTGAACTTGGATTAGGGTTTGATAAGCTTTACATGAACTTTTGATGCGTCAAATGCTATGAGATATTGTTGTTAAGTGTTTTGTTGCAATGTGTGTTTGATCACCTTCGAAACGGCATATCATACATGTAAAACGGTTGCCCGAATCATGAAATGCATATTTGGAACTTGAACTTTGATTATGGACGTTTAAATGCGGTTTTGGGGTGTGTAAGTGTTGAATTGCTTGATGAAATGTGTCTAGGTGTTTTCCTCGTCAAATTACCTTTCTGGTGATATAAAATACATGTTCTAATTGTTTGCGGTTTGTAATTTGGGTTGGTTTGATTGTTGGTTCGTGCACTTAGAGTTGCAGCAAACAGGGCCTGGAAACCAACCAGGACGCCGTCCAGAAACTCAGGACGCCGTCCCACTTCTAATACCTGGACGCCGTCTAGGTACTCAGGACGCCGTCCCACTCTTCAATATAGGACGCCGTCCAGTCATCTGGGACGCCGTCCTAATGGCCTAAAACTGGCTGTTCGCTTAGTCTTTTGACGAAAAATGTTTGGCATGTTCTAGACCTCAAATTCACGTGCAACTTGTTTTTAACATGCTTATATATGAATAACTAGCATAGAAAATTTGTCCGAGACCCGACCCGACCATGTTGACTTTTCCGTTGACTTTGACCCGACCAAGTTTGACTTTTTGTCAAACTTAACCAAATACTTATACAACCTTTCTAACATAATTATTTACTTGTATCTTGCATGAAACTTGACTAGTTGATTCACATGCTAATATAATCGAGTCGTAACGAGCCATAGGACTAATTGAACATCTTTACCCTTCGTGACTATCGTTATTGATACAACCTATTTGTTTAGGTCAAGACTAGCATTGTTCTTTGCACACGTTACTTGTCGAAGTACTTTTTGGTTCGTGCATACAAGGTGAGATCATAGTCCCACTTTTACTCTTTTAAACTTACTTTTGGGATGAGAAAACATAAACGATTCTTTTGAACTAAGTGAACACAAGAACGGGAAAACAAACATTCTACATACGAGTTTAGAACGAAAATCCTCAATCCGATTATCATTAGTTACATCAGATGGTGTAAGCGAGAACTTATGTTATATGGCCATATGGGTTGACAACCCTCATCTTTGACGATTCGCTACCGTCTACGGATGAAATATATTTTCGGGAAACAGTGTTGTTCTAGCACTAATTTATGGGGTATTCAACGGACGGAATGTTAAGCTTTGATAATTGGGTGCTCGTGAATATTAACTTTTAGAATGTACTATGACTTTATCAATATTGCAACTCTTGTGGTTCAGCTTGCTTTTACTCATTTACTTATTTAAACCTATGATTTCACCAACGTTTTCGTTGACAGATTTTCTATGTTTTTCTCAGGTCCTTGAACTTAGGTGATACATGCTTCCGCACATACTTTTTGATACTTGCATTGGATGTCGAGTATACTTGCATACGTGGAGCGTCTTTTTGGCTATTTTAAACTATGTCGCACGTGTTTCATATGAACAATAACTTTTGTTATGTACTTGTCTTGGGAATTACTTTTGTAAACATTGAAACATCCTTTATGAAATGTATGCGACATATTTTCGGTCAAACTTTGTTATAAATACTTATAACCATGTAATGGGACCATACGTAGACGACGCCGTCACTTGACGATTTGTCGGGGTCGCTACATACACAACGCACGATCTCGAGCTTGGAGCCGTTGTCTTTGCACTAAAACTGTAGAGACACTATCTTTATGGAACAAAGAGCAATATCTTCACCGATCACAAAAGCCTCCAACACATCTTTGATCAGAAGCAACTGAACATGAGACAGCGACGATGGATCGAGACGCTGAACGACTATGATTGTGAACTCCGTTACCATCCTGGCAAGGCAAATGTTGTAGCTGATGCTTTGAGCCAAAAGGAGAGAATGGTACCTCTCCGTGTCCTAGCCTTGAACATCACCATTCATTCGAACCTCAATAGCCAGATCCGAGTAGCCCAAGATGAGGCTCTCAAAGAGGAGAATATTTTTCAAGAACATTTGAACATTCTCATTTCACGATTTGAGGTCAAGGAGACTGGACTCCGGTACTTTGCCGAAAGGATTTGGGTGCTTATTTATGAGAATTTACGAAGCCTCATTCTAGACGAAGCCCACAAATCATGATATTCGATTCATCCGGGAGCCGGTAAAATGTACCACGATCTCAAGGATCAGTATTGGTGGTGTAATCTCAAGAAGGATGTTGCTACTTATGTTGGGAAGTGTTTGACTTGTTCGAAGGTTAAGGCCGAACATCAAAGGCCATCTGGATTACTTCAGCAACCTAAAATCCCGCAATGGAAGTGGGAAAGGATAACAATGGACTTCATTACAAAACTACCAAAGACGGTGGGCGGATACGATACCATCTGGGTTATTATTGACCGTCTTACCAAATCTGCTCACTTCCTAGCTATGAAGGAAACTGATTTAATGGAGAGACTCGCTCAGCTATACATAAAAGAGATTGTATCTCGACATAGAGTGCCATTATCAATTATCTCAGATCGCGATACCCGTTTCGCTTCCAGATTTTGGCGTTCTTTGCAAGAAGCCTTGGGAACTCGTCTCGACATGAGCACTGCGTATCACCCGCAGACCGACGGTCAGAGCGAATGAACGATTCAGACTTTAGAGGACATGTTGCATGCTTGTGTTATCGATTTCGGAAAAGCTTGGGAAAAGCATTTGCCGCTAGCCTAATTCTCTTACAATAGTAGTTACCATTCGAGCATTAACGCTGCACCTTTCGAAGCGTTGTATGGCCGCAAATGCCGTTCTCCAATTTGCTGAGCTGAAGTGGGCGAGAAGCAAATCACCGGACCTGAGTTAGTCCATGAAACAACTGAGACGATTGTCTAAATTCAAGCGAGGCTCAAGACGGGCCGTGATCGCCAAAAGAGTTATGCTGATCTTAAACGAAAAGACTTCGAATTCAACGTGGGTGACCGTGTAATGTTGAAAGTCGCACCTTGGAAAGGTGTGATTCATTTCGGAAAGCGTGGAAAGTTAAACCCGCGATACATTGGTCCTTTTGAAATCTTGGAGCGTGTTGGACCCGTTGCTTACCATTTGGATCTTCCGACTCAATTGAGCTCCGTTCATCCTACGTTTCACGTATCAAATCTGAAGAAGTGTCTTGCTGAACCAGAACTGGTCATACCACTGGAAGAGCTTATGATTGATGACAAACTCCACTTCGTGGAAGAACCTGTTGAAATCATGGACTGTAAGGTTAAAACTTTGAAGCACAATAAGATTCTAATTGTCTGAGTTCGTTGGAATGCCAAACGGGGACCTGAGTTTACCTGGGAAAGAGAGGATCAAATGATGCAGAAGTATCCTCACCTTTTCCCGACTCCTCCATCTACCTCAGCTTAAATTTCGGGACGAAATTTTCGTTAACAGGTGGGTAATGTAACGACCCGACTTTTTCGACTTTTAATTATGTTTATTTCTTTCACGAAACTGCGTACTTGTGCGTACTGAGATAGATTATATTCTGGGATCATTAATTATGTTAATTACATTCGTTAATGCCTTACAACATGTTTTTAGGTACTTAGTTACTTAACATGATTCTTGATTGCATTTACGACCGTTAGTGTCACTTATTGATTAAAGCGAGCTACGAACTTGGTACACGTTAAACTTTTGTCATAATTGGGATATTATGGCTACGTAAACTTAATTGTTATTAATTAATGACAATTACTTGGTTTTATGGTTCCTTAATTATGCTTAGTGTTTACTAATACTTACTAGTTACCTTATTGGACTTAACACATTAATGGACTTCCATGGCCCAACCTACTCAACTTAGTGGGCTAGTTAGTGGACTAATTAACCCATGTAATTAAGATTTAGCCCATGAAAGTAATAAGACAAGTTGGTGCATGCTTATGTACTAATACTTACACTTTAATGCATGCTACCCAACATATCACTATCACCATTTTACCACCACCATGGAAAGCAAATGGTCCCCTCCCCCCACCCCATGGTGACCGTCGGCCACCACTTCCACTCCCACCATCACCATCATTTTATTTTTTTTTCTTTTTGTTTCTTTGATAAATACCAACACTTCATTCATTTTTTCATTTCATTCAAACTCACACACTTCTCTTTACTTTCTCACTCTAAAATTCTCTCTCAAATACTTGAAGAACTTGTAAGTTCTTAACTTCTTTTTTTCCTTCTTTTCTTACTTTAATTCATAAGATCATCATCATCATGAATAAAGATTCAAGTTTTGTAACTTGAATCTTCATAACTTTTGTTGATTTACACTTTATTTTGAAAAGTTTTCAAGAACATGATGAATTCAAGCTTCTTAGCTTTGAATCTTCATAATCTTGTTAGATCTAAGTTTACAAACTTAAGATCTCTTTATTTGTGTTTAAAGATCAAAACTCATGTTTATGATCTTCATGTAACTTGATGATCCAATACTTTACTTTATGGATCTTCAAGAAAGTTTGAAATACAACCTTACTAGCTTGATGTTTCTACAAAAAGTTGAGATAAGATCAAAGTTTGTTAGTTTATGATCTTCTTTTGTTTGTTGTAGTTTAGATTTGTGACTTGTGTTATCATGAAACAAAAGATGCAAGCTCACTAGCTTGAGATCTCATAAGTGTTGTTGGAAATCCAAGCTCACTAGCTTAGGGTTTCATTTTTGTGTTTGATCTAAGTTGTGTAAATTATGATCTTCTATTTTGTTTAAGACAAAGCTTATTAGCTTATGATCACATACTTTACAAGATCTAAGTTCCTAACTTATGGTAGTGTAAAGATTGAAAGTCTAAGTGTTATGACTTGGGGTTTCATCAAGATCATGAGATCTAGACTTTTTGGTCTAAGATCTTTAATATCTAGTTAAGATCTAAGCTCTCTAGCTTAAGGTCTTGCTTATTTAATTTGATTCAAAGTTTATAGCTTAATAAGACTTGTATTGTGTTGAAACTAAGAAAATTGATGTAACTTTGGTTCATCACCTTGATCAAACTCTCACATGAGTTGTGTTTTAATTCTTAGTTTTGATTGTTGTGTGTTGATGGTAGAACCTTGGTCAAAGTGATGTAAACACATCAACGAGTTGTACACTTGAAGCTACATGCATCAAGGATGAGAACCGTGATGAGCATCAAGCACCAAGAATCCCACCGGAGCACTTTACTTACTATTTTCTGGATCTGATCAGGCTTCTGGGCTACTGGAAAAGTTTATTTCCAGATATTTTTCTTCGATTAGATGACTTTTCGTTTAGGCCTCGTGTAAATCCGATGTACGGTTTAGGATTTATAGCCTTCCGAAAGTCACTACGCCCTTGTAACGTTGTGCTGAAATTTCTGACCTACTCGCACTTAAACCGTCGTCAAGGTCAAACGAAGACGAGTTAGGTTCTAAAAATTGGTCAGAAGTTAGAGGACTCACATACGGAGCCATGGCCACTAGCATCGCGTCATTTCAGTTTGTATAAAGGTCGTAGCAGCTGAATGAATTCAGCCTTTGTTTCGGTCTCTATCCTTGATTGAAAACTTACTTTACTTTTTACGTATGATGTTGATGATGATGATACTTAAGACTTAACTTACGTACTTCTAAACCTTTGGGAACGATTTAATGACTTAGTAACTTTTGACCTAGGTTGAGGACCTTTCAGACCGACTTACTTGCTTACTTATCTCGTACCGACTTTTACCGCACTTTCACTGTGAGTTATAGCTTCCCTTTTTACTTTACTATTTTTGGGACTGAGAATACATGCGCTTTTTATGTTTTACATACTAGACACGAGTACTTAAACTTTATAATGTGTAGGTGATATAATGGCACAAAGATTCCCCTTAGTACAGTAACGTTTAATCATTGGTTTTTGAACCGGTGAAAGCGAATATTAGATATGGATCCATAGGGTTTGACATCCCCACTCGGGCTAGTCGCGCTAGCATTTAACGGGTGTTTAATACTTCGTAGACTTATGTACTCACCAATTATACTTTTAGAGGGTGATATTACGTTAAGTTAGTTACCAAGTGTCCACGGATAAAAATATACTTTTCATACTGTTTTGAAATACGAAATCTCGTGGCCTACCTTACATTACTGTTACAATTTAAACTATAGCTCACCAACATTCGTGTTGACATTTTTAAGCATGTTTTCTCAGGTGGTTAGAGGTTTGATGCTTCCGCTGTAGTAGTCTTATTGTGTAGACTCCCGCTGCTTTTGTTAGAGATGTCTCTGCAAGAAACTTTTACCTTGCATTCACGAACTATGTTACTTTTGAACAATGAATTTGTAATAACCTTTAGGTCTCGTACTTATGTTAATTGCTTCCTATTCGTAGAAGCACACTATTGTTTGTAAAACATTTGACGTCGGTAAAGACGTTACCCCTTTTTATGAATGTAAACTTATTTTAAAACAGCATATAGTGTTTGACCTTGTGATGATCCTGTTGTTGATGATCCGTACACGTTAATTTTGTACGGGGCGTCACAATGACTTTGTAACGACCTTTGTGTCACGTTAACTTTTGTAAAACGCTATCTTTTATGAATGCAAAACTGGTTTTCAAATAGCATATAGTGTTTGACCTTGTAATGATCCTGTTGTTTATGAACCGTACACAATAGTTTTGTACGGGGCGTCACACAAACCGTTATTTTAATCAAACATTACGATTATTTAGACTAGATAAACATAATATAAATTTAGCTACAAGACATAGGAATAATAAAATAGATACAACATACAAACATCTTCATTCTCATAATCTTCAAACGGTTGAAACTTGAAATAAAATACCCGTACAATACTTGATTCCAGTGCAATATTACTACAACACTTGAAAATTAAAATGGAAATAGAGAATATGAAATGGTAAATGTGAAATGAATTCGTTCCCCCCCCCCCCTGTGACGACCCGGGAATTTCCGACTAAAATTTAAACTTAATCTTTATATGATTTTGATACGATAAGCAAAGTATGTAATGTGGAGTTTAGAAAATTTTGGAAACTATGTTCATGTGTTCAATTAACCTTTGACCATTCCCGACGATTCACGAACAACTATATGTAAATAGATACATATATATCTATATATATATATATATATATATATATATATATATATATATATATATATATATTAATTATTATAAATTAAAATATTATATGAGTTAATTAATATTGTAAATAAAATAATATATGATAAAATAAATCTATATATATGTAAAGTATATTGAATATATATTTATATGGTTTCGAACTTATTTAGTAAACGAAAATAACACTCGTTTGTCAGTCGATCGATATTTAGTAAGTTAAATTCGAACTTATATGATTATAAAATAAACTGTGATACGAAAATGAGTTCTATAAATTTTAGGCTTATTAAAAATGTATTTAGGAATTATTTGTTAAGTTTTAACACTTCTTACATTTCACCCATAAATGAGAGGGGCAGTTGATGTAATTTTTATTTATTAAATTAATGATTGAATTTTATATCATAATGATCAAAATAAATAAATATAGTTAATTTAAAATAAGAGATTTTTCCGAATACTTTTATCTGCCACTAATTAACAAAGAAACCCGAAATAATCTCTGCGATAAATCTGTCGGTAGAAGATCTAAATTACATGGCTACTAATATTTTTTTATCATTACTTCTTGAGACACGTTTCTTATGTTTATTAAAATAATTAATATTAATATAATATTATGAATTGATGTACTGAATGAAAGATTATTATCTGATATTACTACTGTGCCTAATTGATTGAGATCACTATTGCATATTGATGACTATATGTAACAACTTTTGCTGTTGAAGATTCCCACTCATTGAGTTCAATAATATCTATATCTATTTATGCTATTGATATATAATTAAGAGACTAAATAAGATGAGAGATACTCACATACACGTGCACACCTACAATCGATATACAAGTTAATATATGCAACTAACTATTTTATCACAATATTTAAACTTATCATCATCTTTATCTTCATCACCAAACCATTTTACTCGATCACGATCACAACCGAACCATCACCTTCTTTAACCACCAACGAACCACTAACACAACCAACCGCCACCTTGATAATCTCCATCACCACCCCATAGTCGAACCTTCTTACCTCTCTCTCTCTCTTCTCTTTTTGTCTTGGGCCGTAAACCATCACACTCAAACTACCACCTTATTTCCATTTCAATTTCATCGAATCACCCTTCTATTGTTTTATTGCTGCTACGCTTTGTGTTTCTTTTTATTTCGAACACCAGTGAACCACCACATAAACTGAACCTATTATATTTTTTTTTATGTTTTACGAAACCCACCATCAAAAAAATCCACCTACAATATTCTTATACTTATTTCTGTTTTTGCTATTACAGTATGTTACCAAGATCAACACCACAAAAACCTGTAAATATTCGACAAATAGCAGCTCAAGTCGAAAGGTTAATGTTGTTACTCGATTCTTTTCTATCTATGAACAAGCCCATTCATGAACTACCATAACTATTACTGCTGCGACTACCATTTCTTTCTTTCTTTATTCCTGTTTCAGTCGAATCACTCAGCGCCATTTAAACCGTAAGGGCGACTATTACTGCTACGGTATTATCTATTACGTTTCTAATTTTTTTTTAAACCGAACCTAAAAACACTGCAACCTCTCTTTTCTGTCCGAATTATGATATTGTTATAATATTGTTGCTGCACAATTTCTTTTTTTTGCTAACAACCTATAACCCACTTGCCAAAACATTTGCTAGTGGGTACATGAGGTAATATTAAAACAATATGGGAAATTATTCCTTTTATATCAATTAAGTGAAGCTGGGTGTTTGATATATATTGGAAAGTGACATGAGGATGAGGGTCACGTATTGCTTTCTTTTCCTGTTTCCATCTACCGTTCAAGAAAAACTCAAACCAAATTATCCTTTCACAAATTCAGAATTCTAAACGGGCCCAATAATTAATCAATTTGGACTTTAAATGTTGGGCCGAGATCCGACTTATCCTTTTCTGTTGGGCTGTTACTATTTAAATCTCTTAAATGAATCAGACTGCTTCTCGAGCTAGTTATATTTCTATTTCACGAAGGTGTGAACAACGAGAACTATGATATTTGATTATGGTAATAGTTACTCGAAAACGAATTATGATAATGGTATTGATCATGATGATGATGAGTAACATAATGATGATGGGTGTGATGTTATATTTATAAAGATGAGGATGATTAAAGTGATGTTAGTAAGATGATGGTGGTTAATATAAGAAATAATGATGATACTTTAATATAGATAACATTAATAATAATAATTGATGAAGATTAGGGTTAGATAAGGATGATGTATAATATTAGGTAATGATAGTATGAAGTTAGGAATGATGATAATAAATTGATAAGAATGTTGATGTTGATAATTAGGATATTAGGATGATAATGGTTAGATTATGATACGATGATACGGTGACACATAAAATGATAAAAATGATGATGAAGGTGTTGGTAATGATAAAAGATTGATGACTTGATGATGACTCAATGATAATGATCATAATGAAGAAGAAGTAACAGATACACAAATTAAATACATTTAATTCGTGAAATAAAACATAAAACAATAAGGAGCTTGATGGTTTAGAGTGATTGTGGGTTAGCGAGACGTCTCGGGTTCGATCCCGGGCTGTGACAAATTTTTTATTTTTTTTTAGAAAAAGAAGGAGAAGAAATAGGGAAAAATAAACTACTATGGGAAAACAAAAACGAACGAATGGTTAAGGATGTTATCGGGTTAGCGGGACGTCGCGGGTTCAAACCCGGACTTGGGCATTTTTTTAAGGGCTACTTCTTTGAGGTAATATTACTATCACCATTACTATTATTATTATTGTATCATTATTAGTATTAATATAAGTATTATTATTATTATTATTAATATTATCATTTTATGAATTAATAAAAATATGTATCATTATTAAATTTTTTTAGTATTATTATTATTATTATTATTATTATTATTATTATTATTATTATTATTATTATTACTATTATTACTATTATTATTACTAAGTATTACGAATATTATTGTTATTACTATTATTAACATTATTATTAGTATTATCATCATTATTACTTTTAACATTAAAATTATTTTTTTTAACATTATTATTATTATTATTATTTTTATTATCATTATTACTTTCATATTAACAATATTATTATTATTATAACAAATAAATATTTTCTATATAAGAGTATATTATGTACAACTACCTCAATACATCTAATTATATATATTAAGATTATTCATATAAATATTTACATATAACAAATTGTTGATATTTGATGTAATATTAATCATATGTATATATACAACTATATAAACATTAGCTATATTAAATATATACAAATTAAATATATAATATATATAATTTATGATAAAATATATAAATTTAATTCGATTTCGATTATATGTATTAATATACATATGAATGATATAGGTTCATGGATCCAAGGCCAACCCTGCATTGTTCAATTGTTCAATATAGTCATATGTATTTTTACTATAAAATACATTAGGTGAGTTTCATTTGCTCCCTTTTTAAATGCTTTTGCAATATATATTTTTGGGACTGAGAATACATGCGCTATTTTTATAACTGTTTTACTAAATAGACACAAGTAATTGAAACTACATTATATGGTTGAATGATCGAAGCCGAATATGCCCCTTTTAGCTTGGTAGCCTAAGAATTAGGGAACAGACCCCCTAATTGACGCGAATCCTAAAGATAGATCTATTGGGCCCAACAAGCCCCATTCTGGAATTTAGAATGCTTTAGTACTTCGATTTTATCATGTCTGATGGGTGTCCTGGAATGATGGGGATATTCTATATGCATCTTGTTAATGTCGGTTACCAGGTGTTCAATCCATATGAATGATTATTTTTGTCTCTATGCATGGGACGTATATTTATGAGAAATGAAAATGAAAATCTTGTGGTCTATTAAAATGATGGAAATAATTATTTATGTTAAACTAATGAACTCACCCACCTTTTGGTTGACACTTTAAAGCATGTTTATTCTCAGGTATGAAAGAAATCTTCTGCTGTGCATTTGCTCATTTTAAAGATATTACTTGGAGTCATTCATGGCATATTTCAAAAGACGTTGCATTTGAGTTGTTGAGTTCATCAAGATTATTATTAAGTCAAGTATAGTTAGATATATTATGAAATGGTATGCATGCCGTCAACTTTCGATGTAATGAAAGTTTGTCTTTTTAAAAATGAATGCGATGTTTGTAAAATGTATCATATAGAGGTCAAGTACCTCGCGATGTAACCAACTGTTGTGAATCGTTTATAATTGATATGGACTTCATCCGGATGGATTAGGACGGGTCTCTACAGTTGGTATCAGAGCGGTGGTCTTAGCGAACCAGGTCTGCATTAGTGTATCTAACTGATAAGTCGTTAGAATGCATTAGTGAGTCTGGACTTCGACCGTGTCTGCATGTCAAAAGTTTTGCTTATCATTTCGTGTCGAAATTACTTGCTTATCATCCTTAAAGTCTAGACACGTCTTACTACCTCTATTGCATAGACAGTGTATAGATAAATTCATATCTTAGCGTATCTATTATTGTTACCTTTGCCTGACAACTTCCGTAGATTCCTCCGTAACTTATGGGATTTTAGTATTATATATGCATATGTAAATTATGTATTGTAGGGTACTAATCTACATCCTATAATCTATTTCTTATCGAAAATCCTTCATCTGATCGTACGAGATGAATCCCTCAACCAGTTCGAGTCCCTCAGATTCTGATAGCTATTCCGATAGTTATTCCGACAGCTATTCCGACATGGATATTCACCTAAGCTCCGAAAGCGATGTCATCAGAATGAATCAATCAATCAGCCATCCCCAATTCATCTAATGGATTCATAATCAACTTAATCAATGGAGACGAGAAGAGGGCGATCCTTTCCATCAACCAAAATCACCTCTTGACGAAGAACCTGAAGCACTTACTGACTAATCCATTCGAAACACCATTTTCACACTCATTTTCTGAATATCTCGCCAAGATTATATTCTATCTAAAATTCTAAACCTTATTCATTCGCTCGTTCCTACCGACAATCATCCTGGAGTAATAAGTCATCGAGCTTCGCGCCCGAGTTGTAGCCTTGGAAAATATGGTGCAAAATGTACCAGCTTCAGCAACATCACCGACACCAACAGTACCATCAGTAACAGCACCAGTACCATCAACAATCCATGCCTCAACATCTCATTCTGTACCTCGAGTATAATTATCATTCTACGAATCGTTCTACATCATTTATCTTCGTTCGACATGGCAATTATGTAATCTCTAATGTTTTAGAGATTATATATTCTTATTTTAACGGTAAATTAAATGAGTCTAATATCATACTGACTCATTAAATTCATGATTACATCTGAAGAAAATATATATGTATATATGTTTTCATAAAGATTGTAATTAAAAATTCTTTTGTACAAACTGTTAATGATGAAAATATTTTAACGGGTAGGTAATACCCGAAGAATATTTAAGATTTCACATTAATAAGTTACACTGTACATTCTTCGAATCTGATTCAACGGTCATTTACTATCCTATTTATATCCACAGATATACGTATCCGTCACAGCAGAATAACCATTTCCATTCAATTTCATACTTGGATTTTGATCTATCAGAATCCAACAAGTGGCATAATGAAGAAAACGTGGGACAAAATAAAATTTGTTATAAACAAACAAATTAACTATGAGAAATTTTGTTAAGAATCCACGCTAACAAAATCCTAGCTAACTGTTCCTAGCTAACTGTTAATTCCGTATTACATTTTAATTATCGCAATTTATTTATCGCAATTTAATTATCGCAATTTATTTTATCGCAATTTTAATTCTCGCAATCTTATTTATCATCATTTAATTTCTGTTATTTATTTTATGCACTTTATTTATCGTCATTTAGATACTGTTATTTACGTATTTAAATATCGGGACACATATACAAGGTTTGGACATATCATATCGACGCATCTATATATATTATTTGGAAAAATCATAGACACTCTATATGCTGTAATGATCAAGTTCGCTATACAGGGTTGAGGTTTATTCTACAATAATATATATACTTTGAGTTGTGATCGAGTCTGAGACATGTACACGGGTCACGACACGTATTAATTAATTCGAATATTATATATTGCTAACTGTGGACTATCAACTGAGGACTAATGACATTGGACAATTAAAATGAATTAAAATATTGATTATAACATATGAAACTAAACATTTCTTCAAGTTTGCCACTTGATTTCATCTTAAACCTCATTTGTATCTTGACGATTACAATCTGCGTTCAAACCTTTCGTAATTCTTGAAAACACCTCAATCGAGAGGATGAACCAACCGCACTTCATCTACGTAAGAAGAGATTGATGTATATAGTTATGCACTTGAAAACTCTTGGAACCTGAGTAAACGTTTTAACACGTGTCTGTGCTAATTCCTTTAGTATTATTATTTAAATGTCCCGTTCTTATTGATTAAAAACGTTCCATATTAATTGATTTCATTGCGAGGTTTTGACCTCTATATGAGACGTTTTTCAAAGACTGCATTCATTTTTAAAACAAACCATAACCTTTATTTCATAAATAAAGGTTTAAAAACCTTTACGTAGATTATCAAATAATGATAATCTAAAATATCCTGTTTACACACGACCATTACATAATGGTTTACAATACAAATATGTTACATCGAAATCAGTTTCTTGAATGCAGTTTTTACACAATATCATACAAACATGGACTCCAAATCTTGTCCTTATTTTAGTATGCAACAGCGGAAGCTCTTAGTATTCACCTGAGAATAAACATGCTTTAAACGTAAACAAAAATGTTGGTGAGTTATAGGTTTAACCTATATATATCAAATCGTAACAATAGACCACAAGATTTCATATTTCAATACACATCCCATACATAGAGATAAAAATCATTCATATGGTGAACACCTGGTAACCGACATTAACAAGATGCATATATATAGGAATATCCCAATCATTCCGGGACACCCTTCGGATATGATATAAATTTCGAAGTACTAAAGCATCCGGTACTTTGAATGGGGTTTGTTAGGCCCAATAGATCTATCTTTAGGATTCGCGTCAATTAGGGTGTCTGTTCCCTAATTCTTAGATTACCAGACTTAATAAAAAGGGCATATTCGATTTCGATAATTCAACCATAGAATGTAGTTTCACGTACTTGTGTCTATTTTGTAAATCATTTATAAAACCTGCATGTATTCTCATCCCAAAAATATTAGATTTTAAAAGTGGGACTATAACTCACTTTCACAGATTTTTACTTCCTCGGGAAGTAAGACTTGGCCACTGGTTGATTCATGAACCTATAACAATATATACATATATATCAAAGTATGTTCAAAATATATTTACAACACTTTTAATATATTTTGATGTTTTAAGTTTATTAAGTCAGCTGTCCTCGTTAGTAACCTACAACTAGTTGTCCACAGTTAGATGTACAGAAATAAATCGATAAATATTATCTTGAATCAATCCACGACCCAGTGTATACGTATCTCAGTATTGATCACATCTCAAACTATATATATTTTGGAATCAACCTCAACCCTGTATAGCTAACTCCAACATTCACATATAGAGTGTCTATGGTTGTTCCGAAATATATATAGATGTGTCGACATGATAGGTCGAAACATTATATACGTGTCTATGGTATCTCAAGATTACATATATACAATACAAGTTGATTAAGTTATGGTTGGAATAGATTTGTTACCAATTTTCACGTAGCTAAAATGAGAAAAATTATCCAATCTTGTTTTACCCATAACTTCTTCATTTTAAATCCGTTTTGAGTGAATCAAATTGCTATGGTTTCATATTGAACTCGATTTTATGAATCTAAACAGAAAAAGTATAGGTTTATAGTCAGAAAAATAAGTTACAAGTCGTTTTTGTAAAGGTAGTCATTTCAGTCGAAAGAACGACGTCTAGATGACCATTTTAGAAAACATACTTTCACTTTGAGTTTAACCATAATTTTTGGATATAGTTTCATGTTCATAATATAAATAATTTTCCCAGAATAACAACTTTTAAATCAAAGTTTATCATAGTTTTTAATTAACTAACCCAAAACAGCCCGCGGTGTTACTACGACGGCGTAAATCCGGTTTTACGGTGTTTTTCATGTTTCCAGGTTTTAAATCATTAAGTTAGCATATCATATAGATATAGAACATGTGTTTAGTTGATTTTAAAAGTCAAGTTAGAAGGATTAACTTTTATTTGCGAACAAGTTTAGAATTAACTAAACTATGTTCTAGTGATTACAAGTTTAAATCTTCGAATAAGATAGCTTTATATGTATGAATCGAATGATGTTATGAACATCATTACTACCTCAAGTTCCTTGGATAAACCTACTAGAAATGAGAAAAATAGATCTAGCTTCAAAGGATCCTTGGATGGCTTGAAAGTTCTTGAAGCAGAATCATGACACGAAAACAATTTCAAGTAAGATTTCCACTCGAAATAAGATTGTTATAGTTATAGAAATTGAATTAAAGTTTGAATATGATTATTACCTTGTATTAGAAATATAACCTACTGTAAGTAATAAAGGTTTCTTGATCTTGGATGATTACTTGGAATGGATTTAGAAAACTTGGAAGTAAACTTGCAATCTTGGAAGTATTCTTAATTTTATGAAACTAGAACTTTTGGAATTTATGAAGAACACTTAGAACTTGAAGATAGAACTTGAGAGAGACCAATTAGATGAAGAAAATTGAAGAATGAAAGTGTTTGTAGGTGTTTTTGGTCGTTGGTGTATGGATTAGATATAAAGGATATGTAATTTTGTTTTCATGTAAATAAGTCATGAATGATTACTCATATTTTTGTATTTTTATGAGATATTTCATGCTAGTTGCCAAATGATGGTTCCCACATGTGTTAGGTGACTCACATGGGCTGCTAAGAGCTGGTTATTGGAGTGTATATACCAATAGTACATACATCTAAAAGCTGTGTATTGTACGAGTACGAATACGGGTGCATACGAGTAGAATTGTTGATGAAACTGAACGAGGATGTAATTGTAAGCATTTTTGTTAAGTAGAAGTATTTTGATAAGTGTCTTGAATTCTTTCAAAAGTGTATGAATACATATTAAAACACTACATGTATATACATTTTAACTGAGTCGTTAAGTCATCGTTAGTCGTTACATGTAAATGTTGTTTTGAAACCTTTAGGTTAACGAACTTGTTGAATGTTGTTAACCCATTGTTTATTATAACAAATGAGATGTTAAATTGTTATATTATCATGATATTATGATATATAATATATCTTAGTATGATATATATACAGTTAAATACCATTACAACGATAATCGTTACATATATGTCTCGTTTCGAAATCATTAAGTTAGTAGTCTTATTTTTACATATGTATTTCATTGTTAATACACTTAATAATATATTTACTTATTATTTAACATAATTAACCAAGTGTATCAATATCTTAATATGATTCATATGTACCTAGTAAGACGTTGTTATAACGATAATCGTTATATATATCGTTTTCGAGTTTCTTAAATTAATAGTCTCATTTTTATGTATATAACTCATTGTTAAAATACCTAATGAGATACATACTTATAATAAAATCATGTTAACTATATATATAACCATATATATGTCATCGTATAGTTTTTACAAGTTTTAACCTTCGTGAATCACCGGTCAACTTGGGTGGTCAATTGTCTATATGAAATCTATTTCAATTAATCAAGTCTTAACAAGTTTGATTGCTTAACATGTTGGAAACACTTAATCATGTAAATAACAATTTCATTTAATATATATATAAACATGGAAAAGTTCGGGTCACTACAATTATTACCCAAAATAACTTGGTAATTCCTTTTAAAGTAGCAAATTTTGTCACAGCTCCAGTAAGTCAACTTCGACTTTTCGTTCGAAACAACCTTATTAACACTTGGTTTATATGCATGCTCTTTTATTGTTACCAGAGAACCTTTTATATTCCACCATATTACCAGCAGATGTACCAGTAACCTCGTCGCTCCTTTGTTTAAATCCCTCCGACAAATCACTATATTTATCTATTGAAGTCTCATCATGTACTCATCCGCATCTTGTAACAAGAATTGCCATACCAATTACCGGGAATCAGCAAATCTGTATTTTGAGTCTCGCAACGTTTCCACATCAACAGTTATATGTATCCATATAACATTTATCTCTTAGAACTATGATCTTCCATTCTGATATTCTGAAAAACACCCAGTCTGCGAATTAATACTCTGAATTTTGAAAAGTTGAATGAAGCAACAAAAACTGTAAACGACCTCAACAGCCAAAAGTTGATGATAAAGAATTGTATGTTGGCAAAGCTCAGAAAAAGTTTGAAACTGAAAAACTGATTGAGCAAACTACGAAGGAGTCTCTGAACAAATCACAAGGACTAAACTTGTACATTAAGAATTCTGATGATTCTGTTTCTGATGAAATCTTTAGCGAATACCTTGCTTCTGACTTCAAGCTCTTGCGGACAAATTTTCTTCACCATCCTTCGATATTAGAAATTCCAAGATATCATCGTATCTTTCATTATAAATATCCTCCATATTTCTGAAGATATTTTCATAACTATTCTTATCTGAAATCATTAATCTCTTCGTGCTATCAGTGTTACATCATATAGAAACTGTTAGTTTCTATATTTTGTAAACTTTCGAGCTTAAAATATGAATGTTATTGAAGTAATTTTGGGAACTGATGCATGAGTTAGTATAATATAATGATACTTGATCAACGTGATTATATTACAGTAAGTCATGCTGAGTTTCTAAATGGAACATGATGATTCACAGATTATAACGTCATCATATGTCATGTTACATAACTCTTTCATTCTGCTTAACATCTGAACATATCAAGAAAGTATATTCTTGATAGTTCTGTTCTCAGTGATTCTGGTAAATTGACAAAT
Source organism: Rutidosis leptorrhynchoides (assembly GCF_046630445.1). Lineage (NCBI taxonomy): Eukaryota > Viridiplantae > Streptophyta > Magnoliopsida > Asterales > Asteraceae > Rutidosis > Rutidosis leptorrhynchoides. The sequence continues at coordinate 648,746,863 of NC_092335.1, forward strand.
CAAATCGTGCCATTACGTTCCTTATGGTTTAGAACATTAAGTTCATTTAAAACTCCATACTTACGAATTCTGGACCATTACACGCTTTACTATAGGTCGAGAGGAGAATAAAAAGGCAAAGAGCTCCAAAATATAAGAGAAAATATAAAGTCCAATAACAACACGGAGGTTACAAACTGTGGATATTAATACGAATAGCAATATAAAGACACGGTATAATTAAGAATATTATCACCCCAAGGTAATAGTAGAAGTGAACAGATTCTTCTGGTGGAAGATTGAAAAGAAGGATGACAGAAATGATAATTAGGAAAATATCAAGGATTAGAATGGGATTAAGCATTTTCACAATCTATTAGATGTATGAACTAAGAAAGAAAGTATAGGAATTATGAGAATAATGGAACGGGATAGTTTAATTTATAGTAAAATATATGACAGAGCAATCGAGAGAGATCACCGTATTTATTAAAAGAGATCTTAATTCCCATATTCACCGAAGAATCAAATCTTTTAGATTTCCAAGATTTTCTTTAAATCCCTTGAATTCCGGAATTCAACCCTGGCTATGTCAAAAACTAAGACGCACCTTATCTTCTAAAATCAACCGTGACTACGTCAAAAGTTAAGATGAAACTTTATTTCTTCAATTCACTCTTTTGTGATAACTTCATTCGTACTCTTCGAATAATCGAATTGTTTTATCCACATTACTCAATGATGATAAAACTCTAATTATCAACTCATATTCGTCATGAAAATATTTTTATTGTTAGCCATGACCACCTCACTCAAATTTCGGGATGAAATTTCTTTAACGGGTAGGTACTGTGACGACCCGGGAATTTCCGACTAAAATTTAAACTTAATCTTTATATGATTTTGATACGATAAGCAAAGTATGTAATGTGGAGTTTAGAAAATTTTGGAAACTATGTTCATGTGTTCAATTAACCTTTGACCATTCTCGACGATTCATGAACAACTATATGTAAATAGATACATATATATATATATATATATATATATTAATTATTATAAATTAAAATATTATATGAGTTAATTAATATTGTAAATAAAATAATATATGATAAAATAAATCTATATATATGTAAAGTATATTGAATATATATTTATATGGTTTCGAACTTATTTAGTAAACGAAAATAACACTCGTTTGTCAGTCGATCGATATTTAGTAAGTTAAATTCGAACTTATATGATTGTAAAATAAACGATGATACGAAAATGAGTTCTATAAATTTTAGGCTTATTAAAAATGTATTTAGGAACTATTTGTTAAGTTTTAACACTTCTTACATTTCACCCATAAATGAGAGGGGCAGTTGATGTAATTTTTATTTATTAAATTAATGATTGAATTTTATATCATAATGATCAAAATAAATAAATATAGTTAATTTAAAAATAAGAGATTTTTCCGAATACTTTTATCTGCCACTAATTAACAAAGAAACCCGAAATAATCTCTGCGATAAATCTGTCGGTAGAAGATCTAAATTACATGGCTACTAATATTTCTTTATCATTACTTCTTGAGACACGTTTCTTATGTTTATTAAAATAATTAATATTAATATAATATTATGAATTGATGTACTGAATGAAAGATTATTATCTGATATTACTACTGTGCCTAATTGATTGAGATCACTATTGCATATTGATGACTATATGTAACAACTTTTGATGTTGAAGATTCCCGCTCATTGAGTTCAATAATATCTATATCTATTTATGCTATTGATATATAATTAAGAGGCTAAATAAGATGAGAGATACTCACATACACATGCACACCTACAACCGATATACAAGTTAATATATGCAACTAACTATTTTATCACAATATTTAAACTTATCATCATCTTTATCTTCATCACCAAACCATTTTACTCGATCACGATCACAACCGAACCATCACCTTCTTTAACCACCAACGAACCACTAACACAACCAACCGCCACCTTGATAATCTCCATCACCACCCCATAGTCGAACCTTCTTACCTCTCTCTCTCTCTTCTCTTTTTGTCTTGGGCCGTAAACCATCACACTCAAACTACCACCTTATTTCCATTTCAATTTCATCGAATCACCCTTCTATTGTTTTGTTGCTGCTACGCTTTGTGTTTCTTCTTATTTCGAACACCAGTGAACCACCACATAAACCGAACCTATTATATTTTTTTTATGTTTTACGAAACCCACCATCAAAAAAATCCACCTACAATATTCTTATACTTATTTCTGTTTTTGCTATTACCGTATGTTACCAAGATCAGCACCACAAAAACCTGTAAATATTCAACAAATAGCAGCTCAAGTCGAAAGGTTAATGTTGTTACTCGATTCTTTTCTATCTATGAACAAGCCCATTCATGAACTACCATAACTATTACTGCTGCGACTACCATTTCTTTCTTTCTTTATTCCTGTTTCAGTCGAATCACTCAGCGCCATTTAAACCGTAAGGGCCACTGTTACTGCTACGGTAATATCTATTACGTTTCTAATTTTTTTTTAAACCGAACCTAAAAATACTGCAACCTCTCTTTTCTGTCCGAATTATGATATTGTTATAATATTGTTGCTGCACAATTTCTTTTTTTTGCCGACAACCTATAACCCACTTGACAAAACATTTGCTAGTGGGTACATGAGGTAATATTAAAACAATATGGGAAATTATTCCTTTTATATCTATTAAGTGAAGCTGGGTGTTTGATATATATTGGAAAGTGACGTGAGGATGAGGGTCACGTATTGCTTTCTTTTCCTGTTTCCATCTACCGTTCAAGAAAAACTCAAACCAAATTATCCTTTCACAAATTCAGAATTCTAAACGGGCCCAATAATTAACCAATTTGGACTTTAAATGTTGGGCCGAGATCCGACTTATCCTTTTCTGTTGGGCCGTTACTATTTTAATCTCTTAAACGAATCAGACTGCTTCTCGAGCTAGTTATATTTCTATTTCACAAAGCCGTGAACAACGAGAACTATGATATTTGATTATGGTAATAGTTACTCGAAAACGAATTATGATAATGGTATTGATCATGATGATGATGAGTAACATAATGATGATGGGTGTGATGTTATATTTATAAAGATGAGGATGATTAAAGTGATGTTAGTAAGATGACGATGGTTAATATAAGAAATAATGATGATACTTTAATATAGATAACATTAATAATAATAATTGATGAAGATTAGGGTTAGATAAGGATGATGTATAATATTAGGTAATGATAGTATGAAGTTAGGAATGATGATAATAAATTGATAAGAATGTTGATGTTGATAATTAGGATATTAGGATGATAATGGTTAGATTATGATACGATGATACGGTGACACGTAAAATGATAAAAATGATGATGAAGGTGTTGGTAATGATAAAAGATTGATGACTTGATGATGACTCAATGATAATGATCATAATGAAGAAGAAGTAACGAATACACAAATTAAATACATTTAATTCGTGAAATAAAACAGAAAACAATAAGGAGCTTGATGGTTTAGAGTGATTGTGGGTTAGCGAGACGTCTCGGGTTCGATCCCGGGCTGTGACAACAATTTTTTTTTTTTAGAAAAAGAAGGAGAATAAATAGGGAAAAACAAAATACTATGGGAAAACAAAAACGAGCGAATGGTTAAGGATGTTATTGGGTTAGAGGGACGTCGCGGATTCAAACCCGGACTTAGGCATTTTTTTAAGGGCTACTTCTTTGAGGTAGCATTACTATCACCATTACTATTATTATTATCGTATCATTATTAGTATTAATATAAGTATTATTATTATTATTATTATTATTATTATTATTATTATTATTAATATTATCATTTTATGAATTAATAAAAATATGTATCATTATTTTTTTAGTATTATTATTATTATTATTATTATTATTATTATTATTATTATTATTATTATTACTAAGTATTACGAATATTATTGTTATTACTATTATTAACATTATTATTAGTATTATCATCATTATTACTTTTAACATTAAAATTATTTTTTTTTAAATTATTATTATTATCATTATTACTTTCATATTAACAATATTATTATAACAAATAAATATTTTCTATATAAGAGTATATTATGTACAACTACCTCAATACATCTAATTATATATATTAAGATTATTCATATAAATATTTACATATAACAAATTGTTGATTTTTGATGTAATATTAATCATATGTGTATATACAACTATATAAACATTAACTATATTAAATATATACAAATTAAATATATAACATATATAATTTAGGATAAAATATATAAATTTAATTCGATTTCGATTATATGTATTAATATACATATGAATGATATAGGTTCGTGAATTCAAGGCCAACCCTGCATTGTTCAATTGTTCAATATAGTCATATGTATTTTTACTATAAAATACATTAGGTGAGTTTCATTTGCTCCCTTTTTAAATGCTTTTGCAATATATATTTTTGGGACTGAGAATACATGCGCTATTTTTATAACTGTTTTATGAAATAGACACAAGTAATTGAAACTACATTATATGGTTGAATGATCGAAGCCGAATATGCCCCTTTTAGCTTGGTAGCCTAAGAATTAGGGAACAGACCCCCTAATTGACGCGAATCCTAAAGATAGATCTATTGGGCACAACAAGCCCCATTCTGGAATTTGGAATGCTTTAGTACTTCAATTTTATCATGTTCGATAGGTGTCCCGGAATGATGGGGATATTCTATATGCATCTTGTTAATGTCGGTTACCAGGTGTTCAATCCACATGAATGATTATTTTTGTCTCTATGCATGGGACGTATATTTATGAGAAATGAAAATGAAAATCTTGTGGTCTATTAAAATGATGGAAATGATTATTTATGTTAAACTAATGAACTCACCAACCTTTTGGTTGACACTTTAAAGCATGTTTATTCTCAGGTATGAAAGAAATCTTCCGCTGTGCATTTGCTCATTTTAAAGATATTACTTGGAGTCATTCATGGCATATTTCAAAAGACGTTGCATTCGAGTCATTGAGTTCATCAAGATTATTATTAAGTCAATTATAGTTAGATATATTATGAAATGGTATGCATGCCGTCAACTTTCGATTTAATGAAAGTTTGTCTTTTCAAAAACGAATGCAATGTTTGTAAAATGTATCATATAGAGGTCAAGTACCTCGTGATGTAACCAACTATTGTGAATCGTTTATAATCGATATGGACTTTGTCCGGATGGATAAGGACGGGTCTCTACCCCCCCCGGTTTAAAGTTCATTTACGGAGTACTATATATAGAATAAAAACCTTCATTTGCCAAATTTTACTCCGTAAACTTCAAGTGAATTTCCACAAGACATGGCTCCTTATTTTGAGGTCTTGAATGTAGTACTTCAACAACCACATTCACTTTTGGTGATAATAATTCTACCGATACTTTTATTCCGTAAAGGAAAGTCTTCAAAGTCTAGAATTTTTGCTTCTTGATTTGTAATTTGTGCTTCTAAACTTGTATCTCTTGGAGTATAATTTCCACATTGAGCATTTTGATTGTTTTCTTGATTAAATCTTCATTTTCCGCACTCCGTATTCACTTTTATTTATTTATACGATTACAAGTAGAAAATATAACTATTACATTTAGAAACCTATGATTTCGGATAGATATTGCTTCTAAATATGTGTTCATTTTTAGTAATATTAATCTTATGTCTCTGGCGAACTCCGTAGGTCTTGCTGTGAGAGACCAACGGAAAGTGACTGGTTTTATTTTACTTATTTTATTTCCTCGTTTCTACCGTTGTCCTTTATCTGATATAGCCTTTTGGTGGTGGCCGACTTCTTGGTCAGAATTCTGCTGGTATGGGTTGTTGTCGGGGGATGTCGCGGGTTGTTCCCTCTGTTTCTTTGTTTCCGTTTCATGGTAATGCTCGTTCCATCTTCCTCTTCGTTAGATTCGGTACGGATCGATCCTGTGATGTTGCCGACTTAGCGGCTTCTGTCGTTAAGCGCTAAAAAATTGGGGTGTTGGCGGTTTCTCTCGATTGTTTGTCCAATATCCGTAGGTTGGGTTTCAACTGGATAGGGTATCCAGGTGGTTCTTTTTGGGTCTGTTTGGATTTGTTGGTTAAAAAGGGTTCCTTTTGGTTTTTTGGTTGCTGTCTCGAGGACGGTGTTCTTGGGTTCCTCGGCGGGCAGTTTTGTGGATGTTTAGCTGAGCTGAGGTGGGTGCGATTTGGAGAGGGGTGTGTAGCTTATAGGTTTTTTAGATTTTATGTTTGGATGAGAGTTTGTATGGTCATGGACTGTCTCGGTTTGTGGATGTCATTTGTTGTCTCGGTTTGTGTTGGCCGAGTTGTTAGGTGAGGGTTTCAATTTGGGACATGTGTATGTTGATTTCGGTTTGTGTTGGCCGATATTTATGTCCTTTGTCATTTGTGGCGATCAGTAGATCGTCGTGTTGGTTCAATCAATCCGTATGGTCTGCACACTTTGTAACTCATCTGATCATCAAATCATTATATATACGGATTGTTCGTTCAATCAATCCGTATAGGAAGTAGGCGTATCCTCAGCCGACTTGAATCCTTTTCTATTCATCTTCGTCTTCGATGTCAGATGAACAACACGCTTGATCTAGATGACTCATGAAAATATCATGCTTGTAATGGAGCATGATTTGTCTAAGTGTTTATTGCGGGCTGGTCTTCTTCTACTGGTTCTTCTATGGTCTCTGCTGGTTAAGCACACATCCTGTGCTGGTTAAGAACAACCCATCTGGTTCAACTATCTTGTGCTGGTAGTTGAGGCAACGACCTGAAACACAGACACAACATACATTGCTGGTTCTAGACTTAGAATATTTTAGTAAATATTATGCTGGCTGCACATAACAATTAGTGTTTATAATCATGTTTGGCCATAATTAAATCCTTAATTATGTAGGGACTCAACATATATCTTAACGTTTCTCAGTCATCCGGTTGCACCCGACTTGACTACAACACAATACGATTTGGTGATGAAAGCTCGAGCAAAGATCGAAAAACAATACCAAAATGCGTTTGACGATTCCGACGAAGAATATCTTCATCTTTTAGTTGTTGTTGTTTTAATATTTTATTGTGTTTTAGTTTAATTGTGTCGTCGTTAAAAAAATGTACCGTATTTGTGTTTATTAATAAAAGTGTTGTTTAAAAATATGATTATAATTTATTACTTAAATAATAATAATAATAATAATATTATTATTATTATTATTATTATTATTATAGTAATAATTAAATGTGGGGCCATGTGATCAGGATGGAGTATGTTATGGATGTTAGTGATGTTTCATGGAGAGGAAGTGAAGAGAAAATGGAGAGAGAAAATTGATGTTGCGCTGATGTATCAGTCTGTCATGGGGAGGGATGATGTCATATTTTGGGAATGGTCAAATATATGCACGACAAATTGGGCCGGTCCCGAAAATTTAAGTACCTAAAACGATGTGAAAAAAGGCCCACATCAGCTTGCTAAACTGCTAGTGGACTTTGATTTCTTTTTTCGAGGCATTTGATTATTGTTTGAGCCTATTATGCTTTGTCTTCGCTGCTTCAGTTGTGTTTCCTTAGTTCCACTGCTTCTTAAATCTCCGGTTATGTTTGTATATATAAAATTATTAGACCCGTGAAAATTTCTAAGTGTGTGTCGATCCCTCTGCTCCTTCTCCGACCTCAAACGACATATAAAGTGTAGCACATAAAAAATGCGTAAATAATTTAGAAAATAAACAGAAAAAGGCTACTAATACTATTTTGTCCGTTTGCATTTCAAAAAGCAGATAAAGTAAAGGCTATTTATTTTTTAGGTGATTCTCGTACATCAATTTTTAATCAGTACACATTTTTTTTTTATTATAAGCTCTCAATTATACACTTATATTAATCTAGGAAGTTAAACATTTATTATTATTTTAAGTATAAGTAAAGATATAATATAATAGTAGGGGTGCGTTTATTTACCTCTTAATGAAATGGTTCAACACTGAATGATGAACCATCAACATTCAGCGCGTTTTTTTTAACATCTGAATGACAGATGGTGCTGAATGATTATTCATGTAATATTCTGTTTAAATTATATCAAGAACGATTATTAAACAACTATATTGTAATTGTTATTCATGTCAAATGTTAATAAGGTAAAATTACATTATTCGTTTAAAATGATTATCAAACAGATTATTATCATTCAGAAGCAATTTCATTCAGAATCTTTGAACCATTCAAATTATGAATCATTCAACGCTAAATTATCCAGTTTTATCAAACGCACCCTAAGTTAGGTGTGTATCAATAAAAAAATAGTGTGGGTGGATGACATCACTTCACTTTTTATTTAAGAGGTGATATTCACACACCCATTTTTTATTTATAAACACTTTTTTTTTATTATTATAAAACTTATAATTTTTTATTTATTTATTATTTATAATTATAATTATATTATAATTTATAATTATAATTATATCTTTCATTAAATTTATTGAACTCGGTATGTGTAAATAAGGGTATTATGTCTTCTTCCTTTTATTTTATTTAATGTCTTCTTCCCCCATCTCATACGTTCTTCCTCCCTACTTTCTAACCTTATTCTCAAAATCATAAAACCCTAATACTAATCTTCATCAACACACTCTAAAAAGGAGGTCGCCTCTGTACAACAAACCAAACGTACATTTGCTTTCAAACAGACACACAGTTAGTGGATCTTGACAATTGGAGTAGATCTAGCAAAACAATAGTCCTAGATCCATGGAGTAAGAGCAAATCTGGTGACGATTTGAGCCGATTTACACGTTTGACCGTCGTTGTCCGAGAAACTGGCCGAATCCAGATGTTAAACTTTCAGAAGAGCAACTTAAGAAGAAAGAAGAAAGAGAAGGTAAAGCTCACTCCATTTTATGTAAAGCTAATAGCATACAGTAGCAATATAGTAGAATAGTGCGTTGTGTGCATAATTTTTTTTAATTTGTGAACATTGCATAACTGAATATTTACAAGCATGATGTCGTTGTAAACAGAGTCTTCGTGGAAGAATGTTGTTCACTTACGGTTTCAACTGCTAAACTCAAGGTGTTGTTAAGTAGTATAGTAATTTGTTCTTATAAAATAAATGATGAAGTTAGGGGTAATTTTTCATTGATAAATACTTGACTCTGGACTCATTTTTCTTGGACTTTTTTGCTTTGTTGGTCCCTGTATTATACTCTATTTTGCTAACAACGTCCCTTGGTTATTAATTTGGTCTTAAGAATCCTTTGTTTATCAATATTTTGCAATCAGTGTCCTCGGAGGGACGCCTGATTGCAAAATTGCAATATACCCCATTTTGCTAACAGTGTAGTTTCGAGGGACGTTGATTGCAAAATTTTGATAAACAAAGGATTATAAATGCCAAATTAATAATCAATGGACGCTGTTAGCAAAATGAGGTATAATACCGGGACCAATGGAGCAGAAAAGTCTTTTTCTTGGTTAACTTTTTCCTGATAGTTAATTTTCAAAGTTTGTCCAACTAACTCAAATGGAGATATTCTTACAAATGCGAATCTGGTCAAGCTAGCCTAAAAACACCTTTTTTTGTCCGTATACAAACTTTTGTATAGATAGTAATATGAGTAAAAACATAATAGTATTTCATTAGTACTCTAATTTATTTGAATAAACTGATTCAAGAGGTTTTGTGCATTATAAGGAAAACAATGGGCGACTTTTGACCATTGTTCAAGCTTATTAGTTTGATAAGTAAGTACACATATTCGTACTAAATTAGGCATAAATGTTTGAAAAATATTATTATAAGAAATATGTATCTCATATTCGGGATTAACAATTTTCAGGTTCTCTCAGCTGTAGCAGCTGGATGTGCAATATTCGTACTAAATTAGGCACTTTCAGTATCTTGATCCTCAAGAAGCTATTGATGTTAATAAGGAAGGTGAAAAGCTCAATGCACACTTGGAAGAGTTGCAAATGTCGAAAATTGTTGATTCGAAGGAAGGATCTTCAAATCTTATGAGACAGCGACCGATGAAAAGATTGTAAACCGGATCTCTTGTATCCACCTATTGCTCGTAATTTGTATCGTCACCTTAAAGGTGCACTTTTAATGTATATTAATGAATTTGTACTTGACTATTTTTGTGTCTAATTTAAATTGTTTGCTGGTTTTTCAGACAAAGAATAGGCCCAAAGATGATTTTTTAGACAAGGTGCAGGAAAACATTACTCCTCACGTGCGTGCAACTATGATAAATTTCCTATTAAGGTAATAAAACTAACCAATATTCGACAAATAATTGAGTGATTTTTTATTATGTTATCGGCAATTACTTTAGTTGTACTATAGGTTGACGGAGACAATTTTTGTGTGCCTAAAACATTGTATTTTGCTACTAACTATTTAGACCGTTACCTTTCTGGCACTTATATTGATGAACAACAGTTTAAATCGCTTTCTATCGTCTGCCTGCGGATAGCTTCGTATGACATCCATTACATTTCTCCTATGATAATAGATTTTGTATTTACATCTTGTTTTAAAATTTGATTTGTTTTGAACATATTTTCAAAAAATATGAGTCAGAACCTACCAATACAAAATTCTTCTACTCCACGTTTGGAATCATATACTCGGAAGATAAGGTGTATACGTGTCTAGCTTATGTAATTAGGCTATAATTTTATTGAAGGCCCTTTTAGTGCATGTTTTTAACTATTCACGTGACTTCTGCAGATAATGCAAGTGTTAACTTCGGTTCTATATTTCTTGAATGATGAATCTAGGGTCCCAACTGTTGAATGTTTTATGAGAAAGTATCTTTGTGTTGCTGCTCACGATGTACTACAAGTTAATGATGTTTTGTTGTCAAATAACAAGTTTAGCTTACAAGGAGGTAGATTAAACGGGCTGATAAAACAATATTTTGTTCACATCGGTTAGAGATTTTGGTAAGCTATATATCTGATTTATCACTTGTGGACTATGATATGCGGTGTTATGTTCCTTCTCTTGTTGCTGCATTTGTTTTTTCTTAGTTTATGCTTATTCCATCACAGAAACCTTGGGTACGTGCACTTTCATTTCTGGAGTTTTTTTTAGTTTCCTTTAATTGTTGTGTTAAAGTTTGGATAAATTGTAAATTCAACAAACTACAACTTAAGGGATTATACTCGGTATCAACCATCAAATTTGTACGAGATGTAAACGCCTTGCATACACTTTTTAGTATGCCCAATTTTCGAGTTTCGAGAAATAAGAGAAAAGTATAGTGAAGACAAGGTGCTTGAATTTTGACTTAATTTACATGAAAAGGTATAATTTGCATTTATGGTAGTTGAAATTTGTATTGATTTGGTTTGTGTATCATATGTGAAACAGTACAAAAACGTAGCAAAGATGGATTGTCCTCATCTGATACCAGGGGAGCATTTTGAGAATATAAGCAGCTAGTTGATAGATTGAAGCAGCAAGAAGATTTCAACGTTCTGTTGAATTTAGTCAACAACTGATAAATGAATTGAATTTAAGACACTTATTAACATATTAACATTTCAGACCTTGTTTCTTGTTCTCGATCATAGATTGTTGACCATGGAAAGACTTTATTGTGATGTGAATATTTTACTTTGAAACTTGTTGTTGGTATTCATGTAAAGTACATTATAGTTTTATATCAATTAAGTAACTCTTTTGTTGCATTTTCTATTTGGATTGTCATTTTTGTTTTATTTGGTTATTGGCTGGCGTAGAGTGTCTTAAAACTGACCCAATGACATAAGTTTCTCATTTGGTTCCACTGAACAACAACACTAGCCAATAACCAAATAAAACAACACTGACAATCCAAATAGAAAATGCAACAAAAGAGTTACTTAATTGACCTAAAACTATAACGTATTTGACAGGAATACCAACAAGAAGCTTCAAAGTAAAATATTCACATCACAATTAAGTCTTTCCATGGTCAACAATTAATGATCGAGAACAAGAAACAAGGTCAGACATGTTAATGACTGTCTTAAAGTCATTTATCAGCTGTTGACTAAATTCAACCGAACGTTGAAATCTTCTTTCTGCTTCAATCAACAACTAGTTGCTTATATTCTCAAAATGCTCTCTTAGTATCGGATGAGCACAATCCATCTTTGCTACGCTTTTGTACTGTTTCACATATAATACACAAACCAAATCGATACAAATTTCAACTGCCACAAATGCAAGTTATACTTTTGTAAATTAAGTTGGAATTTAAGCACCTCGTCTTCATTATACTTTTCTCTTATTTCTCCGGACCAAGGTTGGAGAATTCGGATCTCGGGGAGATCTCGTTTGAACTTTTTTAGGGAGATCTCGGCATCTCGGAATAATTTCGGGGAGATCTCGGACGTTGACTTTATAGTTTTTTTTAATAAAAATATACAAAAAAACATAAATATATGTACATATATATATATATATATATATATATATATATATATATATATATATATACGTTTTTACGAGATTTTAGAAAAACATCCAAGAAATGAGCGAAAAAAGCTTGAAAATTACGAATTTTACAAGAAACTCTTACAAATTAGCGAGAAAATTCGAGAAATCGTGGCTTTGACTAAGTTTGACCCCGTTGACCAAGAAATCTCGGGAGATGAACATCTCGTCTCGGTTGCCTTCTAAAAATGAGATCTCGGGGGAGATCTCTGGGAGATCTCGGGGGAGATCTCTGGGAGATCTCGGGGGAGATCTCTGGGAGATCTCGGGAGATTTACAACACTGCTCCGGACTCATAAATTGGGCATTCTCTAACAAGTGTATGCAGGGGTATACATAATCCCTTAATCATAGTCTGTTGAATTATATTTTATCCAAAGTTTAACACGACAATTAAAGGAAAATTAAAAAAAATTCGAGAAATGAACGGGCACGTACCCAAGGTTTCTGTGATGATAGTAGATGCATCAACAAAAGAAGGAACGTAATACCACATATCATAGTCCACAAGAGATAAATCAAATATATAGCTTGACAAAAACTCTAACCGTTGTGAACAAAAATACTGTTTTGTCAGCCAGTCTAATCTATCTCTTTAAAAGCTAAAACTTTATATCTGACAACGCAATCTCATTAACTTGTACCTCGTTTACACCTTGAGCAACAACACAAAGATACTTTCTCAAAAAACATTCAACAGTTTGGACTCTCAATTCATCATCTAAGAAATCTAGAACCAAAGTTACCAGTTGCATTACCTGCAACACTCAACCTGCTTAGTCAAAAACATGCACTAAAAAGGGCTTTAAATAAAGACATAGCCTAATTACATAAACTAGACACGTACACACCTCATCTTCTGAGTATATGTTTCCAAACGTGGAGCAGAAGAATTTAGTATTTGTAAGTTCTGACTCATATGTTTAAAACAAATCAGATGATTAATAAATCAATATTTGAATATAAAATCCATTATCTTAGGAGAAATGTATTGGATGTTTTACGAAGCTATCCGCAGGCAAGCGATAACAAGCAATTTAAACTGTTGTTCATCAATATAAATGCCAAAAAGGTAACGGTCTAAATAGTTACTAGCCAAATACAATGTTTTAGACATAAATACATTGTCTCCAGCAACCTATAGTACATATAAAGAAATTACCAGTTACAAGTACATAATAAAAAATCACTCAATTATTTGTAGAATATTGGTCAGTTTTATTACCCTAAAAAGAAAATTTATTATAGTTGCATGCATGTGGGGATTAATGTTTTTCTGCACATTGTCCAAGAAATCATCTTTGGGCCTATTCTATGTCTGAAAAACCAGCAAACAATTTAAATTAGACAAAAAAATTACGCCGCCTCAGTATCTTTAAGGTGCCGATACAAATTACGAGTAATAAGTGAATACACGAGATCTAGAATTGCAATCTTTTCCATTAGATTTGAAAATCCTTCCTTTGAATCAACAATTTTCGACATCTGCAACTCTTCCAACTGTTTATTGAGCTTTTCACCTTTCTTATTACTATCAATAGCTTCTTGAGGATCTAGATACACTGAAAGTGCCTCATTTACTATGAATAAACTACTTCTTTGATCATATCGTCAGTCCAATAAGTTACGCTCCTGATTAACAGTTTATTACGCAACCAGATGGCCTGAATGTGACTCAGGAGAACAAAACTAATTACTTTAATTAAAGAGCGTATTGCTTTCTGAACATGGTTGCTAAATTACTAATCTATTATATATGTAAGGTCTTACATTTCTATGCATGAGCCTGATATCCCACAAATTGTCTCTTGTTCAAACAACATACTATTCGTGGTTATGTCACATGTACAAAATATTCCCCTCAGTAAAGTGAACAACATAATCTTATTCGTTTACTGTTTTACTTTAGAGTATTGACTGCAAGCATTGGATGATGAGAGGTGTTTGTCATGGAGAATTGGTCAAGAAGTTGGTTCTCTAACCATTTTTCTTTTTATTTATTTTTATATATTTTAGAGAAAATTAATGTTAATGGTATTTTCTCATGATAGTGTGAATTTACAATACAACTTGAAGTGGAAAGCTCGTCAAGATATATTCTTGTCTTATGGAAAAAGAAAGGTCAACTTTGTTTTATTAGTGGTGAATGGGCTTTCAGTACTGAAATGTTTAGATAGTACTTTTTAAAATACAGAGTACAAAACATCATCAAACAGATTATTTTCATAAACAACTTCATTTAGAACCTTTGAATCATTCAGATTATGAATCATTCAGCGCTAAAAACGCACCGTAAGTTAGGTGTGTATGAATGAAAAATAGTGTGAGTATCACGTCACTTAACTTTTTATTTAAGGGGTGATATTCACACATTCATTTTTTTATTTATACACACTTTTTATTTTATTATTACTCCGTATTATTTTAAAAGTTATAATTATATAATTATATATCTTTAAATTTATTAAATTCGGTAAGTGTAATTAAGGGTATTATGTCTTCTTCCTTTTATTTTATTTATAATTTATAATGTCTTCTTCTCCATTTCAAACCTTCTTCCTCCCTACTCTCTAACCTTATTCTCAAAATCATAAAACCCTAATTCTAATCTTCAACAACACACTCTAAAAAGGAGGTCGCCTCTGTACAACAAACCAAACCTACATTTGCTTTCAAACAGACACACAGTTAGTGGATCTTGACAATTGGAGTAGATCTAGAGAAACAATAGTCCAAGATCCATGGAGTAAGAGCAAATCTGATAACGATTTTAGAGGATTTACACGTTTGACCGGCATTGACCATCATTGTCCGAGAAACTGGCCGAATCCAGATGTTAAACTTTCAGAAGAGGGATTTAAGAAGCAAGAAGAAGAGAAGGTAAAGCTCACTCCATTTTATGTACGGATAATAGCATACAATAGCAATATAGTAGATAGTAATATGAGTAAAAAACTAAAAACATAATAGTATTTCAGTAATTGGTACTCTAATTTATTTGAATAAACTGATTCAAGAGTTTTTTGTGCATTATAAGGAAAACTTTAGGCTACTTTTGACCACTGTTCAAGCTTATTAGTTTGATCCACAAACCCATTTGAGATAAAAGCAATTGAATTGACCCGTTCTTAATTAAATTGATTGAGCTGCCACCACACTAGATATCTATGTCACAGTAAACAACTGGACAATTATTAATTAATTGTCCGTGATCAGCTTACGATATTGACTAGTTTCAACCTTCTTTTGTAAGATTAACAAGTGAACACTGAAAATTCTGGCTGGACAAATGAAAATGTTGAATGCGAGATAGAGATGGTTGAGTCTGCATTTAGTGTATTGCTGGTTACTTGGTAATTTATGGAGTGTATTGTTCTAGTGAGCTTTTAGGACTTACAATTTATTCTAAAAGATTATTATTATTATCTCTTTTGCAGACTACCATGTTTTGCAATTTCTAGAACTGGTCAAATTGTGAGATGAAGGGTAAAGCCCAAGCCAACTTATCATCATTAACGGTATGCGAATCTTATCACACTTTTATGACTTTCCCTTAAGAGTTCAATTAAATCTCTAACACTAGTAGTAGTTGCATGTTCTTTCTTTGGGCTATTTTTATTTATTTATTTATTTATTATTATTATTATTTTTTTGTAAGAAGAGTAGTACACATAAATACTAAGAAAATATTATTACAATTACAAGAAATATATATATCTCATAATTGGGATTAACAATTTTCAGGTTCTCTCTACTGCTCCAGCTGGATGTGCAGTATTCGTAGTAAATGAGGCACTTTCAGTGTATCTAGATCCTCAAGGAGCTATTGATGTTAATAAGGAACATGAAAAGCTCAATGCAAAGTTAGCAAAGGTGCATATGTTGAAAATTGTTGATTCGAAGAGGATCTTCAAATCTTATAGAGACAGGGACCGGTGAAAAGATTGTAAAAACGTGCACCTAAAAAGGCCTTCAATAAAGACATAACCTAATTACATAAACTGGACATGTACACATCTCATCTTTTGAGTATATGTTTCTAAACATGGAGCATAGAATATTGATACGTTCTGACTCCTCATATATCCTGAAAATATGTTTAAAACAAATCAGATAATTAAAGCAAGATGTGAATACAAAATCCATTATCCTAGGACAAATGTAATGGATGTCTTACGAAGCTAACCACAGGCAAACAATAGCGAACAATTTAAACTTTTGTTCATCAATATAAGTGCTACAAAGGTAACGATCCAAATAGTTAGTAGCTAAATACAATGATTTAGGTACAAATGCATTTTCTCCATTAATCTATAGTCCAGATAAAGAAATTATCAATTACATAATAAAAGATCACTTATTTATTTGTAAAATATTGGTCAATTATTTTTTTATTCTACAAATAATTGAGTGATTTATTATAATGTAATTGATAATTTCTTTATATGTATTATATGTTGCTGGAGACAATGCGTTTGTGCCTAAAACATTGTATTTGGCTACTAATTATTTGGATCGTCAACTTTCTGGCACTTATATTGATGAACAACCATTTAAATTGTTTGCTATTTATGCTTGCGGTTAGCTTCATAAGACATCCATTACATTTCTCTTATGATGATGAATTCCGTATTCACATTTTGTTTTAATCATCTAACTTATTTTAAACATATATGAGGATTCCGAACCTATCAATAATAAATTCTTCTGCTCCACGTTTGAAAATATATACACAGAAGATGAGATGTGCATGTGTCTAGTTTATGTAATTAGGCTATGTCTTTATTGAAGGCCTTTTTAGTGCATGTTCACTAAGCACGGTGAATGTTACAGGTAATGCAAGTGGTAACATTGGTTCTAGATTTCTTGGGTGACGAATTAAGGGTCCCAACTGTTGAATTTTTTTTGAGAAAGTATCTTTGTGTTGTTGCTGAAGGTGTAAACGAGGTAATACAAGTTAATGAGGTTGTGTTGTCAAATAAAAAGATTTGGCTTTTAAGGAGATAGATTAAACGGGCGGACAAAACAATATTTTTGTTCACAGCGGTTAAAGTTTTTGGCAAGCTATATATCTGATTTATCTCTTGTGGACTATGGTATGCAGTGTTACGTTCCTTCTCTTGTTGCTGCATCTGCTATTTTCTTAGGAAAGTTTATGCTTTTTCCATCACAGAAACCTTGGTACGTACCCGTTCATTTATGGATTTTGCCATGTCTCTTAAGTGGCCCTTTATTTATTGTTAGTTATTACTAGTCTTTTGATTATCCATCTTATTTTCTATATAAACCTTGTATTGTATTGTTTATGGATTCAAGTAAGAAAATATGAAATCTATCACCTATAACTTCTGTTTTTGTTAATCATCCTTGTGGTTTTTTATTCAGCAATGACATAGACTATAAAAATTTATATTGCAGGGTCTAACTGTTCAGCCATGGTCATTTTGGCTACTGTTAGGTGTAGCAACGTTCATTTTGATGCTTCATCTTCATGGTTTCCATTCAATGAAAGTTTATCCAGAACTTGAATCTGTAAACCCGAAAACGAAGGAATTTATGGATGTTTGTCAACAAAGTGTTCCTGAACCAAGACTGAAAATGGAAGATTTTTCGGAGGTTTGTCAAGAAAAAGTGTTGGTGAAGGAAACTCGAACATACAGGAATTTATGGAAGTTCTTCAAGAAAGTGTTGCTGAAACCAACCCGGGAATAAAGAAAGTTCCTGAAACTCGATCAGGAATTATTCTGGATATGATGAAAGTTATGAAAGAAGTTAATTCTAAACAACCAACGGCGAAAATGAAGAAAGATCTTGTAGAAATGGAGAAACTTTTTCCCAAAATCAAGTTTGGAAGTAAAGAAAGATCTTTTAGTAATAAAAGAAATTGTTACTATACCAAGCTTGGAGATTAAAGAAGCTTATGCAGAAAATGAAGAAATTATCTGTAAACCAAGATTGGAAATCAAGGCGCATGCAGAAAAAATACGTAAAGTAATAAACGTTCTTGAGCAAAGGGTTGCTGAACCGAGCATGGAAATAGATTGGAAAAAGATTCGACATATATGGTACGAATAGTAGTCGTGTGCAACCAAGCAGTGTTGCAAAACTCGGCCTACTCGGCCGAGTAATCGGCGATTAATCGGCTGGAAGATCAAAACGAGAAATCGGTGTCTAACTCGCCTAATTACTCGGTCAACGCCGGTCAACGCCGGTCAACGCCGGTCAAACGGTGGTCAATGACATCGGAAAAACTCAGATCTTGCCTGAAATATTTAAAGAGGAGGAAGGAGAGCAAGAAAAGGAAAAGGAAGAAGGAGCAAGGTGAAACCTGTCGTGAATTAAGGAAGACCACAGCTTTCTTGTATAGTTGACACTGTATATGATAAAAGGAAGGAAGCGTGTCTGAATTTTAGATCTGGGAAGATGTACAGATCTTAGACGCTTGATAAAAAGTGATATTTTAAATATTTTAATATTTTCTTTTTCTTTATCAAATGACACTAACAGCCCCTCAACTATTACCAAACGTTAATAATAAGAACAAATTTGATAATCACTCTTGAACCTTTGATAAAATGACAATAACAGTCCCTGTTATTTATATATTATCAAAATATATATATTTATCTTAAAAAGTCAACGAAAGTCAACATCCGATTACTCCCCCGAGTACTCCCCGAGTCGCCGATTACTCCTCAAAAACCTCCTGCCGAGTACTCCCCGAGTCGCGAGTTTTACAACCTTGCAACCAAGAATAAACTGTACATAAGTAAGTTCTTGCTTTGCTGCTAATGTGTGAATACTATATGAATGACTTGATGCATAAATAAGTTTTAGTCCACGAGTGTAACGAAATTATGACCCTTTATTTGTGTGTGTATACACACCTAAGACAAAGGCCCTTTTGGTAGCGTATATGCAATCGGACATGTAAAGGGAAAGTAAGAAGTGTTTACAAGCAAGTATTCAAGCATTACGATGAATTGAAGGATCGTGTTTCGGATATAGATGTGGTTAAACGTAAGATTCTAAGGTAAATTTTTTTAATTTTCTTTTTATTTAGTGATCATTGCTCATCAGTACGTTCTGATTTGATTATACAGTAGTACAGTATTATTTTGGGTATACATAGTAGTTGAGATTATAAGTTATGGAAATAGCTTGAACTAGAAAAATACCTGCCCGCGCGATGCGGCGGGGCCTTTCGGGTTCCATATTCATGTTTAACGTAGCATTATGTATTTATAGAATTTAAAACGCGTTGCTACGGGTATTTTTGAAAACACTTCGTTAGTACCTAGTATACCTAATCTACTACACGGGAAAATCTCGTAGAAAAGGGATCAGAACCATCGATATGAGGTGGTTAGTTTGAGTTGTTTATTATACGTGTATGTATATGTGAAGACCCGTCCTAATCCATCCGGACGAAGTCCATATCGATTATAAACGATTCACAACAGTTGATTACATCGCGAGATACTTGACCTCTATATGATACATTTTACAAACATTGCATTCGTTTTTGAAAAGACAAACTTTCATTACATGGAAAGTTGACAGGCATGCATACCATTTCATAATATATCCAACTATAATTGACTTGATAATAATCTTGATGAACTCGACGACTCGAATGCAACGTCTTTTGAAATATGCCATGAATGACTCCAAGTAATATCTATAAAATGAGCAAATACACAGCGGAAGATTTCTTTCGTACCTGAGAATAAACATGCTTTAAAGTGTCAACCAAAAGGTTGGTGAGTTCATTAGTTTAACTTAAACAATCGTTTCCATCATTTTAATAGACCACAAGATTTCAGATTTCCATTTCTCATAAACATACGTCCCATGCATAGAGACAAAAATATCATTCATATGGATTGAACACCTGGTAACCGACATTAACAATATGCATATATAAGAATATCCCAATCATTCCGGGATCCTCCTTCGGACATGATATAAATTTCGAAGTACTAAAACACCCGGTACTTTGGATGGGGCTTGTTGGGCCCGATAGATCTATCTTTAGGATTCGCGTCAATTAGGGTGTCTGTTCCCTAATTCTTAGATTACCAGACTTAATAAAAAGGGGCATATTCGACTTCGATAATCCAACCATAGAATGTAGTTTCACGTACTTGTGTCAATTTCGTAAAACAGTTATAAAAGTTGCGCATGTATTCTCAGCCCAAAAATATAAAGAGTAAAAAGGCAAATGAAACTCACGATACTGTATTTTGTAGTAAAAATACATATGACGTCATTGAACAATGCAGGGTTGGCCTCGGATTCACGAACCTATATCAATTGTGTATATATTAATACGTATAATGTAAGTTACAAAATTTCATTTATTAATATGTATTATTTATATATTATAGTTTTGTAGAATTTATTCTAACCTTTATTTTAAAACGTATACTTATATTATATTTTAAGTTATATTTTATATATATATATCGATTTTATGTATATATATCTATAATGATTTACGTTTATATAAATAGTGACATTAATATATTTATATACATATATTTGTGGTTAGTATTGTATTTATGAAATTTTATTAGTTTGTTATGTGAATTATTAATACAATCCTAGTATATACCATAAGTATATATATAGTGTACAAAAGATTTATTTGTTAAAATAATAATTTAGATAATAATGATTTACTAATAATAATAATAATTTTATTAATAATGATAATACTAATAGCAAAAAAAATGAAAATGGTAACTGTTAATGATACTAATAATAATAACTCTAAAATAATATTAATACTAATACCATACTTATGTTAATAATAAGGGTTCTAATATTTATAAAATGATAAATGATAATCATAATAATACTAGTAAATATTAATGATGATACTGATAAATATGATATTATTAATTGTAAATGTACTGATGATACTATTATTTATAAACCGGTACAAATTCTAATATTGATGATAATAATATATTTTTATTTCCTTCATAATAATAATAATGATAATCATAATCCTAATGATGATAAAATACTAAAATGATAAGTTTATTACTAATAATAATATTATTAATACCTATCATAATAATTATTAATACCTATCATAATAATAATAGTAATGTCTATAATACTTTCAAATATGATAACAAGTATGATACTAATAATAACAATAACAATAACAATCAAAACAATCACAATAATAATAATAATACTAATAATAATTAATATATAATAACAATAATAAAATTAGAAAAGAAAACTACCTCACATGAAAAGAGTTTCAAAAAAAAAAAAGAAACTACCGTCCTCTGGACTCGATCTCGTGACCACATGCTCACACGCAAACACTCTCGACCATCCCACCAATTCTGATTCTCTGTACTAATATCGAATTTAAATTTTATATATAAACTGTTTTTCTTCTATTCCTCTTCTTCTCCACAAGTCTCATGGATTCAACAAAACATCAATAACCAAAAAAAAAAAAAAAAAAAAAATCAGGGTTCCTTTTAAAGCTTCAAAACATTACAGAAAAAAAAAATAATTTGGGTTCTAAAATTAAAAAAAAAAAAACACTAAAGGCCTACTGTGATGACCCGGAAATTTCGACTAAATTTAAACTTAATCTTTAAAGGATTAATGATTTCGACACGATAAACAAAGTCTGTAAAACTGAATCTCAAAATTTTTGAATTACTTTTATATATTTAAATACCCTTCGGTTGTTTTCGACGATTCGCGAACAATTATATGTAAATAGATACATATATACTATAACATGAAAAGGTAACAATGTATTAATTGTTTGATACCGTACATTAAACTTATTGGTTTAAATATCTATTTGAATGTATATGATAAGTTGAAATATTTATTATTAAAATTTATTTATAAATAACTTCCAATGTGTATTTAAAAACTGATTTATGTATATTAAAAAGATATATACATATATATAATAAATGATAGTAACATTCGTTTATTGATTCAATTGATATTTAGATAAGTTAACTAAAGCGTTTAAGATGAACCAGTTAAACACTAATTTGTTACAGTGTTTTCAAATTGCCACATTACTCAAAATGCTACAGTGTTTTCGAAAATCACTATTTGCTACAGTGAAATTGACTTTGCTACAGTGAATTGCTACAGTAAAATTTGACTTTGCTACAGTAACTTTGCTACAGTAAAACGCTATTATAAAAATGTATTTTAACAAATAGCGAGACGATGATTTATAGAAGTAAATGACCAAAACACTCGAAAGTTTAAGATACACTTTGAGTGATATAATTAAGGGATAATTTAAGGCTATTGATAAGGCTAAAAAGGAACACATATTTCATAGCATTATCCCCCAAGAAAGACAGGATTTTAGTTGTAATTGTTCCATATTCAAGTAATATTCGTTTATATTTAATAAGTGCGAAGACAAAAGGCGAAAACGAAGAATTGAAGACGGAAAGGTCCAAAATGCTCAAATGTACAAGATACAATTAAAAAGGTTCAAATTATTGATGAAGAACGTCTAAAAATGACAAGAGTACAAGTTGCGGAACGCAAAGTACACGATATAAAATAGTACGCAAGGACGTCTGAAAATCCGGAACCGGGACCCGAGTCAAGAAGAAACGCCCGACGCAACGGACCAAAAATATCTAGTCTACTATGCACAAGAATAAAATATAATATATAAATAATTATATTAATTATTTATATATTTATATTTATTTTATATTATGTCGACAAGCTAGGAGCCAAAACAATGTGAGCTGTCCCTGGTCCTCATGCGAGTCGCATGGCCAGAAGGCCATTTCCATGCGAGTCGCATGACTCCAGATTTCAGGCCAGGTTCTATAAATTGCAACATTTTCTGCCGAGTAAAGAAAGAAAAAAAAAACATACACAAATATACATATTACTCCGTATTTATTTTAATTATTTATTATTATTATTATTATTATTAATAATAAGATTATTATTAATCTTATTATTTTTATTATTAGTATTATTATTTTTGCGATACAAAAATAATAATGTACATAAAATATTACGACGGAGTGCTGTCCAAGTAATTTTCAAAACAAGTTTCCGAGCGAGCTAGAGCTAAGGAAAATATGGGTTGCCAAGGAAATTATGGGTAATGTTCGGGGGTATTTTTGTGAATCAAACCTCGTGTTTATCATCTCCGATGCGTATACGTGCTTTCCTACAATATTGTATATACAATATTTATATGTGTGAGTTTCATATGATCCCTTTTACCCTTTACATTTTTGGGCTGAGAATACATGCAAATGCTTTAATAACTGTTTTACAATAATTATAAAGTGTGAGTTTCATATGATCCCTTTTACCCTTTACATTTTTGGGCTGAGAATACATGCAAATGCTTTAATAACTGTTTTACAATAATTATAAAGTGTGAGTTTCATATGATCCCTTTTACCCTTTACATTTTTGGGCTGAGAATACATGCAAATGCTTTAATAACTGTTTTACAATAATTATAAAGTGTGAGTTTCATATGATCCCTTTTACTCAATATATTTTTGGGCTGAGAATATATGCACTTTATTTTAAACGCAATGGATACAAGTACATACTAAATTCTACACTGAGTTTGAACCGAAAATCCCTTAGCTTTGGTAACTAGTAACTGCCAGTTATAAGAACTGGTGGGCGCGAGTAGTAGTATATGGATCCATAGGGCTTGATATCCCCGTCCGAGCTAGAGCGCTAGCCTTTTAACGGACGTATGCTATTTGAGAAGCGTACACGTTGGTTTGCGTGTATTATTAAGATGATTATACAAAGGGTACAAATAATATAAGCATTAAAGTTTAGTTACCAGGGTGCTCAATTTTGTAGAACCGATTGATAAACGTTTCGGATGAAACAACTGAAATCTTGTGATCCACCTTTTATGTAAAACCTATTGATAAACGTTTTGAATAAAACAACTGAACTTTTGTAATCCACATTGATATACGGATTATGTGTAATATTAAAACTATGAACTCACCAACCTTTGTGTTGACACTTGAAGCATGTTTATTCTCAGGATTCTAGAAGTCTTCCGCTGTTTGCTTATACGTGATACAAGATATGTGCTTGGAGTCATACATGCTATATACAAGAAACTTGCATTCACCAAACCATTACCATGTATCTTATTTTGACTGTATTGTCAACAGATGTATTATTGTAAACCATTAAATGGTGATTGTCTATACGTAGAAATCATCAGATGTTAAAAACCTGGAATTTATATATTCATTTATGAAATACCTTTTCAAACGAATACAATGTTACAAAATGTATCACATAGAGGTCAAATACCTCGCAATGAAATCAATGAATGACGTGTTCGTCCATATGGATTTGGAGCGATCGTCACACCTACTGCAGCGTCGGTTCTTGGAACAAAACAAAAAAAAAATTGATTTCGTAATAGATAACATTATAGATAATGTTTATAACACGAAATAGTTTTCTAAACATGTATAAAAACTACTGGAATCGTCAATTTGATCAGAAACATATACACGAACGCGAATTTGTCTCAAGAACAATTGTTGACTTTTTTTAAACTAAACTTTGACTTCAAAATTCAAGATCGATATAAAGATTTGAGAGTTGAGATTTTGCAGATAGATTCAAAGAAAGATTTCTAACCTTTCTGCATTTTTAGATTTTGAAACTTTATTCGAAATTGAATTAAGAGAAAAAAAAATTGGAGCGTGCAGAGAAGAAGAAAAAAAAAATATCGCTGTGCTCTTTAATCCCATTGGATTTCCTTTTTATTTGATTTGCAATTATACATAATCATTTTGTAATAATAGAGATCGGTTGATAAAAAATGGAGAAAATGTCAACACAGGTTCACGAGTTTGGAGCAGGAAAGAAACAAAAAAAATAATAATAATAGAGATAAAGGATACAGAGGTCAAATGTATAATATAGATCCCTACTGTTTTTTTTAATTAATAATAATAATATATAATAACAATACTATTAATATCTAATAATATTAATAAAATTAATAATAATGATAAATATAATATTAATGATAATAATAATTGTAAAAATGATAATAATAATAATAATAATAATAATAATAATAATAATAATAATAATAATACCATACTAATTATGATAATATTAATATTTTATCGATAATAATAATATTAGTAATAATAATCTAATTTATACATCCAATTTCATCTTTATATGATATAAAGTGATATTATGAATACAAATATTGATATTTGACGATACAAATAACATTACTACAACAACTATATTTGTATTTAAATTTAATTTATTAATATCATCTATTATTATGTAATATTTAATAATTATGTAATATGTATTGTAACATATACTGAATATTATATATTTATGCATTTTAATATAAATATATTATAATATTTATTTACATACTAATTATATTATACTTATGTATGTAATTATGAAAAATATAAATGTTTTATATATGTAAGTATTATATTTATATATATTTATTAAAATAGTACATTATTTCATCATAGATATATTATAAATTTCTACATATACATAATATAATAATTATGTATAAAATCATATATATATAGTTATATTTATGTATATATGTATACTACCATATATATAAAATCATGTTTTAAATGTTGAGTAGATGATTAATTATGTATATTAAACAATTAACTACAAAGTATAACATTGTACATTTAATATTTTGATAACGTTGGTAAAATATGTTTGAATCATTTATATACAATATACTATATATATTCAAAATGAAAATCTTTAGTTATTAAATGTTATCTTTTATAATAACAAAATTACTTAATAGTTCATTAATACTAATATAATTAGTTTTATATATAATTATTTATATTTACATTCTTAGTTACAATTAAAGGTTCGTGAATCGTCGGAAATAGTTAAAGGTCAAATGTTATCATGAAATAGTTCAAACATAATGAGACTCGGTTTAATAGACTTTGCTTATCGAGTCGAATCATATAAGATTATGTTTAAATTTGGTCGGAAATTCCCGGGTCATCACAGTACCTACCCGTTAAAGAAATTTCGTCCCGAAATTTGAGTGAGGTCGTCATAGCTAACAATAAATATGTTTTCCTGACGAATATGAGTTGATAACTTGAGTTTTATCATCATTGAGTAATATGGATAAAAATAATTCAATTATTCGAAGAGTGCGAATGAAGCTATTCACAAAAGGATGAAATGAGAAACAAAGATTTGTTTTTAACTTTTGACGTAGTCAGGTTTGAATTTAGAAAATAAGGCGCGTCTTAACTTTTGACATTGCCTTGGTTGAATTTCGGAATTTAAGGGATTTAAAGAAAATCTTGAAGATCTATAAAATCTGATTCTTCGGGATTTATGGAAATTAAGATCTCTTTAATTAAATACGGTGATCTGCCCCGATTACTACGTCTGATATTTCCAGTATAAATTAAGCTCTTCCTTTCCATTATTCTCACCATTCTTATACTTTCTTTCTTAGTTCATACATCCAAAAGATTCTGAAAATGATTAATCCAGTTCTGATCCTTGTCCTCATCCTTACTATCGCAACAATCATTCTCCTTTTCCAACTTCCACCAGAGGAATCTGCTTTCTTCTACTTCGCCCTCGGGATTATAATGTTTTTAATTCTCCCGTGTCTTTATGTTGCGATAAACATTGATATACACGGTTTGTAATTTATGTGTTGTTATCGGACTTTATATTCTCCCTTATATTTCAAAGCTCTATGCTTTTGTTTTCTCTTCCCGACTTCAAGTCAAGCGAATAATGGTCCAGAATTTATAGATATAGAGTTTCGAATGATTATAATGTTCTAAGCATGAAGGAACGTGATAGCACGATTTGATTTTCAAATTTATCAACATCACGGAAGATAGAACCATCAAGAATACATTTTCTTGATTTGTTACGGAGTTAAGTAGGATGAAAGAGTTATGTAACATGACACATGATGACGTTATGATCTGTGAATCATCACGTTTCATTTAGAAACTCAGCATGACTTACTGTAATATAATCACGTTTGTAACATCCCGCCTTTTTCCGTTAAATTTATTTTTAACACCGTCTTTTTCTTTTAAATAATACCTTTCGTTATTTAAATTCGTAGTTTCCGTTGACTAACGTTCATAATAATTCCGTCATTTAATTATAACATCTCTCGTTAACTTGCGTTTTAAAAATATTCGATCGGTTAAATCCCGCACCTGCTTTGAAACTCGAGGGACCGGAGTTGCCAAATGGGCAAACTAGTTGACTAGGTCAACTAGTCAACCCATTTCATCCATTCCATCATCTCCCTCATCCCTTTTCTCTCCATCTCAAGAACACACACACAAACCCATTCCATTCATTCATCATCTAAATTCAATCTTGGAAGCTCACAACAAATCCGACTACATATTCTTGATCCTCTCATCATCCTCTACGATTTGATACTAACTTCATTGATTTTGGGTAACATTTCTAAAACTCTAGATTTCTCTAAATTCGTGTTTTTGACTTGAAATGGTGTTAGTTAGTGTCTATGGCTCGTGTGTAACATGAATATATATTTTGTTTGCTCGATTTGTTGTTTTGAGTAACTAGTTTGAACATTTGAAATGGGTTTGCTTAATCTTGCATTTTGGAAGATTAAATGTTGTTTGATTGTTAAAGTTCATGTTTTAATTGTGTTACTAGTATCACTAGCTTCGTTTTGATGCGTGGGTTGATTAAGAAAACTTCAAACACATGATTATTGATTTTTGTGGATTTTGGTTAGGGTTTGATAGACTTAAAACGAGCTTTTGATGTTTCGAATGCCATGAAATGTTATTAGTAAGTGTTTAGTTGTAATGTATGCTTCATTACCTTCAAAACGGCATATCGTATGTGTAAATTGGATTCCCGAATCATAAAATACGTTTTACGAACTTGAAACTTTGAAAATAAACTTTTCTTGATCAATTGACGAGTTTTCGGTTATTGTAAATGATGTTTTTGATTGATGATATGTGGTTAGTTGTATTCCTCGTCAAAATACCTTTTCGACGATATATGATAGGCATTATAAGTGTTTTCGGGTCAAGAATTGGGTTGGAAAAGGTTTTGGTTCGTGCACACTTGGAAAAACTGACCAGAATTCTCTGCCCAGGTAGTGGCGCGGCACGCCACATCCCCGCGCGGCGCGCAGAATCGCCTGGCCAGATTCTGCTCACTTTGTCACATTTCACGCGAAATGTTTGACTAACTACCGACCTCCGATTCACATGAAACTTGTTTTAATATGCTTATATATGAATAAAAACCTCAGAAAAATAGTTCGGGACCGAACCCGAACGTGTTGACTTTTTCGTTGACTTTGACCAAGTTTGACTTTTAGTCAAACTTAACCAAACTTTTATACAATCATTCTAACATGCTTTTATACTTGTTTCTTGTATGAAACTTGACAACGTGATTCACATGCTATACTTAATCGAGTCGTAACGAGCCATAGGACTAATTGAACACATTTCACCCGACCTTGTGTCGTAACCGGTTAATTGATACAACTTACTTGTTTAGGTCAAGGCTAAGCAACTTTCATGCATACGTTACTTGTGAAGTACTTTTATACTCGTGCACTCGAGGTGAGATCATAGTCCCACCTTTTCAACAACTTTTTATACTTAAATTGTGGGCTGAGAAACATATACTTTGTTACATTTTGTACTACTTGCTTTAATACTTTGAACACAAGTACAAGGAAAACAAACATTCCACAGCGAGTTAGAACAAAAATCCTCAATTCGATTATCATTAGTTACACTTGCAGGGTGTAAGCGAGAACTTATATTGTGTGGCCATACGGGTTTGACAAACCCTCATTTCGGACGGTTCGCTACCGTCTACGGATGAAATATATTTTCGAGAAACAGTGTATGTTCTAACACTATTGTGATGGGGTTCTATGGAAGGAAACGTTAAGTCTTGATAATTGGGTGCTCGCGAACAATACTTTTGGAATGCAAACGATTTTGATAATCAACTATGGAAATACTAAATCTTGTGGTTCAAAAACAACGTTTACAAATACACCTATGATTTCACCAACGTTTTTCGTTGACAGTTTTCTACATGTTTTCTCAGGTTCATACTTGGCTACTTGATACATGCTTCCGCACTCTTTGATTACTTGATTGGAGTCAACCATGCATGCATACGCTAGGGATAGCACTTTTGGATTCAAACTTTTGTTTACATACTTACGCTATTTATAGAAACTGTGTTTTTAAACTAATTATGTCGCAAGTTATTTCATTTATACTTTATGACTTTGTAAACTTAGACTTGTTGTCGAACGGTTTTGTAAACTAAACTTGCAAGTCTTGTACCTTTCAAATGAATGCGACATAATTTTGGTCAAACGAGTCTCATATAGGGACTACGACCACGCAACGGGACCTAAGTTAACGGCGCCGTCAATAACGGTTTTGGTCGGGTCGTTACAAGTGGTATCAGAGCTGGTTTAACCTTAGCCGTAAAGGTAGTCACGCGCGCCGGCTGTCAGGCCGGGCACTCATACGGACTATGCTTTTTGGCGGGTTAATCGTAGAGGGGGTTCTCACAGTGTTACCTGTGACGAAGCATTGGCTCTTACCCCTTGCGATCCCTTGGAATTTGAGGGTTGGCAGTTTGGCAGAAATGCGGGCCGTAAAATCAGTGTCTGAGGTACACTCAGTGGTCACCAAGCGGTTAGCTGGAAAGGCACTGGGTGGGTTTCTACCCCATCTGTCGTTACAAGTGGTATCAGAGCGTTGGTTGTAGGGAACTAGGACGTGCATTAGTGTGTCTAACAGAGTCGTTAGGACGCATTAGTGAGTCTAGACTACAACCGGATAGTTAGCATTTGCATTCTGACATACATTTGCTATAGATAGCACTTACTTGACTACTTGTGCATTATACTTGAATCATTCTTAGGAAAACTTTTTAATGGTACCCAACCTTCATCATACGAACTCGTATTCCGCCACTTTTTGGTAACACACGTAAATTCATGATTCATACACGTATGGATGACGACGACTTCATTAGTCACACTCGTTCGGGAACTCTGACTCCTTGGTTGTTATTTCCCCCGTCTCATCTTACTATCCATGAATGTTGTAAAGTCACTGTCACTACTCTAGATGAGTATCGTCATCACCATTTATCGCTACGGTTGCGTATTACTTGTTATCATGACTCGTTACTCTTTTCATACCTAAATACAATATTGTCTGACTCGAACCACATTGACGTGAACAACCAACTATACACTTCCCTCGGGGAACGCATCTTCAGAGTTGCACCAATTCTTTCGATTTAATACGAGTCACGTTTGAGACGTCGTTACGTTTTGTTTATCTTAGATTTTCGCGATGACACGAACTTGAATCTATGGAGTGATGTGGGAATGGAGGTATGAGTTAGCATAATATAACTACACTCGATCAACGTAGTTATATTACGGTAAGACATACCAAAGTTCTAGTGACGCGTGATGGTGGTTAGACTCGATCAACCTAAACACCACCATGTGCCATGTACATGACTTCATCTTTTCAGGTTTGGACATCCGAAAACTCCGAGAATATTTATAACAACCATACCGGGGACACACCTTGAATTATTGTCAAAATTATATTTATGCTTCCGAATGAATTGCCGATTCCATTCGATTTCAACCGTATGTCACACGGGTATACTAGCTCGTCCTCGCACAGTCTTATTGACTAACTACAACTTACTCGTTATGCTCACATCGGGGCGGAAACTTCTTTTGCATCACCCTCGTACTTCCGGTTCAGGAGGTCCTTATTCTAAATTCCCAATGGAGAGAGACTCTCCACGTTATACTAGTATTCACCTCGAGGGTGAATAGTTCCGACGAACGTTTTTCTTTCAGAAACCGAGGAGAACTTGCCCCGACGAACGTTTTTGGAAACCGATAAATCTTCCGCGACGCGAATTTTCTTGAGAAACTTGTCCTAGCTAACGTTTTCAATTCCTAGCAAACTTGTTCAATATGCCTTAGGGAAATATACCCCGTTTCGGATCGAGATCCTCGTTTCACTTCTAGATTTTGGAGTGCCTTACAAAAAGCCTCGGGACCGCGTTTAGACATGAGTACCGCGTACCATCCACAACCCGACGGACCGAACAAACATGCGATTTAAACCTTGGAAACCATAATACAAGTTTGTATTACCAACTTCAAATTTACTTGAGAAAAGTATTTTCCTTTAACCGAATCCTCGTACTACAATGATTTTCATTCGAGTTTTAACGTCACTCCTTTTGAAACCACATGTGACCGGAAATGTCATTCTCTTTTGTCGAACAAAGTAAACAATGATCAATTCACCGGGGCCGAGGTTATTCATGAACAACCGAGAAAATTTATACATATTCAAGCAAGACCCAACGCGACTCGTAATCACCAAGAGCTACGCCGATGTTAGACGTAAACCTTTCTAATTCCATGGGGAACCGCGTAATATTAAAAGTCGCACCTTGAGGAGGTGTAGTCCATTTCGGGAAACATAGAAAACAAAATTCGTGATATTTTAATCCTTTTGAAATCTTGGGGAGTTTTGGACCCGTTGCTAGCCGTTTAGATTTTCCGACCCATTTTGAGTCTCCGTTTATCCTACATTCGATGTATCAACTCAAAGACGTGTTTTGCGAAACGAGAACTTGTTATCTCCTTTGATGAACTCACTATCGACGATAACCCTCACTTCCTAGGAGGACCGGTTGAAACCATGAATCGTGAAACCAAACTTCAATCCAACGTAAAAATCCCGACCGTCGAAGTTCGTTGAAATACCCTAGGACGTACTTCTCCCTCACTCGTAGAATTGGCAACGCAAGATCTCGAGGAAGATTCAACAACTACTACTTCCAACTAAATTTCGGGACGAAATTTCTTTTGAGTTGTGGATAATGTAACATCCCGCCTTTTTCCGTTAAATTTATTTTTAACACCGTCTTTTTCTTTTAAATAATACCTTTCGTTATTTAAATTCGTAGTTTCCGTTGACTAACGTTCATAATAATTCCGTCATTTAATTATAACATCTCTCGTTAACTTGCGTTTTAAAAATATTCGATCGGTTAAATCCCGCACCCGCTTTGAAACTCGAGGGACCGGAGTTGCCAAATGGGCAAACTAGTTGACTAGGTCAACTAGTCAACCCATTTCATCCATTCCATCATCTCCCTCATCCCTTTTCTCTCCATCTCAAGAACACACACACAAACCCATTCCATTCATTCATCATCTAAATTCAATCTTGGAAGCTCACAACAAATCCGACTACATATTCTTGATCCTCTCATCATCCTCTACGATTTGATACTAACTTCATTGATTTTGGGTAACATTTCTAAAACTCTAGATTTCTCTAAATTCGTGTTTTTGACTTGAAATGGTGTTAGTTAGTGTCTATGGCTCGTGTGTAACATGAATATATATTTTGTTTGCTCGATTTGTTGTTTTGAGTAACTAGTTTGAACATTTGAAATGGGTTTGCTTAATCTTGCATTTTGGAAGATTAAATGTTGTTTGATTGTTAAAGTTCATGTTTTAATTGTGTTACTAGTATCACTAGCTTCGTTTTGATGCGTGGGTTGATTAAGAAAACTTCAAACACATGATTATTGATTTTTGTGGATTTTGGTTAGGGTTTGATAGACTTAAAACGAGCTTTTGATGTTTCGAATGCCATGAAATGTTATTAGTAAGTGTTTAGTTGTAATGTATGCTTCATTACCTTCAAAACGGCATATCGTATGTGTAAATTGGATTCCCGAATCATAAAATACGTTTTACGAACTTGAAACTTTGAAAATAAACTTTTCTTGATCAATTGACGAGTTTTCGGTTATTGTAAATGATGTTTTTGATTGATGATATGTGGTTAGTTGTATTCCTCGTCAAAATACCTTTTCGACGATATATGATAGGCATTATAAGTGTTTTCGGGTCAAGAATTGGGTTGGAAAAGGTTTTGGTTCGTGCACACTTGGAAAAACTGACCAGAATTCTCTGCCCAGGTAGTGGCGCGGCGCGCCACATCCCCGCGCGGCGCGCAGAATCGCCTGGCCAGATTCTGCTCACTTTGTCACATTTCACGCGAAATGTTTGACTAACTACCGACCTCCGATTCACATGAAACTTGTTTTAATATGCTTATATATGAATAAAAACCTCAGAAAAATAGTTCGGGACCGAACCCGAACGTGTTGACTTTTTCGTTGACTTTGACCAAGTTTGACTTTTAGTCAAACTTAACCAAACTTTTATACAATCATTCTAACATGCTTTTATACTTGTTTCTTGTATGAAACTTGACAACGTGATTCACATGCTATACTTAATCGAGTCGTAACGAGCCATAGGACTAATTGAACACATTTCACCCGACCTTGTGTCGTAACCGGTTAATTGATACAACTTACTTGTTTAGGTCAAGGCTAAGCAACTTTCATGCATACGTTACTTGTGAAGTACTTTTATACTCGTGCACTCGAGGTGAGATCATAGTCCCACCTTTTCAACAACTTTTTATACTTAAATTGTGGGCTGAGAAACATATACTTTGTTACATTTTGTACTACTTGCTTTAATACTTTGAACACAAGTACAAGGAAAACAAACATTCCACAGCGAGTTAGAACAAAAATCCTCAATTCGATTATCATTAGTTACACTTGCAGGGTGTAAGCGAGAACTTATATTGTGTGGCCATACGGGTTTGACAAACCCTCATTTCGGACGGTTCGCTACCGTCTACAGATGAAATATATTTTCGAGAAACAGTGTATGTTCTAACACTATTGTGATGGGGTTCTATGGAAGGAAACGTTAAGTCTTGATAATTGGGTGCTCGCGAACAATACTTTTGGAATGCAAACGATTTTGATAATCAACTATGGAAATACTAAATCTTGTGGTTCAAAAACAACGTTTACAAATACACCTATGATTTCACCAACGTTTTTCGTTGACAGTTTTCTACATGTTTTCTCAGGTTCATACTTGGCTACTTGATACATGCTTCCGCACTCTTTGATTACTTGATTGGAGTCAACCATGCATGCATACGCTAGGGATAGCACTTTTGGATTCAAACTTTTGTTTACATACTTACGCTATTTATAGAAACTGTGTTTTTAAACTAATTATGTCGCAAGTTATTTCATTTATACTTTATGACTTTGTAAACTTAGACTTGTTGTCGAACGGTTTTGTAAACTAAACTTGCAAGTCTTGTACCTTTCAAATGAATGCGACATAATTTTGGTCAAACGAGTCTCATATAGGGACTACGACCACGCAACGGGACCTAAGTTAACGGCGCCGTCAATAACGGTTTTGGTCGGGTCGTTACAAGTGGTATCAGAGCTGGTTTAACCTTAGCCGTAAAGGTAGTCACGCGCGCCGGCTGTCAGGCCGGGCACTCATACGGACTATGCTTTTTGGCGGGTTAATCGTAGAGGGGGTTCTCACAGTGTTACCTGTGACGAAGCATTGGCTCTTACCCCTTGCGATCCCTTGGAATTTGAGGGTTGGCAGTTTGGCAGAAATGCGGGCCGTAAAATCAGTGTCTGAGGTACACTCAGTGGTCACCAAGCGGTTAGCTGGAAAGGCACTGGGTGGGTTTCTACCCCATCTGTCGTTACAAGTGGTATCAGAGCGTTGGTTGTAGGGAACTAGGACGTGCATTAGTGTGTCTAACAGAGTCGTTAGGACGCATTAGTGAGTCTAGACTACAACCGGATAGTTAGCATTTGCATTCTGACATACATTTGCTATAGATAGCACTTACTTGACTACTTGTGCATTATACTTGAATCATTCTTAGGAAAACTTTTTAATGGTACCCAACCTTCATCATACGAACTCGTATTCCGCCACTTTTTGGTAACACACGTAAATTCATGATTCATACACGTATGGATGACGACGACTTCATTAGTCACACTCGTTCGGGAACTCTGACTCCTTGGTTGTTATTTCCCCCGTCTCATCTTACTATCCATGAATGTTGTAAAGTCACTGTCACTACTCTAGATGAGTATCGTCATCACCATTTATCGCTATGGTTGCGTATTACTTGTTATCATGACTCGTTACTCTTTTCATACCTAAATACAATATTGTCTGACTCGAACCACATTGACGTGAACAACCAACTATACACTTCCCTCGGGGAACGCATCTTCAGAGTTGCACCAATTCTTTCGATTTAATACGAGTCACGTTTGAGACGTCGTTACGTTTTGTTTATCTTAGATTTTCGCGATGACACGAACTTGAATCTATGGAGTGATGTGGGAATGGAGGTATGAGTTAGCATAATATAACTACACTCGATCAACGTAGTTATATTACGGTAAGACATACCAAAGTTCTAGTGACGCGTGATGGTGGTTAGACTCGATCAACCTAAACACCACCATGTGCCATGTACATGACTTCATCTTTTCAGGTTTGGACATCCGAAAACTCCGAGAATATTTATAACAACCATACCGGGGACACACCTTGAATTATTGTCAAAATTATATTTATGCTTCCGAATGAATTGCCGATTCCATTCGATTTCAACCGTATGTCACACGGGTATACTAGCTCGTCCTCGCACAGTCTTATTGACTAACTACAACTTACTCGTTATGCTCACATCGGGGCGGAAACTTCTTTTGCATCACCCTCGTACTTCCGGTTCAGGAGGTCCTTACTCGAGGTATAGATTGAGATTTTGAGGCATGTGATATTGAAATTTGGGTTGTTGGTGGTACCGTTGGTGCCGGTGATTTGGATGAAGCTGGTACGTTTTGCACCATATTTTCCAAGACTACAACTTATGCGCGAAGTTCGTTAACTTCTTCTATTACACCGGGATGATTGTCGGTTCGGACGAGCGGATGAATGAGGTTTAGAATCTGAGATAGTATATGATCGTGATGAGATACTTTGGAAATGAGAGAGAAAATGGTGTCTCGAACAGGTTCGCCGGTAAACGTTTTAGGTCCATTGTCAAGAGGTGAATTTGGTTAGTGGAAATGATCGCCTTCTTCGCGTTTCCATTGATTAAGTCGACTACGAACCCATCTCCAATTCATTCAGAATAGATGATGGCTAATTGATCGATTCATTCCGGTTACTCTGCTTTCGGAGCTCGAGTGGAAATCCATATCGAAATAGCTGTCGGAATAACTATCGAAATAGCTATCGAAATCAGATGGACTCGAACTGGTTGAGGGATTCATCTCGTACGATCAGATGAAGGATTTTCGATAAGAAATAGATTATAGGATGTAGATTAGTACCCTGCAATACATAATTTACATATGCATATATAATACTAAAATCCCATAAGCTACGGAGGAATCTACGGAAGCTGTCAGGCAAAGGTAACAATAACAGATACGCTAAGATATGAATTTAACTATACACTGTCTATGCAATAAAGGCAGTAAGACGTGTCTTAGACTTTAAGGATGATAAGCAAATAATTTTTCGACACTAAATGATAAGCAAAACTTTTGACATGCAAACACGGTCGAAGTCCAGACTCATTAATGCATTCTAACGACTATCAGTTAGACTCACTAATGCAAGACCTGGTTCGCTAAGACCACCGCTCTGATACCAACTGTGAAGACCCGTCCTAATCCATCCGGACGAAGTCCATATCGATTATAAACGATTCACAACAGTTGATTACATCGCGAGATACTTGACCTCTATATGATACATTTTACAAACATTGCATTCGTTTTTGAAAAGACAAACTTTCATTACATGGAAAGTTGACAGGCATGCATACCATTTCATAATATATCCAACTATAATTGACTTGATAATAATCTTGATGAACTCGACGACTCGAATGCAACGTCTTTTGAAATATGCCATGAATGACTCCAAGTAATATCTATAAAATGAGCAAATACACAGCGGAAGATTTCTTTCGTACCTGAGAATAAACATGCTTTAAAGTGTCAACCAAAAGGTTGGTGAGTTCATTAGTTTAACTTAAACAATCGTTTCCATCATTTTAATAGACCACAAGATTTCAGATTTCCATTTCTCATAAACATACGTCCCATGCATAGAGACAAAAATATCATTCATATGGATTGAACACCTGGTAACCGACATTAACAATATGCATATATAAGAATATCCCAATCATTCCGGGATCCTCCTTCGGACATGATATAAATTTCGAAGTACTAAAACACCCGGTACTTTGGATGGGGCTTGTTGGGCCCGATAGATCTATCTTTAGGATTCGCGTCAATTAGGGTGTCTGTTCCCTAATTCTTAGATTACCAGACTTAATAAAAAGGGGCATATTCGACTTCGATAATCCAACCATAGAATGTAGTTTCACGTACTTGTGTCAATTTCGTAAAACAGTTATAAAAGTTGCGCATGTATTCTCAGCCCAAAAATATAAAGGGTAAAAAGGCAAATGAAACTCACGATACTGTATTTTGTAGTAAAAATACATATGACGTCATTGAACAATGCAGGGTTGGCCTCGGATTCACGAACCTATATCAATTGTGTATATATTAATACGTATAATGTAAGTT
Source organism: Rutidosis leptorrhynchoides (assembly GCF_046630445.1). NCBI lineage: Eukaryota > Viridiplantae > Streptophyta > Magnoliopsida > Asterales > Asteraceae > Rutidosis > Rutidosis leptorrhynchoides. The sequence goes on from NC_092335.1 coordinate 648,785,126, forward strand.
ACAAAATTTCATTTATTAATATGTATTATTTATATATTATAGTTTTGTAGAATTTATTCTAACCTTTATTTTAAAACGTATACTTATATTATATTTTAAGTTATATTTTATATATATATATCGATTTTATGTATATATATCTATAATGATTTACGTTTATATAAATAGTGACATTAATATATTTATATACATATATTTGTGGTTAGTATTGTATTTATGAAATTTTATTAGTTTGTTATGTGAATTATTAATACAATCCTAGTATATACCATAAGTATATATATAGTGTACAAAAGATTTATTTGTTAAAATAATAATTTAGATAATAATGATTTACTAATAATAATAATAATTTTATTAATAATGATAATACTAATAGCAAAAAAAATGAAAATGATAACTGTTAATGATACTAATAATAATAACTCTAAAATAATATTAATACTAATACCATACTTATGTTAATAATAAGGGTTCTAATATTTATAAAATGATAAATGATAATCATAATAATACTAGTAAATATTAATGATGATACTGATAAATATGATATTATTAATTGTAAATGTACTGATGATACTATTATTTATAAACCGGTACAAATTCTAATATTGATGATAATAATATATTTTTATTTCCTTCATAATAATAATAATGATAATCATAATCCTAATGATGATAAAATACTAAAATGATAAGTTTATTACTAATAATAATATTATTAATACCTATCATAATAATAATAGTAATGTCTATAATACTTTCAAATATGATAACAAGTATGATACTAATAATAACAATAACAATAACAATCAAAACAATCACAATAATAATAATAATACTAATAATAATTAATATATAATAACAATAATAAAATTAGAAAAGAAAACTACCTCACATGAAAAGAGTTTCAAAAAAAAAAAAGAAACTACCGTCCTCTGGACTCGATCTCGTGACCACATGCTCACACGCAAACACTCTCGACCATCCCACCAATTCTGATTCTCTGTACTAATATCGAATTTAAATTTTATATATAAACTGTTTTTCTTCTATTCCTCTTCTTCTCCACAAGTCTCATGGATTCAACAAAACATCAATAACCAAAAAAAAAAAAAAAAAAAATCAGGGTTCCTTTTAAAGCTTCAAAACATTACAGAAAAAATAATAATTTGGGTTCTAAAATAAAAAAAAAAAACACTAAAGGCCTACTGCAGCGTCGGTTCTTGGAACAAAACAAAAAAAAATTGATTTCGTAATAGATAACATTATAGATAATGTTTATAACACGAAATAGTTTTCTAAACATGTATAAAAACTACTGGAATCGTCAATTTGATCAGAAACATATACACGAACGCGAATTTGTCTCAAGAACAATTGTTGACTTTTTTTAAACTAAACTTTGACTTCAAAATTCAAGATCGATATAAAGATTTGAGAGTTGAGATTTTGCAGATAGATTCAAAGAAAGATTTCTAACCTTTCTGCATTTTTAGATTTTGAAACTTTATTCGAAATTGAATTAAGAGAAAAAAAATTGGAGCGTGCAGAGAAGAAGAAAAAAAAAATATCGCTGTGCTCTTTAATCCCATTGGATTTCCTTTTTATTTGATTTGCAATTATACATAATCATTTTGTAATAATAGAGATCGGTTGATAAAAAATGGAGAAAATGTCAACACAGGTTCACGAGTTTGGAGCAGGAAAGAAACAAAAAAAATAATAATAATAGAGATAAAGGATACAGAGGTCAAACGTATAATATAGATCCCTACTGTTTTTTTTAATTAATAATAATAATATATAATAACAATACTATTAATATCTAATAATATTAATAAAATTAATAATAATGATAAATATAATATTAATGATAATAATAATTGTAAAAATGATAATAATAATAATAATAATAATAATAATAATAATAATAATAATAATAATAATAATAATAATAATACCATACTAATTATGATAATATTAATATTTTATCGATAATAATAATATTAGTAATAATAATCTAATTTATACATCCAATTTCATCTTTATATGATATAAAGTGATATTATGAATACAAATATTGATATTTGACGATACAAATAACATTACTACAACAACTATATTTGTATTTAAATTTAATTTATTAATATCATCTATTATTATGTAATATTTAATAATTATGTAATATGTATTGTAACATATACTGAATATTATATATTTATGCATTTTAATATAAATATATTATAATATTTATTTACATACTAATTATATTATACTTATGTATGTAATTATGAAAAATATAAATGTTTTATATATGTAAGTATTATATTTATATATATTTATTAAAATAGTACATTATTTCATCATAGATATATTATAAATTTCTACATATACATAATATAATAATTATGTATAAAATCATATATATATAGTTATATTTATGTATATATGTATACTACCATATATATAAAATCATGTTTTAAATGTTGAGTAGATGATTAATTATGTATATTAAACAATTAACTACAAAGTATAACATTGTACATTTAATATTTTGATAACGTTGGTAAAATATGTTTGAATCATTTATATACAATATACTATATATATTCAAAATGAAAATCTTTAGTTATTAAATGTTATCTTTTATAATAACAAAATTACTTAATAGTTCATTAATACTAATATAATTAGTTTTATATATAATTATTTATATTTACATTCTTAGTTACAATTAAAGGTTCGTGAATCGTCGGAAATAGTTAAAGGTCAAATGTTATCATGAAATAGTTCAAACATAATGAGACTCGGTTTAATAGACTTTGCTTATCGAGTCGAATCATATAAGATTATGTTTAAATTTGGTCGGAAATTCCCGGGTCATCACAGTATATATATAAAAAGTAGCCCGAAATATTTAGCGTTTCTTAAAAACAGTCTGTTTCGCGCGTAGTTAGTTGCGTTGTGTTCGTAAAGTTATTCCGAGTTTAACGGTGGTGTCGGAAAAGTTTAACACGAAGTGAGCGGGAAGATGGGGCTCGTTAAAAATTTGTGTGAAGTTAGTGTTATTTTTTTATAGATTTGTAGTTTTACATTTTACCCCCTTGTGTTGGAAAAGTTTAACGGTGGTGTCGGAAAAGTTTAACACGAAGTGAGTGGGAAGATAGGGCCAGTTAAAATTTTTGGCGAATTTAGTTGTTGTTTTTTTTTTTTTTTTTTTTTTTTTAGATTTGTAGTTTTACATTTTTACCCCCTTGTATTGGGGGTTGTTGTTGTGCATGGGGTAAAGTTTGGGGGATAGATTTAATTCTTTTTTTGAGTATGTCGTTTTGAGTGATTTTGATCTGGAAACGACCAAACTTCCCACCTCAATTAATATGTAGGAATAGTAGGAGAATTTTTTTTAATTAAATTAAATTAAAGCTGGTTGCGTGGATTTAACTGACCCCACCGGAGACACTCTAGCTTCATCCTGAACTATTTGCAAGTAAACGCAAATAGTTAAGAGTTATAGTTATAGTTTACTACTATTAGTTATCTTATTTAAAACGTGTTAAATATGAGGGTCACACTATTAGATCTGATTGTTTTCATATAGATTCCATGGGGTGCACACTCTGAAGCTGCAGTTTATGTTTTTTTCTTCTTAAAAAAAGAAAATTATCAGAATTTTGTAATTACAAGATGAGGTGGTTAATGGATAGCCTGTATAAGTAGTTCGGTATGAATCTGTTTGGCTGCTGTTTATTTGAGTAATAGATGTGCCTTCTCTTTTTCGATATTATCTACTAGGAATAAATGAAAATCAGCTTGAACTTTTCGGTGTTTTTTTAGTTATACTCCTGGATCATGGGTAGAAAATGTTGGTGGTACAACTATGAGCGACTACAATGTTCCAAAAACAACTACACTTCTATTGATCGGCCCAAAAGGATCTGGAAAAAGTAGTCTCATAAACAGGATATCAAGGGTGTTCGAAGATGACAAGTTTGCACCAGAAAGAGCCCAAGTTACAAGTACTCGTTTCATTCATAATTCTTAATCAACGTTCTGTGTTCTTTTTATTGTTAAGAAAATATCAATAATTTAATAAACTTGATTAAATTTTAGATAATTCACACTAGGGAGATGGAACTCGTTTTCTCCAAGCGTATATGATTCCAAGAAATTCAACTTCCTTTTGTTTGTATGACACTCGTGGATTTTGTAATGATATAGAGGATTTGGAAATGGTCAAACGTTGGATGACAAAAGGTGTTTGTCATGGAGAATTAGGGAAATGGTTGGTTTTTGAACCATTTTTCGTTTTATTTATTAAAATATAATTTTAGAAAAACATAATGTTAATGGTATTCTAATTTCATGATAGTGTCTTTGATGATACGAATTTATTACAATTCAACTTGAAGTGGAAAGCTCGTCGAGATATATTCTTGTCTTATGAAAGACGAAAAGTCAACTTTGTGATATTTGTGGTGAATGGGCTTTCAGTACTGCAATGTTTAGATAGTAATTTTGAAAATACGGAGTACATACGTTTGGTTTCTAGTATTTTCAGCTCACGTTACGTGTCTTACAAAGGTACAACCAAGTGGCATGTTTTTCTTATGTCTTGTTTTATTTAACATTACTAAGCTTTTTATATTTGCATAAGTAATTGAGACTAAACACTCATAAGTAATTTTATAACTATGTTTCAGATCAAAAACCTGCTATTGTAATTACACATGGAGATCTACTTACACTCGATCAATATATTTTTGTTCCCAGCGCTTAGAGTTTTTGATAAGCTACATATCTGATTTATCTCTTGTGGACGATGGTATGATGTGTCACGTTCCTTCTCTCGTTGCTGCATCTGCTGTTTTCTTAAGAAAATTTTATGCTTTTTACGAGTGTGTTAAAGTTTGGATAAATTGTGAATTCAACAGACTGCGACTTTAAGGGATTATACTGAGTACCAACCATCAGATTTGTATGAGTGTGTAAACGCCCTGCTTAAACTTGTTAGAGAATGCCCAAATTCTGAGTCTGGAGAAATAAGAAAAAGGTATAGTGATGACAAGGTGCTTAAATTCCGAATTTATTTACATGAAAAAGTATTAACTTGCATTTATGGTATAGTTGAAATTTGTGTATTGATTTGGTTTGTGTATAGTATGTTTTCACATTACAAAAGCGTAGCAAAGATGGATTGTCCTCATGCGATATCAAGGGAGTATTTTGAGAATTTAAGCAGCTAGTTGATAGATTGAAGCAGTAAGAAGATTTTAACGTTCGGTTGAATTTAGTCAACAACTGATAAGTGAATTTAAGACATTTATTAATATTTCAGACCATGTTTCCTGTTTTGGATCGTTGTGACCATGGAAAGACTTTATTGTGATGTGAATATTTTAATTTTACTTTGAAGTTTTAGGTCAATTAAGTAACTCTTTTGTTATCCCTTATGGCTACGCTTAAGCATACCAAATTTAAGTTTGAAAACTCCGGTTAATTAATTATAAAGTATAAATATTCCTTTTTTAGTATCGACTTTCCATATATAATTTTGGCATAAAAATTATTTATGACAGGGTTGAGTTATATAAATGAAATAAAGTTATTTTTGGTATGCTTAAACGTAGCCTTAAGGGATACGTTTAGCATTTTCCTTTTTTATTTGGTCTATCAATGTTGTTTTATTTGGTAATTGGTTAGGTGGAACCAAATGAGAAACTTATGTCATGGGTCAGTTTTTTTAAGACACACTACATTTAAATCTGGACTGCTCCAAACTCAAATAACGTTCTTGAACTTAACTATACCGATATTAAGTGCTATTACGAGCATATTTTTGGAAAAAGTTTATAGTTCTCAATTTTCCAACTATACTACTCATACTTTGTGTTTACTCACATTCGTCCTCCACCTCTTGCTCCATTGCCCTCATCCATTTTCTCACATAGCATTTTCTGGCACAAGGATATTTCTCTTTGTTCATTTATTTGTGCTATATTTGTTCTACTCATAGCTCTAATACTTGTAAAATGATTTATTTATTTAATTAATTTGATGGGGTATGTGATGGGGGAGGAAATATGTCATGGTTGAGAGTGATTTGTGATAGTGAAAATGTGTGGAGGAAATGGAGAGGAAAAAAGTTGTTGTGACGATTGTTTTGTGAAAAAATGATTTCATTGATGAGAATGGTTTAACTAACTTTGAATCTTGGGTTAATATGTAACTAACAAGGGTCGAATTCCTTACCTCCCTTAAAGGAGGCATGCCACCAACCATTGAACCACATCACAACTTCAAACGTAATTATTTTATGTTACTTTTTTGTCTTTCTTAGGTTGCAACAAAAGTCTAATGCGAAATAAAACAAATAACAACCTTTTTTCTTAGTTGGAGTTGGGAAGCTTATTTTTCAGAAGTGTTTAGTTAAAACTAGCTGAAAATTGAGTTTAAACATGCGAATTAACGTAAAATGACACATAAACACATGAAATATAGTTATATACGGGGTATTTATTATCTCATAAATTCATACCTTATATTATTACACACTCTTATTTTACATGACGGAACTCGAACTCACAATATTATGGTTAATGAGCTCCTCGATACCGCTCATCGAGAAGCCCTTTGATAGATCTTTTTTTTTCGAAAGGCAACATATTATTAACACGAGAAAGAGTAACAACACGAAATAGCACTCATTACAATTAATTGGGTACTATGGAAAACTCGAAAACATGTTGCAAAGAGAGCAACAAAAGCGAATACATGGAACAACTAACTAAACTAATCTATACAATATTGAAGTGGATCGGATAACCATTGTAGCCATTCGATCTTTTTATGCTTGAAACGCGAAGATATCCAATCGAACGAGACTAGTTGGATTTCCATTAAGCCGCCCGGTCCATTCCAACACGATTTTGAGAAAACTTTCCGATTCCGATTCTTCCAAATCAAATACCCACATGTCCATTCCATTGCTTGCCAAATTTTTGACCCCAAAAAGGAGAGAGGTCGATTATTTTTACCATGAAATGCCTCGTTTAGACTAAAGTTTGAGAACGAACCCAACTTCCACCATTTGTATACTTTATCCCAAATTTCCATCGAGTGCCGACAAAAAATCATAGAATGCTCGGTTGTTTCCACATCATCGTCACATAGAGGGCATCTAACGGTGTCCAAGTCGATACCTCTTTTATCGAGTTCGGTACGGACCGGGATACGCCGTTTCAATACCCTCCATATGAAAATTTCTACTTTAGAAGGAACCAAATTGTTTTTTAATGTAGCATCTTGCGTACTCGAGTCTGAATGAAGCTTCTCATCGATAAGTGATGATAACTTTTTTGTTGAGAACACCCCATTCGATGCTAGACGCCATACCCAAGAGTCGAAACTTTGATCTTTTTTGTGGTACTCGTTTAGTAGTGAAATTAAATCTTCGAGTTCTCCTCGTGTTCTACCAGTAATCTCTCGTTGCCAATTCCATGTCGCCTGCCATGAGCCTTCTGACCAACGTACTCTTTCGAAGACGCTTGCATTCTGTTCTTGGTCGAGCTTGAATAATCTCCCGAACCTGGATTTGAGTGGGCTTTCACCTAACCAGCAGTCAGACCAGAAACTTGTTGAAACTTCATCCCCGATTTGCCTACTGAACGAATTCGCGAACTGTAATCCTGTCTTCTCAATATCTGAACCTGCGCGCAAGATATTAAACCATACACCACTCTTTCCTTTTGACCCGGAGAGGCCCGAAGGTAAGAGTAGTCCGTTAGCACCATGAATACTTTTTAAAGTCGTGACCCAAAGAGAGTTAGGCTCCAATTTAGCCCGCCACAACCATTTACCCAATAATGCAAGATTTCCCCCCAGCAAAGTACCGATGTTAAGTCCTCCTTCACCGTAAGGCAAAAGAGCAACATCCCATTTGACCCAAGGAATTTTTGAATTATCACCCGACCCGCCCCAAAAGAAATTTCTACGAATACACTCAAGGGTTTTTAAGACACTCAAAGGCGCACGAAAGAGAGAAAAGTAATATAACGGTAGACTATTAAGGACCGATTTGATTAGCGTTAACCTTCCCCCAAAAGAGATAGTTTTTGCTTTCCAATTCGCAAGACGAGAGTTAAATTTCTCAATAACGGGTTTCCAATTTTCCACTCGGCTCATATTTCGACCCATAGGTAAGCCAAGATAAGCGAACGGGAATTCTCCAACTTTGCAACCAACTCGACTTGCCACTATATCAATTTCGGTTTGTGGGACACCGAGGCCGAACACTTGGCTTTTATTGAAGTTAATTTTCAAACCCGAGACTTTTTCAAAACATTTTAATAACTTCATGAGATTGTTGAAATTTTGTCTACTCCATTCTCCAAGAAAGATGGTGTCGTCCGCATATTGAAGATGCGAAATTAACACGTTATCCGAACCGATTTCCACCCCTTTGTATAGCCCAACACTTATAGCCCAACACTTGTCACCCTTCCCTTTGATAGATCTTAATCTTACTTTTTTTATAAACTCTTAAATTTTTATCTATTAAACAAATTAAAAACTGAATATAAATTCCGAACTCACCTACACCCTTTATTTAGTTGACATCCTTGCTCTGCCACACAAATACCAAAATAATAAATAAATATATTAATTAATTAAAATAAAATAAAAATATTGTGGTTATTATTCATCTTAAAAATGATTTTAACATGTTCAATGCGAAACACGAGTAGTCTGGGCCAGTCCCATGTTAGATTCACACACCTATGGTCCAAATCGATCTTTAAAAAAATTTCCACTAAATAATGAGATTTATATTTTGGAAAAGGAAATTCGTTAAAATATACTTTTTTTTTTTCAATGTTTCCGTTCAAAATATATATTTTGGAAAGGGAAATTCGTCAAAATACTTTATATTTTCAATGTTTTCGTTCAAAATACACTTTAAAAATTTTTTTTTTTGTCTTTTTACAACATTAGGTCGACCAATATTTTAGTCGACCACCATATTGTATGGTCGACCTCTTCATTTTTCAAAGTGGTCGACTATAGTTTATAAGGGCGTCGACTACAATGTTAGGTTTGTCGACCACTGTAGTCGACCAAAAAAAGCACGGACGACCAATTTGATGGTCGACTACCCATATTAAATACTGATATATCGAATTACACATTTCAAAATACAAATTTTCTGTCCAGAAGCCCTAGATACGAACCATCAACCCTAATTCAGTGCAAAAACACTAAATTCGATCATCATCCCTGATTATTCACATATCGATTTCAAAGATAAACCCTAATTCGATCATCAACCATGATACTTCAAAAGGTCCATCAAGAATCACATTGAATCAAGTGTTTTTGAAGAATCTTACTGTCAAAGATGACAGATGTGGAGGTAAATTCAAAGTAAATTTGATTAATTTTCTTTGTATAAGTGCATGTATATGTATATGTATATGTATGTATATGTAACTGTACATGTATATGTATGTATATGTAAATGTAAATGTATATGTATATGTGTGTATATGTATATGTGTGTATATATATATATATATATATATATATATATATGTGTGTGTGTGTGTGTGTGTGTGTGTGTGTGCAGTGACGGTACCAGGATTCCAAGTCACCGGGGGCAAAAAAAAAAAAAAACCGTGACAATTTTTTGGGCAAAATATGGAGATTTTGGGGCAAAAAATGGAGGTTTTTAAGCAAATTAAAGAGGTTTTGGGACAAAATTTTAACATTTGTGGACAAAATTTGAAGGTTTTAGGGTAAAATTTGGAGATTTTTGGGTAAAATTTGGAGATTTTTGGGCAAAATTTAAAGGTTTTGGGGCAAAATATATAGGTTTTGGGGCAAAAAAAAATCCACTGGGGCAAAGTCGAAAAATCCAAAAATTTTACACTGAAAATTGCAAATCCACTGGGGGCGGCTGCCCCCGCCTGTCCCCATTAAAAACCGCCCCTGTGTGTGTGTGTGTGTATGTGTGTGTGTGTGTGTGTATATATGTAACTATATATGTAAATGTAAATGTATATGTATATGTATATGTGTGCATATGTATATGTAAATGTATATGTATATGTGTGTTTATGTATATGTAACTGTATATGTATGTATATGTAAATGTATATGTGTGTATATGCATATGTATGTATATGTAACTATATATGTATATTTAAACATATACGTATATTTGTGTGTATATGTATCTATATGTATGTATAGTTAAATGTATATCTATGTATATATATGTATGTATAGTTAAATGTATATCTATGTATACCAAAATATATGTATATGTATATGTATATATAATATAATCTTATGTTAACCTCATAATGTTATATACATTGTTTGTTTACAGGTTTGCTTCGAGGTGAAGGTCACTATCCGAAGCAAGATGTCTCTTATTCATGAAATTAAGAACAAACTCACTCTGACTCAGACAAAGATTTTTCAAAGATTCGTGTTTTGATCATTAGTTAGATATAGAGTGTGATGACAATGATCCAGGATATATACATTGCTTATTAATGAATCAGATTGACCGTCCGAACAACTTTGCAATCAACAGACTGTAACATCCTGTTTTATTCGAATATGACTTAAGGTGCGTAATTAACCTCGTGTACGTTTATTATTGCATCTATGATCGTTCATTTTAGTTTAAGGTGTGAAAATATTGGAAAATGGTTTGATCAGGTCATCTGTCGCGTTTGAGTAAGTTTCATCGCGTCCTGGTGCATCGCGAAACGCGACAGAGTGGGTTGGAACGCGACAGCTCCAGAACCCTGTTCTGTCAAGGTTATCGCGTTTGAACCTTGTATATCGCGTTTGAGTGTCGCGAAACGCGACCAGGTGTCGCGAAACGCGACAGAGGTCGCTGTTTTCCTTTTTTTTCCATTTTAAATGGAATCTTTTGAGGGTATTGATGTATTTTCACATAGGGCCAGTTTTGGGGGAGTAAATGCTGATCCAACCTTATCTCTTTCTCATTTAATTCATTTTCCAATTAAATAAAAACAAAGTTAGAGAGAGAGTGATACTTTAAGAGTGAGAAAGCTTGTTTTAGTGAAGAGGAAGGTTGAATCTTGCCCGAACCCGAGTTGTAAAGTTGTTCCTTGTGTCTCTAGGTACATTTTGGTGGTCTTGGTAAGTCTTAACCTTATGTTTTGGGTTTTAATTGGTTTATGGCTAGGGTTTTGGGTTACTAGAGATTTGTATGACCCATTTGGGGTTGAAATGGGTGAACTTGGGTTATGTGATGAAAGGAAACCCTAAATGGATGTAATCTAGGGTTTGGTCTTGCAAAATGAGAATCTTAAGTGTCAAAGGTGTTCTTAGTCACTAAAACACTTGTTAAAGGTTGAAAGGAATTGCAAATGGGTCATGTTTGACCAAAATTATGTGTTTAAGTGTTAGATGGGTCACATGAGTCAAAGTTGACCTAATTTGGGTAAAATGGATGAGAAATACCCTAGGTGGTTGATAATGCTAAAAACGAACATATATTTCATAGCATTATTCCTCAAGAAAGACAAGCTTTTAGTTGCAATTGTTCTATTTACAAGTGATATTCGTTTAAATAATAAAAGGTGAAGACAAAAGACAGATTCGACGAATTGAAGACGCAAACGACCAAAAAGCTCAAAAGTACAAAAGACAATCAAAGAGGTTCCAATTATTGATAAGAAACGTCTCGAAATCACAAGAGTACAAGATTCAAAACGCAAAGTACAAAATATAAAATTGTACGCAAGGACGTTCGAAAATCCGGAACCGGGACCAGAGTCAACTCTTAACGCTCGACGCAACGGACTAAAAATTACAAGTCTACTATGCACAAGAATATAATATAATATATAAATAATTATATTAATTATTTATATTTTATATTTATATATAAAATCCGTCGGCAAGAAAGACTCCAAAAGATGTGAGCTGTATTTTTTATCTCCGCGACTCGCGGAGTGTGAAGGCCAAAAGGGCCGCGAGTCGTGGAGCCCCAAATTTCGACTCTGGCTATAAAGCAAACCGAATTCTGATCAAAATTTCATCATCTTTTTCTTCTCTTATCATACGTAAAATTTATATATATATATATATATATATATATATAATTTATATTTTAATTTTAATTATAATTCTAATAATAAGGGTATGTTAGCGAATGTTGTAAGGGTGTAAGTCGAAATTCTGTCCGTGTAACGCTACGCTATTTTTAATCATTGTAAGTTATGTTCAACCTTTTTACATTAATGTCTCGTAGCTAAGTTATTATTATGCTTATTTAAAACGAAGTAATCATGATGTTGGGCTAATTACTAAAATTGGGTAATTGGGCTTTGTACCATAATTGGGGTTTGGACAAAAGAACGACACTTGTGGAAATTAGATTATGGGCTATTAATGGGCTTTATATTTGTTTAACTAAATGAAAGTTTGTTAATGTTAATATAAAGATTTACAATTGGGCGTCCCTATAAATTACCATATACACTCGATCGGACACGATGGGCGGGGTATTTATATGTACGAATAATCGTTCATTTAACCGGACACGGGAATGGATTAATAGCCACTAGAATAATTAAAACAGGGGTGAAATTACATTCAAGGGTAATTGGTGTAATTGTTAACAAAGTAGTAAAACCTTGGTTTACACGCAGTCGATAACCTGGTGTATTCATTAAACAAAGTATTAAAACCTTGTTACAATTCGAATCCCCAATTAGTTGGAATATTTAACTTCGGGTATAAGAATAATTTGATGAGGACACTCGCACTTTATATTTATGACTGATGGACTGTTATGGACAAAAACCAGACGGACATATTAAATAATCCAGGACAAAGGACAATTAACCCATGGGCATAAAACTAAAATCAACACGTCAAACATCATGATTACGGAAGTTTAAATAAGCATAATTCTTTTATTTCATATTTAATTTCCTTTATATTTAATTGCACTTCTAATTATCGCACTTTTATTTATTGTTATTTAATTGCACTTTTAATTATCGTACTTTTTAATTATCGCAAGTTTATTTTATCGCACTTTTATTATTCGCAATTTCATTATCGTTATTTACTTTACGCTTTAATTTAAGTCTTGTATTTATTTTATATTTTACATTAGGTTTTAACTGCGACTAAAGTCTTAAAATCGACAAACCGGTCATTAAACGGTAAAAAACCCCCCTTTATAATAATAATATTACTTATATATATGTTTGTATTTTTATAAAAGTAAACTAATATAGCGTTGAGCTTTGTTTTAAGATTTCCCTGTGGAACGAACCGGACTTACTAAAAACTACACTACTTTACGATTAGGTACACTGCCTATAAGTGTTGTAGCAAGGTTTAAGTATATCCATTCTATAAATAAATAAATATCTTGTGTAAAATTGTATCGTATTTAATAGTATTTCCTAGAAAAATATAAGCTATTTTATATACACCTCGTACGACATCAAGTATTTTTGGCGCCGCTGCCGGGGATCGAAGAAGCGAAACGTCAATATAAAATTTTTTTATTAAGTCTTAATTAGTTTTTATAATAAATATATATTTTTAATTAAAAAAAAATATATATAAAAATTTAAAATCTATTAAAACCAAAAAAAAAAAAAAAGTATTTTAAATATATTTTTAAGTTTTTCTTTTATTTTTACAAAATTATAAAGTATTTTAAGTTTATTTTTAGTTTTTAAAATTAAGTTTTATTTTAATTATATATATATTTATCTTTTAAATATAAAACAGAAAATATTAATACAATTAATAAATATTTAAAATATTACGAACTGAACCTGTTGTTTGAACCCCCATTTGAATCGGCTCAGCAGGTGATGCGACTCGCATGACCTTTTCCCCTGAACCCATGCGACTCGCATGATGGTTCTGACAGGCCACAATCTTTGCCCTAATTCTGCATTTAATGCGGAGTAATATATTATTATTATTATAAAACCTAGTTTGTTTTTATTATTATTAATTAAGTTTTTAGTTTAATTATTTTTAACTACTTTTAATTAGTTTTATTATATTTAAAACTTAATACTTTAATAATATTTTAATAAAAATTGTATTTTTTTATCACTTTTTATTTCTTTTACTATTTTGTACTTTTTAATCGTTTAGCGTAATTTTTATATTTTTATTGTTCGTACTTAGTTTTTAGGCATAGTATTTGCCGTAGTAACTTTAGATTTTTAGGCTTTGCCGTAAACTCTCTTAAGTGCTTATTCCTTAGATTAAGTATTAGGTGCTTTAGAATTTTGCGACGCCTTTTTAAGTTTTAGTTTCTTTTTTAAGTTATTTCCATTTGGGATTTAGTTTTTCCTGTAAGCTTTAATATTTTTAGACACCTTTTACTATGTACCAATTATCATTCCAATTAGTAATATCAATTTGCGATTATAATTTTAAGTTAGTTGTAGTAATAAGGTTAGGTTAGTTAAGTATTTTTAAGTTTTGATAAGTTTCTTTTATTTTTCCGTCACCTTTTATTTTTCAACCATTTTTTTTTTCTTTTTCTACCTTTTGCGACGAACTCTTTTTCTCTCTTATTTCTCGCCATTCTAGTTTTTAGGACTTAGAATTTTTTCTACTTCTTATCTAAATTTCTTAAAATTACGAAAATTTATTTTAAGTGGTTAAATTAATAGACATCAAAATTTTCTGGTTCGTAGTAATAGTTGGATTTGTACGTGGACCGGGTTATTGGAGCCAAACAGTCCTCAATTATATTGAGACCAAACGAATCCTGCCCCTCTGCTGCATCTTTTGGCTATTCGAAACGTGGGCAAAATCAGAAAAGTCTATTGATTGGATAACTTATTATAATTTTTCTTTCCTTTTAAAAACTAATAGGATATTCAGTGAATGCACCGAGCAAGACGTTCATCACCTTTTGTACGTTCACCACCTGTAACTAGATCAAGACATTTAGCAAATATAACCGCCGTTGATTTTTCTTTAGAATCGTCATCTAATCAACCAAGTACTTCAGTTCAAATTTCCGATAATCCATTTTTTTGAACCCAACCTCACAATTGAGAATCCAGAGAATATTCAGGAACGGTTCGTAGATCCTGAACCATTAAACTTTCCTCCGGAACCACCAATCATTCAAACAGAGATTGTTGAGGAACGAACCATTAAATCAGAATCATCTAGTGATACCGATTCAACAAATTCAATTATGGAGAATCTGGAACCTTTAAGTATGGAAGACCGAATGAGAGCTAAACGCACTGGCCAAGGTCACGCAATTACTCATCCAGACATTAATGCGCCATATTATGAAATCAAAGGACAAATTCTACACATGGTGACTAATCAATGCCAATTTAGTGGTGCGCCGAAGGAAGATCCAAATGAACATCTACGTACCTTTAATAGGATCTGCACACTATTTAAAATCCGAGAAGTGGAGGATGAACAGATATATCTCATGTTATTTCCCTGGACTTTAAAGGGAGAAGCCAAAGATTGGTTGGAATCGTTACCTGAAGGGGCGATCGATACATGGGATGTTTTAATTGACAAATTTCTTAAACAATTCTTTCCTGCATCTAAAGCCGTAAGACTTCAAGCAGAAATTGTTACGTTCACACAGAAACCAAATGAAACTCTATATGAGGCGTGGACAAGATATGGAAAGTTATTAAGAGGATGTCCGCAACATAGTTTAGACACCTGTCAAATAGTACAAATATTCTACCGAGGATGCGACATCACTACAAGAAAAGACATAGATATAGCAGCTGGTGGTTCTATTATGAAGAAAACCGAAACTGATGCTTACAAAATTATTGATAACACTGCTTTCCACTCACATGAGTGGCACCAAGAAAAAGATATCATTAGATCATCTAAAGCAGCTAGAGCCGATTCTAGCCATGACTTAGATTCCATTTCCGCAAAGATAGATGCTGTGGAACGACGAATGGAAAAGATGACTAAGGATATTCACTCAATACGAATTAGTTGTGAGCAGTGTGGAGGACCACAT
Organism: Rutidosis leptorrhynchoides; assembly: GCF_046630445.1. Taxonomy (NCBI): domain Eukaryota; kingdom Viridiplantae; phylum Streptophyta; class Magnoliopsida; order Asterales; family Asteraceae; genus Rutidosis; species Rutidosis leptorrhynchoides. Next base: position 648,801,177 of record NC_092335.1, read on the forward strand.
TTGACAAAAGATTGTCTCAGTATTGAATTAACAATGGAACAAAGAGAGAATATTTCATACATAAACCAAAGGCCTGGAAATAATTATCAGAATAATTATCAACCACCAAGACCGATTTACAATCAAAACCAGAATTATAACCGAAATATTCCATACAACAACCAACAAGGTCCTAGCAATCAACAAGTATCCAATAATAATTATAATCAGCAAAGACCGAATTTTCAAAACAAACCACCACAACAAACCGATGATAAAAAGCCGAATTTAGAAGATATGATGACGAAGCTAGTTGAAACTCAAACACAGTTTTTCACATCTCAAAAACAAACTAATGAACAAAATGCTCAAGCATTTAGAAATCAACAAGCTTCTATTCAAAATCTGGAACAAGAAGTAAGTAACCTAGCAAGATTAATAGGTGAAAGAAAACCGGGAAGTCTACCTAGCGATACAAATGCTAACCCCCGGAATGAAACAGCTAAAGCCATTACCACAAGAAGTGGTACAACACTTAAACCACCTGAAATACCTGTAACTTCTGATGAAACTATTCCTACTCCACAAGAACCACAACCTGATCAAGATAAGGAAAAAGAACCGGTAGTTGAAAAGGTTAATGAAAATAACACAGTTAAGGATAAACCTTATGTTAAACCATACCAACCACCACTTCCTTACCCGAGTAAAATGAAGAAAGAAAAACTTGAAGCCGAGCAATCCAAATTCTTAGATATGTTTAAACAGATAAATGTAAATCTTCTTTTCATTGATGTGATTTCAGGAATGCCAAGATATGCTAAATTCTTGAAAGATCTAATCTCAAATAGAAAGAAAATGGAAGAACTCTCGGCTGTTACTATGAATGCTAATTGTTCAGCAGTGCTGTTGAATAAGATACCAGAAAAATTATCTGATCCAGGAAGTTTCACAATTCCATGTTTTCTGGGTAGTCTTAGTTCAATAGAAGCATTGGCAGACTTAGGTGCTAGTATAAATCTAATGCCGTATTCACTATACGCTAAACTAGACCTTGGAGAATTGAAACCAACCAGAATAAGCATACAACTAGCCGATAGATCAATAAAATATCCTAGAGGGATAATGGAGAACATGCTAGTTAAAGTTGGTACTTTAGTATTTCCAGTAGATTTTGTTGTTTTGGACATGGAAGAAGATTCTCAAGTTCCTCTCATATTAGGAAGACCATTCTTAAACACGGCTAAAGCAATGATAGACGTGTTCGGTAAGAAACTGACCCTAAGTATAGAGGATGAGAGTGTTACCTTTTCAGTTGATAGAGCAATGCAACAACCACAATCTGCAGATGATACATGTTATTATATTCAAACTATAGATGCACATGCAGAATTATTAGAAGAATTTCCAGAATTACAAGGAACAGGAGAATGTTCTTTAGGAGAAGGTAATGAACCAATTGATGAAGCTGAAATGTTAGCTACACTTATAGCTAATGGATATGAACCAACAACAGAAGAAATTCAAATGCTAAAAGAAGAAGACAGATATCGATATAAATCATCGATAGAAGAACCTCCGAAATTAGAGTTAAAGCCACTTCCAAATCATTTGGAATACGCTTATTTACATGGTGAATCTGAATTACCTGTAATAATATCGTCTTCTCTTACTGAAAATGAGAAATCACAACTCATTTCTGCGTTGAAAGCTCATAAACCAGCCATTGCATGGAAGATTCATGATATTAAAGGAATAAGTCCTTCGTATTGCACACATAAAATCCTTATGGAAGAAGGTCATAAAACGTATGTGCAACGCCAACGAAGACTAAATCCTAATATGCAAGATGTAGTTAAGAAAGAGATTATTAAACTGCTAGATGCAGGTTTGATATATCCAATCTCTGATAGTCCATGGGTAAGCCCAGTTCAATGCGTACCTAAGAAGGGTGGCATGACTGTCATTACAAATGAGAAAAATGAGCTTATTCCTACTAGGACTGTAACAGGATGGTGTGTATGTATTGATTATAGAAAATTAAATGACGCCACCAGAAAAGATCACTTTCCCTTACCTTTCATAGATCAAATGTTGGAAAGATTAGCCGGAAATAGTTACTATTGTTTTCTAGATGGATTTTCCGGATATTTTCAAATTCCAATAGCACCCGAAGATCAAGAGAAAACCACATTCACGTGCCCTTATGGTACTTTTGCTTACAAACGCATGCCATTTGGACTTTGTAACGCCCCTGCAACCTTTCAAAGGTGTATGATGGCGATTTTTCACGACATGATAGAAGAATGCATGGAAGTATTCATGGATGACTTTTCAGTCTTCGGTGATACATTTAAATCATGTCTAGTTAATCTGGAACGAATGCTAATTAGATGCGAAAAATCAAATCTAGTACTTAATTGGGAGAAATGCCATTTCATGGTTAAAGAAGGCATCGTTCTTGGACATAAAATTTCAAAAGAAGGAATTGAAGTGGATAGAGCTAAAGTAGATGTAATTGCTAAACTTCCACATCCCACCAATGTTAGAGGAGTTAGGAGTTTTCTAGGGCATGCCGGTTTTTACCGACGTTTCATAAAAGATTTTTCTAAAATTGCCACTCCTATGAATAAACTCCTAGAAAAGGATGCGCCATTCATCTTTTCAGATGAATGTATCAAATCTTTTAATATTCTTAAAGAAAAACTCACTAATGCGCCGATCATGATAACACCAAATTGGAATCTACCATTTGAACTAATGTGCGATGCAAGTGATTTTGCAATGGGAGCCGTTTTAGGACAAAGGATTGAAAAACGATTTCAACCTATATATTATGCTAGTAAGACATTACAAGGAGCAAAAATGAACTATACAACTACTGAAAAAGAACTCCTTGCTATTGTCTTTGCTTTTGACAAATTTTGATCATATCTCGTTTTAGCAAAAACGGTGGTCTATACCGACCATTCTGCTCTTAGATACCTATTTTCAAAACAAGATGCTAAACCAAGATTAATCCGTTGGATCTTACTCTTACAAGAGTTTGATATTGAAATCCGAGATAAAAGAGGAGCAGAAAATCTCGCCGCTGATCATCTTTCTCGTCTTGAAAATCCCGAATTAGAAGTTCTAAATGAATCGGCCATACAAGACAACTTTCCTGATGAATATCTATTGAAGATAGATTATAAAGAAATCCCATGGTTTGCAGACTATGCAAACTACTTAGTTTGTGGATTCCTTGAAAAAGAATTATCGTACCAAAGACGAAAGAAATTCTTCAGTGATATAAAACACTATTTTTGGGAAGATCCACATCTGTTTAAAAGTTGTCCCGATGGAATAATACGCCGATGTGTATTTGGAGATGAAGCTAGTAAAATTTTAAACCATTGTCACACAGGACCAACAGGAGGGCATTATGGGCCTCAACTAACAGCAAGAAAAGTTTATGAAGCTGGATTCTATTGGCCTACAATTTACAAAGACGCACACCTTCTTTGCAAATCTTGTGATGCATGTCAAAGGGCCGAAAAAATAAGTCAACGTGATGAAATGCCACAAAATGTCATCCAAGTATGTGAAGTATTTGACATTTGGGGTATTGACTTTATGAGTCCATTTCCAAAATCTCATAATAATTTATATATACTCGTAGCCATTGATTATGTATCTAAATGGGCGGAAGCACAAGCTCTCCCAACTAACGATGCACGAGTTGTAGTCAACTTTTTAAAACGTCTTTTTGCAAGGTTTGGAACACCGAAAGCTTTAATAAGTGATCGGGGTACTCATTTCTGTAATAATCAACTTGAGAAAGTTCTTAAAAGATATGGAGTAACTCATAAAATTTCCACCGCATATCATCCACAAACAAGTGGACAAGTTGAAAATACCAACCGAGCTTTAAAACGTATTCTAGAGAAAACCGTAGGATCAAATTCGAAGGAATGGTCCATTAAATTGGAGGATGCACTCTGGGCTTTTAGAACAGCCTACAAAACTCCAATTGGAACCACACCTTTTAGACTTGTTTATGGAAAAGCATGTCATCTTCCAGTAGAAATTGAACACAAAGCATTTTGGGCTTTGAAGACATGTAATCTTGATTTACATGGAGCTGGACGTCTACGATTAAGTCAACTAAACAAATTAGAAGAATTAAGACATGAAGCATACGAAAATTCGTTAATCTATAAAGAAAGAACGAAGAAATGGCATGATAAAAGAATCAGAAGTTCAAAAGAATTTAAAGAAGGAGACAGAGTTCTTCTTTTCAATTCACGATTCAAGCTATTTCCTGGAAAATTGAAATCAAGATGGTCTGGACCATTCATAGTCAAAAGAGTTTTTCCATACGGAACGATAGAATTGGTAAATTCAAATGGGATTGAATTTAAAGTTAATGGTCACAGAGGTAAACATTACATACATGGTCCGATGGAAGTCGACAACGAAGTTAATCACAATTTCGATACCACAGCTAACTAAGTGTGGGGAGAATCAAGTCTTTAAAGGATAATATGTATTTCTGTTAGAGTTAGATTGTCTGTTTTCGTGTAGTTCTCGAAAATGGAACACGTATGGTCTTTCCCTAGCAGACCCTAAAGAACTAGTCTTCTCCCCTCATTCTGAATTTTTATTTTTTTTAGGTTTTTACAAAATGAAGACTGCCTGTGAACTAAACCATGGTCTAATGCTACACGCTTTGATCACTAAAAGAAATAATGACATACTACCGAGTGAAATAGTATCAGTAATCAGAGAAAGAATGGACGGAGTTAGAAAAGAATCCAGATGCGAAGATAATAAGTTACAATTTGGTAAAGGAAAATCAAAATCCGCAGCGAAAAGAAGAGCACGACACCTAGAAAGATGTCACAAATGCGGAAAATGGTCACATGGAGGTAAATGTTCAAATAATCAAACCTATTCAAATACCGAATTTGTTACTTTATGCAGAGACGGACCGTTCATATGTTTAGAAGAAAAGACACTGAATGCTCGAGGTTACGCCTATGTAGCCATGGAAAACCAATTAAACCGACTATCTTATGAATGGGATAGATCATATAACTAAGAAATCTATTTCACAGGTATGTCTGTACAGTTTTTATTTTTATTTTTAACCTTTTGATAATAAACGCTAATTTGTTCGCTAAAAAGTATTAAATTGGTATTGAATAAAATTAGGTTTGGCGACCGAAATTATTGATATCATTCAAAAATTTATTACATCACTGCGAAATTTAACGTTTATTCTTAAGGTATAAATATCTTTAATCAATCAACCCAAAATATTTCAAAAATTCATCATGAGTTAAATTAGGTCTTGGAACCGAAATTACTTTACCGAAAAGAGGGGCGCATATTTTTGATAATATTTGATTGATTAAAGTGGGATAAAAAGACAAAAAGATTTTTAATTTTATTTTTACCATGTTTTTAAAATTAATATTTAAATCTTAAATTAATATTGTAAACTTTGTAAAAATAATATATTTAAAATTGTAAATATTTGAAAAAATTAATATAAGTTTGATATAAATTTATGAATTTTTAAATTAAGTTTGGTGTGAACTTTTAATTTTTAAAATATAAATTTTTAATTTTATGCATTTCAAATTTTAACTTTGGTGTGAATTTTTAATAATAATTTTGAATTTTATATTTAAGTTGTGTGAATTTAAAAACAAAAAATTTACTTTATCTCATTAAGTTAAGAATATGATTTTTAAAATTCGTCGTAAGTTGAAGACTAGGTCTTTGAACCGAAATTGCTTTACCCGAGGGAGGGACGAGAACTTTTATTATCATTATTTTTAATCTTATTGAATTAGAGTATGCCAAAAACATTAAAAAACCCAAAAATCTTAGCTTTTAAAACAATCGCTACAAAAAGACAAATTTTAAAATTTTGTCGAGGGACGGACTAGGACATCGATCCGAAACGACCTCGTCCTAAATAACAAGGGAAACAAAATTTTAAAATTAAGTACTTAATTGTTTCAAAAGTTAATGATTATAAAAAAAAAAAAAAAAAAATATATATATATATATACCAAACTCCGCGAGTCGCGGAGTTTGGAGCTTAAATCTCCGCGAGTAGCGGAGAGACTAAAAACCGGAAAAAAAAATATAACTGCAGAACAGATCAGTCCCCAACCCAAAACAACAAAAACACAGCGAATTCTGCACCCGAAAAACCCGAAAAACACCCCCAAAAATCCCAATTTTTAACCGTTAATCACCAAATTTTTTGCTAAAATCATGTTGAGAAGGATGCTATCTAAGAATTACTCAAGAAAAACGGTAAATTTCTACACCTAAACACCATTTAATTCGAAATTTGGTGTTCTTGAGCAAATTTTTCCCCAAATTGATTTTGATGCTTTTTAGTGTAATTAGACTTAAATTGTTTATGTATTATGCTTGTATAACCTAGATTGATGCTGTTTAACATGATTAGAAGCCTTAAACTTCAAATTTTGAATAATCTAGGGTTTGTGTTCTTGAGCAATTTGGGGCTTTTTGATATAAACAGGTTATGGCCGATTTTTGTCATGAATTGTTGCTAAATTGAGTAGTGTAACATGTCTAGGTAGTTAAATGATCCAAACTTTGAGCCTAAACATGATTTTGAGAATTAAAGTGGACTTTTTCAAGTCTAAAATTCATGAACTTGATTTTTGAAAGATAATGCCATTTGAGACTTGTTTAATTGCTAGTAATGATTATTTTGACATGTTATTTGAGTTGAATGCTTATGAACTTGGCGAACATTTTCGTATATGCTTATTTGAAAAAGTGTAGATTTGATAAAAATGTGAAAATGAGCTTAAGTTTGATATAAATTGATAATGTCATTGTAATTATTTTGATTGATGATTTTGCTGACACTAATGCATATTTGGATGCACAAAAATTGTGTTTGATGTGTTTTGCAGAATGAAAGGGGTGAATCTTCATCCCAAGCCCGCAATGCTCCTGCTGAGAATTTGGAACAACAGGAGGTGGATAACTACTACAAGCAGGATGTACCTCATCCAGTCATGACCTTTTCCGATATGCACTTGGAAGAGTTGCACCCGAACCTGAGATTTGACAGACTTTGGATAGATTATCCAAAATATCAACGGGGTTTGCATACTCTTCATTCCAAGGTTGTTGAGGTACCGAGGGTCATAGAATGGGGACCCTTAGAAGCTGTAGAATTGGCCGGGCCAATTAGGGAATTACTTGTACAGAGGTATGGTAATTCTTCTTTTAATGACTGGATATGTTTATTCACCATACGTAGACCTGTATATAAAGTATGGTGTGAAGAATTGTTATGTAGTATAGAGTTGAATGATCGGGTAGCTAGTTTAACCGATCGTTCTTTTATTAGATTTTTGTTAGGCGGTTCGATGCGCCACATGTCTTTACTGGACATGGCTCAGGCTTTACGTATATATACGCCTGAGGAGTTAGCGTCTGCCGATTGTAGAGGATTGATACTAAACGGTAGAAAGATAGATGAAAATTTTGATACACACGGTGTGTGGAGTCAAATGACAAGCCATCACCGTTTCAAAGGGGGAAATTACTCTTATTTGGATATAGATAGAGCCGAATTAAGAGTGATACATAGGTTTTTAGCTAATTCGATTACACAAAGGGGTAAAAACAAAGAAAAGGTAAATGAACAAGATTTGTTTTACCATATGTGTATTCGAGACCCACAGAGCGCTGTAAGTATACCATATTGTGTGGGTTATTATTTATCAGCTATGGTTCGGGGGATGCGTCCACATAGCATAATAGGAGGTGGTATTTTTATTACTTTGATTGGTGAATATCTCGATGTGGATATAAGTCGGGGGGGATTATTACTAGAAGAGCCGGAACCCCGCGATACTATAGGTTTAAATGTATACCATGGTGCGAAAGTTTTGAAGAGGCGAAATAACGCCGCAGTACGATACCATGGTAGACATCCACAGGTGGAGAGAAACCAGCAGCAAGGTAATGTAGGAGGGGGGAATGAGATGCAAGAAATGCATAGGTTTATAGCTTCTCAGGAATACGAAAATGCTAGACAGAGAGCATTTGAAGATTGGCAAGTTCATCAGAACCAGATCATAGCTCATTGCCAACATATAGGTAGAAACTATATTCCTACACCGAAACCCATCTTCCCTCCTTGGTCTATAGAGATGCAGCCACCATATCCTACGTATGACCCTGCCGAAGCATTCTATAGCACTTATGGTTATGCCTGGAACCCCTATTGGTACCAATATCATCCTTAGTTTACTTATTATTATTTTTTTTATTTTGTAATTTGTAATTATTGATACATTTAATATTTTTGTTAATATTGTAATCATTTTTATAATTATCTAACTTTTATTCTTAGATTTTAATAATTTTTGAATGTGGGGTAATATACCAAACTTCAAAAATATGTATATATGTTTGCAGTTTATCTTATGTACACAACAGGGTAAAACAACGCATTTTCAAAGACTGGCATTAAGTTCAGCAAAAGCAACTAATTTTGACGACAAGATGCAAAATATATGTGAAATAACAACAAGACGGAATGAACAAATGATGTGCACCATTTATCATTCAGCAAACAAACGCCAATATATTTGGAAACTTTGGTAAAAATTTAATCATTTTCACATAAATCACCCTCAATAATTTAAATTGTTACTGATTTCTTGCAAATGAGGGCATTGCAAGATCTTAAGTGTGGGAAGGGGTTAAATTCTTTCGGATTTTAAAAATTTTTACTTTATACATTTGGTTACCATTAAAAATACTAGTAAAGCAGTAGTTGTATTAGAATCTAGTGCTCTCTGATAATAAAGAACAGCCCTAGTCTTATATACTGACTACCCAATTCTAGTAAAATTTTTCAAAATTTTCAATTAAATGAATTCAAATCATGTTTATACATATTTATGAACGATAAAACTAGGTTTTAACACCGAAATTATTGTTACCTCGGAAAGGACATAAATTAAGAAACAAACTAAAATGTCAAAATTCATTTAAAATGGAATAGAGGACGATAAAAAGAAAAATAAAAAGCCAAGTGTGGGAAAATTTACCAAGTTATCTTAAACATATGTCACATATATCTGTAACAAATAACTGAAAATACTTTTGCTTTGGACTAAACTAAACTGTTTTACCCAATGAAAGAAAAGAAAAGATGGATCTACACGATGAATCAATTCCATCATTAAAAGGAAGTAAAGTCTTCCGAAAAAGAAACGCGCTTCTTGATTTAGGTCATGAAGTTGTCGTCCAGACCAGCTGTAGGTTGACGAAAAATCTAGAAAAGTCATCACTAAAATCAGCAGGAAATCCACGGACCTCAGCATTAAACAGGGTCGCCAAGTGGTCAGATTTATCCTAACCATGAGAAGGATTTATCTCGTACAATGGGGGGGGCACCGTGCAAATTAGCTTGATAAGACTAATGAATCAGATCCCCAGAAAGGATAATCTCCTTAAAGATTAAAAATCAGCTTTTAAGACTGATATTACTCAATCCTAGAGATTGACCTTAAAGATTGAGAATTCAAACTCATGGAATTCGATGATATCTAAACTCGAGCTTAAACGAGAAAATATTTTGATCAAAATTATAAACCGATTTGTTTTCTGAAAACCCTATTTTCAATGCGTTCATTACCATTGAACGTAAAATCCTAGGAATTCACCTGGAATTCATTAGGTCACCTGAACTAAATCGGGTGTCAACCGTAAGAACGGTGGTTGCATAGTGGTCAAAGACAGGACCTTGTGCCATACCGAAAAATTATAAGGGTGAGCTTTACTATTGCTCCTACCAAGGATAGTAATTGCGTCCGACACGTTATAGACCATAATTAAAAGCATGTCACGGGACATTGCCTTAACAGTTGCTTGTTCAACGCTTTCCTTTACAACCGGACGGTAGTTTACCGAAAGGTAATATACGGGACAAGTAAACTGGACGTGTTGCTTTCCTAATACAAGGTTAGCAAGTGGGTGACACAAAACCGCAAGTTTTGAGCTAAAATTTTCAAATCTAAAACCCACCAAACCCACAAAAATATTTTGCAAACACCGGTAAAGGGTTATCCCGGAAAACTTATCTAGGGTAAAAACTAGATTTAATTTTCAAAAGATCAAATGTTTTAATAAAGATCCAATTTCCTTAATGGATCTAAATTTTTATAGTCATGTGGGACTGTAAACCATATCGTTACTACCATTGTTTATACCGCCGTATAGAAATCACTGATGTACAAAGTGTGAAGAATAAAGAAGTGATTCTAGTATTTCAAGACAATATTGCTTGAGGACAAGCAACGCTCAAGTGTGGGAATATTTGATAATGCTAAAAACGAACATATATTTCATAGCATTATTCCTCAAGAAAGACAAGCTTTTAGTTGCAATTGTTCTATTTACAAGTGATATTCGTTTAAATAATAAAAGGTGAAGACAAAAGGCAGATTCGACGAATTGAAGACGCAAACGACCAAAAAGCTCAAAAGTACAAAAGACAATCAAAGAGGTTCCAATTATTGATAAGAAACGTCTCGAAATCACAAGAGTACAAGATTCAAAACGCAAAGTACAAAATATAAAATTGTACGCAAGGACGTTCGAAAATCCGGAACCGGGACCAGAGTCAACTCTTAACGCTCGACGCAACGGACTAAAAATTACAAGTCTACTATGCACAAGAATATAATATAATATATAAATAATTATATTAATTATTTATATTTTATATTTATATATAAAATCCGTCGGCAAGAAAGACTCCAAAAGATGTGAGCTGTATTTTCTATCTCCGCAACTCGCGGAGTGTGAAGGCCAAAAGGGCCGCGAGTCGCGGAGCCCCAAATTTCGACTCTGGCTATAAAGCAAACCGAATTCTGATCAAAATTTCATCATCTTTTTCTTCTCTTATCATACGTAAAATTTTTATATATATATATAATTTATATTTTAATTTTAATTATAATTCTAATAATAAGGGTATGTTAGCGAATGTTGTAATGGTGTAAGTCGAAATTCTGTCCGTGTAACGCTACGCTATTTTTAATCATTGTAAGTTATGTTCAACCTTTTTACATTAATGTCTCGTAGCTAAGTTATTATTATGCTTATTTAAAACGAAGTAATCATGATGTTGGGCTAATTACTAAAATTGGGTAATTGGGCTTTGTACCATAATTGGGGTTTGGACAAAAGAACGACACTTGTGGAAATTAGATTATGGGCTATTAATGGGCTTTATATTTGTTTAACTAAATGAAAGTTTGTTAATGTTAATATAAAGATTTACAATTGGGCGTCCCTATAAATTACCATATACACTCGATCGGACACGATGGGCGGGGTATTTATATGTACGAATAATCGTTCATTTAACCGGACACGGGAATGGATTAATAGCCACTAGAATAATTAAAACAGGGGTGAAATTACATTCAAGGGTAATTGGTGTAATTGTTAACAAAGTAGTAAAACCTTGGTTTACACGCAGTCGATAACCTGGTGTATTCATTAAACAAAGTATTAAAACCTTGTTACAATTCGAATCCCCAATTAGTTGGAATATTTAACTTCGGGTATAAGAATAATTTGATGAGGACACTCGCACTTTATATTTATGACTGATGGACTGTTATGGACAAAAACCAGACGGACATATTAAATAATCCAGGACAAAGGACAATTAAACCATGGGCATAAAACTAAAATCAACACGTCAAACATCATGATTACGGAAGTTTAAATAAGCATAATTCTTTTATTTCATATTTAATTTCCTTTATATTTAATTGCACTTCTAATTATCGCACTTTTATTTATTGTTATTTAATTGCACTTTTAATTATCGTACTTTTTAATTATCGCAAGTTTATTTTATCGCACTTTTATTATTCGCAATTTCATTATCGTTATTTACTTTACGCTTTAATTTAAGTCTTGTATTTATTTTATATTTTACATTAGGTTTTAACTGCGACTAAAGTCTTAAAATCGACAAACCGGTCATTAAACGGTAAAAACCCCCCTTTATAATAATAATATTACTTATATATATGTTTGTATTTTTATAAAAGTAAACTAATATAGCGTTGAGCTTTGTTTAAAGATTTCCCTGTGGAACGAACCGGACTTACTAAAAACTACACTACTTTACGATTAGGTACACTGCCTATAAGTGTTGTAGCAAGGTTTAAGTATATCCATTCTATAAATAAATAAATATCTTGTGTAAAATTGTATCGTATTTAATAGTATTTCCTAGAAAAATATAAGCTATTTTATATACACCTCGTACGACATCAGTGGTGCTAGTCGAAGAGTAATGGACTCTAATTCACTAGCTTTAGTGATTATAATGAGTCTTGACCAATTTTGGGTGGTTGGGGTAGATGAGTCATTTAATGCTCGGGTCATTAAATGCTCGGGTGTTAGAAGTTGACATTTAATTCAACTTGATGGTGTGTTAATTATATGCATAATGTAATAGGTGCTTTACTTCGAAGTTTGCGAGCTTATTTCCTAATTCACCGAAGACGATAAGGTAAGTGGAATAATTATATGTGTATGTATATAATTCATTTACTTGTGGGGTGAGGGTTTAAAGTGCGTTGTTGACGATACCTCACGTATGGAATTAAAGTTCGATGTTGACGATGCCATACGACTATTGTAGTGAGTTGATGAGGGTTTAAAGTTCGATGTTGACGATACCTCATATGTGGGTTTAAAGTTCGGTGTTGACGATACCACATTAATGTAGACGAATGGGATTTAAGTTTCGATGTTGACGATACCATTCGTTGGGCTAGCCTTGGGATCTTGAGTACTATGGATGTTGTGAACATCATCGTTATTTTTGTGTTTTAGCATAATGTATTGTTGTGTTATATGCTATTGTTATACTAGCCTTGTTATCGTGGTGCTTAGCGTTATACATGTGAAAGGTATGCTAATTATGTAACTAGTATGTATGCGGATTTGGTAAGTGTTTGCAAGTAAGTAGGTTATATATATGTATGTATAATTGTTGCACTCACTAAGCCTTGCTTACCCTCTCTTTGTTTACCATTTTATAGGTTTCGGCTTGGACAAGGGTAAGGGCATACGTTTGGACTAGTGGTCTCCCGCTTATGTTGTCGGGGGTGCTTTTGGTGTTAGCTTTTGAAGTTTGCCTAACGTTTTGGGTAGTTTAGCCCCAAACCATGCTCGAGGTCGTTTGGATTATAAACTACCCTTGTAGTGGGTCAAACTTGATTTAAACTTAATTAATGGCTTTCGTGCCTTTTGTAAACATTTAAATTGATGTACGTTTAAATGGAACTTATGGAATGGTTTACATATTTAATTGGCGCATAAATGTGTATTATAAAAAAAAAATTATCGTATGGAATACGGGTTGGGTTGTTACAAGTGGTATCAGAGCATGGTCTAAGGGATTTAGGCGACTTGAGATAGGTGCCTAGACTTGGACTTTATTGTGTGAGCGCTTTATGCGGGACTTGTAGGACTTTGAGTCTAATCGGGAATTGTTAGTGCTTTGGTTTATGTGAGCTAACCTTGTGCTAATTGCTTTGTGTTGTGTTTAGCAATCATCAAGCAAGACGGACGTTGTACTAGCGAGTTAATGCGACGTGCTCGCGTAACAACGATTAGCTACCGTTGTTACGGGTGCAAATCGTGTCAAACAAGTAATGTACGACGATTGTCGAGCGAGATGGAGTAGTGTGGTGTACATGTATATACTTACATGTTAAGTCTTTTCGTTCTTTGTTTAATCCTTTTCGTTTTATAGAATGAAGATGAGAAACGGACATGATAATGATAACGGTGGTACGAGTGAGGATGTTGAACTCACGGCCAAGGTTGAGGCCATCTTTAAAAAGTTAAAGAAAGATTTTCTTGACGATGTCCGGAAGGTCTTCCAAGAGTCGGTCGATGGACAAGTGACCGAAATGATCAACGATCGAATGAAAGCCGCAATAGAGGAGGCTTTAGAGGCTAGAAACATTTATCCTCGAGGCGAAGGGGGTGAAGGTAATGGTGGGGGTGGAAGGCGGGACTTCCACTACAAGAATTTCAAGGATACTCAACCTCCGATGTTTAATGGGGTGAGGGATCCATTGAAAAGCACTTGTTGGATTTCCGATATCGAGGGAGCTTTCCGTACCGTGGAATGTCCTCCCGAGAAGAAGACGAGATATGGGTCTAGCATGTTACGTGAAGAAGGCAAGTTGTGGTGGGACGATAAAATCAATTTATATGGTGAAGAGCAATGCATGAGCTTGACATGGGAGGAGTTTAAGAAGGAATTCTTCCAAGAATACCGAACTTCTTCCTACCTTGATAGAATCCGGGACGAGTTGTATCATTTGCAACAAGGTTCGATGGACTTGGTTACTCTCAAGTCTACCTTTTTGGCAAAGACTCGTTTTGCCCGGAATACGTTGGTGACGATCACAAGCTAATGAAAGATTTCTACCGTACTTTGAACGACAAGTTCAAGGGTAAGATTAATCGGGGGATGGCTAAGACTTTTGAAGAGCTATACGAGTTGGCTCGGGGTTTTGAGCCGGAGGTTCCAAGGAAAAGCGATTTCACCTTTTCAAAAAGAAAGTTTGAAGGTTCGAGTCACTCGAATTTTTCAAACAAAAAGAACAAGAACAAAAGGGGTTCCGAAAGTGTCAATAGTGTGAAGAAGGGCGCTACCGGTGGTTTTGGGAACTTTGTCCCTACTTGCTACAATTGTGGGGTACGCGGACATATGGCACGGGACTGTCCGAAGCCAAATTCAATAAACAAGCTCACTTGTTTTAATTGCAACAAAGAAGGACACCGAAAGTCAGAGTGTCCCGATTTGAACAACGATAATGTTAAAAGGCTAGAGAAGGCGGCGGGTATGGCTCGAGGGCGAAACTATTTGATGACTAATGACGAAGCCAAACAATCCAACGAAGTTGTCTCAGGTACTTTCTTGGTTAATTCCAATCCGACAAGGATTCTTTTTGATAGCGGTGCAAATTTGTCGTTTGTGTCCCCAAAATTTGTGCCTAAACTTGATAGACCGTTAGCTAAGTTAAGTCATCCGGTAGAAGTCGAAATAGCGGACGGCAAGACGGTGCTAGTGGTTGATGTGTGTAAGAATTGTGATGTCGTTTTTGGTGCCGAAAACTTTAAAATTGATCTCATCCCTATGACTTTAGGCGATTTTGATATCGTTGTTGGTATGGATTGGCTCGATCGAAATAGAGCCGATATTGCATGCCATGAAAAGTTTATACGTGTGAAGACCCCGAGTGGGGAAGAGTTGATTATTCATGGCGATAGACGAAGAAGACTTGTGCCGATATGTTCTTTTGCACGGGCACGTCATTTTCTTGTTAGTGGTGGCTTGGCTTTTCTTGCCCATGTTGTTGATACTCGTGATGAGCCACCACCTATTTGTGAAATTTCGGTGGTTAGTGATTTCGAAGATGTTTTTCCGGATGAGTTACCGAGTGTTCCGGTGGAAAGACAAGTTGAATTTCGCATTGAGTTGGTTCCGGGAGCTACTCCCATTGCTAAAACTCCTTATCGTTTAGCACCAACGGAAATGCAAGAGTTGTTAAATCAAACCCAAGAGTTGCTTGAGAAGGGTTTTATTCGACCGAGTGCTTCGCCGTGGGGCGCTCCGGTTTTATTCGTGAAAAAGAAGGATGGTAGTATGCGGATGTGCATCGATTACCGGGAGTTGAATAAAGTGACGATCAAGAATCGTTATCCATTGCCTCGGATTGACGATTTGTTTGACCAACTCCAAGGTGCGACGTATTTCTTTAAGATCGACCTACGGTCCGGCTATCACCAAATGCGGGTCCGTGAGGAAGATATTGAGAAAATGGCTTTTCGAACGCGTTATGGGCATTTTGAGTTCGTAGTTATGCCTTTTGGTCTTACGAATGCACCGGCGTCATTCATGGATCTTATGAACCGAGTGTGCCAACCTATGTTGGACAAGTCGGTGATTGTGTTCATTGACGACATACTAGTCTACTCGAAGAGTATGAACGAACATGAACGCCATTTGCGCGAGGTTTTAAAGACGTTACGAAGGGAGAAGTTGTATGCCAAGTTCTCCAAATGTGAATTTTGGCTAAGGGAGGTTCAATTCCTTGGCCACATTGTGAACAAAGACGGTATTCAAGTAGATCCGGGGAAGATAGAGACGGTGAAGAGTTGGAGACAACCGACTACGCCTACGAAAATCCGGAGTTTTCTCGGATTGGCCGGTTATTATCGTCGATTTATCCAAGACTTTTCTAAGATCGCTTCTCCATTGACGAAGTTAACAAGAAAGAATGCGAGTTTTAATTGGGAGAACGAGCAAGAAATTGCTTTTCGATTGTTAAAAGAGAGGTTATGTCAAGCTCCGGTGTTAGTATTGCCGGAAGGTGTGGAAGATATGACGGTTTATTGTGATGCTTCTCTAGACGGGCTCGGGTGTGTTCTTATGCAAAGGGGTAAAGTCATCGCTTATGCCTCTCAACAATTAAAGGAACACGAAACGAGATATCCGACTCATGATCTTGAGTTGGCGACGGTTGTGCATGCGTTGAAAATTTGGCGCCATTACTTGTATGGTGTTAAGTGTACGATTTATTCGGATCATAAGAGTTTGAAACACCTCTTTAATCAACGAGATTTGAATTATCGTCAACGTAGGTGGATGGATGTGGTAAAAGACTATGATTGTGAGATACTTTATCATCCGGGCAAGGCGAATGTGGTCGCGGATGCATTAAGTCGAAAGAGTCATCACCCGGTGTTACGATTGGGATTGTTACGTATGATTATTACTAACGATTTTCTTGAAAAACTCGGCGTGATTCAAATAGAGGCTTACGTTCACAACAAGCATGCAGAGCGAATTGTGGGACAATCAGAGTTCATTACTATGGGCTCGCGTGGTTTGTTGTCTTTTCAAGGAAGAGTGTGGGTGCCTAAGATGGGAGATTATCGACAAGTGCTACTTGATGAAGCACATAAGTCAAAGTATTCCATTCATCCGGGCGCAACGAAAATGTATCTTGATTTAAGGAAAGATTATTGGTGGCCGGGCATGAAACGTGATGTTGTGAAGTATGTTGAGCAATGCGTCACGTGTTTGCAAGTTAAGGCCGAGCACCAAAAGCCGTATGGTAAGTTACAACCGTTAGAAATCCCGAAATGGAAATGGGAGCACATTACCGTGGATTTCATCACAAAGTTACCTAAAACGACGAGAACCCAGTTTGATTCGATTTGGGTTATAGTTGATCGACTGACGAAGAGTGCTTTGTTTCTTCCCATTAAGTAAGCGATATCGTCGGAGACCTTGGCTAAGTTGTTTATCAAGGAAGTCATCTCTCGACACGGCGTTCCTATATCGATTGTTTCGGATCGAGATACTCGTTTTACATCTCGGTTTTGGGAAAAGTTTCACGAAGACATGGGCACGCAACTGAATTTGAGCACGGCGTATCATCCTCAAATGGATGGTCAAACCGAACGTACGAATCAAACTTTGGAAGATATGTTACGTGCGTGTATTATCAATTTTGGTGGTAATTGGGACGAGCACTTACCTTTGGTGGAATTCTCGTACAATAATAGTTATCATACTAGTATTGGGATGCCACCTTATGAGATGCTTTATGGGCGTAGGTGTCGAACCCCGATTTGTTGGGGTGAAGTGGGACAAAAGGAAATCGGGAGTACCGATTTGGTGTTAGAGACGAATAGCAAGATTGATGTGATTCGAGAGCATTTGAAAAAGGCTCAAGATAGGCAAAAGTCGTATGCCGACAAGCGTAGACGAACGATCGAATTTCAAGAAGGTGACATGGTGATGCTTAAGGTTTCGCCATGGAAAGGTATTATTCGATTCCGGAAACGAGGAAAGTTAGCTCCTCGGTTTATTGGACCATTTAAGGTTTTAGCTCGTGTTGGTGAAGTCGCGTATCGTTTGGAATTACCCGAAGAGCTTGTGGAGATCCATAATACATTTCATGTTTCCCATCTCCATAAGTGTCTTGCGGATGATTCATCTTGGGTGCCATTAGACGAGATTGAGCTAAATAATAAGTTAGAGTATATCGAGGAACCGATTGCCATACTTGATGAGAAGGTCAAAAGGTTGAGACATAAAGCGGTTAGGACTTTTAAAGTTCAATGGCGTCGTAGTAAGGGTTCCGAATTTACTTGGGAGCCCGAAGAGTTTGTGTTGGTTTATCTCCCTTCTTGTCATGCGGCTTGGATCGCGAGGACGCGCTCCAATTCAAGTGGGGGAGAGTTGTAACATCCTGTTTTCTTCGAATATGACTTAAGGTGCGTAATTAACCTCGTGTACGTTTATTATTGCATCTATGATCATTCATTTTAGTTTAAGGTGTGAAAATATTGGAAAATGGTTTGATCAGGTCATCTGTCGCGTTTGAGTAAGTTTCATCGCGTCCTGGTGCGTCGCGAAACGCGACAGAGTGGGTTGGAACGCGACAGCTCCAGAACCCCGTTCTGTCAAGGTTATCGCGTTTGAACCTTGCATATCGCGTTTGAGTGTCGCGAAACACGACCAGGTGTCGCGAAACGCGACAGAGGTCGCTGTTTTACTTTTTTGTCCATTTTAAATGGAATCTTTTGAGGGTATTGATGTCTTTTCACATAGGGCCAGTTTTGGGGGAGTAAATGATGATCCAACCTTATCTCTTTCTCATTTAATTCATTTTCCAATTAAATAAAAACAAAGTTAGAGAGAGAGTGATACTTTAAGAGTGAGAAAGCTTGTTTTAGTGAAGAGGAAGGTTGAATCTTGCCCGAACCCGAGTTGTAAAGTTGTTCCTTGTGTCTCTAGGTACATTTTGGTGGTCTTGGTAAGTCTTAACCTTATGTTTTGGGTTTTAATTGGTTTATGGCTAGGGTTTTGGGTTACTAGAGATTTGTATGACCCATTTGGGGTTGAAATGGGTGAACTTGGGTTATGTGATGAAAGGAAACCCTAAATGGATGTAATCTAGGGTTTGGTCTTGCAAAATGAGAATCTTAAGTGTCAAAGGTGTTCTTAGTCACTAAAACACTTGTTAAAGGTTGAAAGGAATTGCAAATGGGTCATGTTTGACCAAAATTATGTGTTTAAGTGTTAGATGGGTCACATGAGTCAAAGTTGACCTAATTTGGGTAAAATGGATGAGAAATACCCTAGGTGGTGCTAGTCGAAGAGTAATGGACTCTAATTCACTAGCTTTAGTGATTATAATGAGTCTTGACCAATTTTGGGTGGTTGGGGTAGATGAGTCATTTAATGCTCGGGTCATTAAATGCTCGGGTGTTAGAAGTTGACATTTAATTCAACTTGATTGTGTGTTAATTATATGCATAATGTAATAGGTGCTTTACTTTGAAGTTTGCGAGCTTATTTCCTAATTCACCGAAGACGATAAGGTGAGTGGAATAATTATATGTGTATGTATATAATTTATTTACTTGTGGGGTGAGGGTTTAAAGTTCGTTGTTGACGATACCTCACGTATGGAATTAAAGTTCGATATTGACGATGCCATACGACTATTGTAGTGAGTTGATGAGGGTTTAAAGTTCGATGTTGACGATACCTCATATGTGGGTTTAAAGTTCGGTGTTGACGATACCACATTAATGTAGGCGAATGGGATTTAAGTTTCGATGTTGACGATACCATTCGTTGGGCTAGCCTTGGGATCTTGAGTACTATGGATGTTGTGAACATCATCGTTATTTTTGTGTTTTAGCATAATGTATTGTTGTGTTATATGCTATTGTTATACTAGCCTTGTTATCGTGGTGCTTAGCGTTATACATGTGAAAGGTATGCTAATTATGTAACTAGTATGTATGCGGATTTAGTAAGTGTTTGCAAGTAAGTAGGTTATATATATGTATGTATAATTGTTGCTCTCACTAAGCCTTGCTTACCCTCTCGTTGTTTACCATTTTATAGGTTCCGGCTTGGACAAGGGTAAGGGCATACGTTTGGACTAGTGGTCTCCCGCTTATGTTGTCGGGGGTGCTTTTGGTGTTAGCTTTTGAAGTTGGCCTAACGTTTTGGGTAGTTTAGCCCCAAACCATGCTCGAGGTCGTTTGGATTATAAACTACCCTTGTAGTGGGTCAAACTTGATTTAAACTTAATTAATGGCTTTCGTGCCTTTTGTAAACATTTAAATCGATGTACGTTTAAATGGAACTTATGGAATGGTTTACATATTTAATTGGCGCATAAATGTGTATTATAAAAAAAAAATATTTATCGTATGGAATACGGGTTGGGTTGTTACACGGACGCGAAATAATTAAGGAGCCAGAAGAGCTATGGTTTCAAGCTAGTCGAGATAATGCAATTAGATGCGGTCGACGTGAGTTTTGTTTGGTTATCGGGTTACGGTTTGGTCCGGTTACATCATTTGTAGATTGGATAGGTCAAGAAAGGTATGATTTTGATCTATCAGTTTCATCTCGTGTGTTTGGTAAACGACATAGTGGTCCTCGATATCTTTAGAGTTTCGCGAAAGCATTTTTAAAGATGAGTTGAAAGGAAATGACAAGGATAAGGTCATAGTCGCGATTGCGTTGATAATTAACTTATGCTTTCTTGGCAAGCAGTTGCGAGATAGTGTAAACGATGATATGCTTCTTTTATTAGAGGACTTTAAGTTGATGAACAAGTATCCGTGGGGTTCTTACATATGGACCAAAACTTTTAATCACTTGCATCACGTGTGGTACCTTGTAAAGACAAGATAGAAGACAAAACCTCAAAAGTAAGATTATGTTGTCTTAAAAAAATCCCAAACATAGAAATATTAAAACATTTCCCCATATTCAAGTTGGTAGCGTCTTTTAACTCAACCTCTAAATTCATGTACACCTTCGAGTCTGTTAGTTCTACGACTTAATCTTTGCTGTATTGCATTCCATTTACGACAAGGTTGCATAAATGATGACCATTTTGACATTAGTTGGTCCATCGTTTGATTGACACTTGGACCTCTTTGGTTATAACTAGTCGTAAACAACGACCAAAACTCAACACGATTGAATCTCTTTGGATTTTTGAAAAGTTAATCCAACAACAACATAATAGTAGATCATCACTTACAACATAAGCATAAGCAGATAAACTAGACCTATGGTGAGTAGACAATATAAGATTAGAAGAAAAGTTTTGTAGGAATTAAAAAAAAAATGGGGGAGTATTTATAGGCTTGAAACAATATCAAAAACCTTATCTAAAATCCAAAAAATCTTATCCAATATCAATAAAATCTTATCTGTGTTATAAAATATCTAGATTGTGTTATAAAATATCTAGATTGGATGTTAATTTTATTATTATTATATTTCTTGCATAGTAATATTTTATACTATAAATAGACATGTATGGTAACCATTTAAGGTGCACCATTTCTCTTGAAATATCAATATCAATATTTCTTCTCTCCTTCTTCTCTCTTTTTCTCTCTTTGTTCTTATAACCATTAAAGGTAGTTATAAGCCTACTGAATTATAACACGTTATCAGCACGAAAAGCTTAGTGTAATTAAAAGATATCTCAAACGATCACGAATCACTAATCAAGGTATGAAATTATTAATAATTTTCAGACTCGAATATATCAAATTTTGGACTACTAACATTTATATTTATGTTATTTAAGTTATATATGGTCGGTTATACCACCTGAATTATATTTCTGTAATCTAACTTTTACTAACTTCACTAACATTTATATTTATGTTATTTAAGTTATATATGGTCGGTTATACCACCTGAATTATATTTCTGTAATCTAACTTTTACTAACTTCACTAACATTTATATTTATGTTATTTAAGTTATATATGGTCGGTTATACCACCTGAATTATATTTTCTGTAGTCTAACTCTTATTAACTTCACTAACATTTATATTTATGTTAATAAGACCTCATGATTGTACGCAACACGTCATTTGACAACACGGTACTTTATGTACGCAACACGTCATTTGACAACACGGTACCATGGGTCGAGATTAATTCCGATCAATACGAATACGACGGGGTCTTTATATGTTATCTAACATTTATGATTACTTATGCAATTAATCATTATTTATTTCATGCATACTAATGTTTATTCTTAAATTTATAATTTTAAAAGTTAAAATAAAAAAATAGTTTGTATTTTTATTAAAAGTAAATCTTAAAAGTTAAAATAAGAAAAAGTAGTTTGTACTTTTATTAAAAGTAAATCTTAAAAGTTAAAATACAAAAAGTAGTTTGTATTTTTATTAAAAGTAAATCTTAAAAGTTAAAATAAGAAAAAGTAGTTTGTATTTTTATTAAAAGTATATCTTAAAAGTTAAAGTAAGAAAAAAAGGGATGGTAAAATGGAATAGTTTTTTGTCAAAAATGAAGTATTAAAATGAAGTGGTCTCCTTCTATAACTAAAAAAAAATATATACTTTTATCAAATGAATTTTTTTGTGGCCGACAATTTCAAACACGAGTCCGTGTTTAGTTTATCAAGAATATCTCTTGCTTTGGTGAAAGGTCACGATCACGATATCAGGTGTTGTGAAAGAATTAAAAAATTGGTCAAGTGGCCTTTTAAAAACTAGAAAAAAAATTTAAACAAAAAGTTTTTTTTATATATTTATAATTTACGGGTAACGTAAAAAAAAGGAAGTTTTTTTTAAAAAAAAAAAACAAAGAAAGTGTTTAAATGAGTTTTACAGAAAGGGGGAAAGCAAAGTAAAAAAAAACTTTTTTCCAAACAAAGGTAAATGAAAGTAGGACTTAATACAAGAAAAAAGTAAACATCTCCTAGACGTAATAAAATCTATCAATGATAAATATTAGACTTGATGAGCTAAATGTGACAAAAATATTTCAACATGTCTTATGTTAATTTTCTAAAATAAGTTATTATTATTCCGAGTTTAACACATATACATATGTTAATTAAAAACAACCTTTTTGTTCTTATGTAGTGTTGGGTTGCAATTTTGGTTGTATGCCATAATTCCATCCAGTAGAGTGACAATAGAAAACTTTTGATGATAATCAATAAAAAACTTTTTTCCAAACTTGTAAAATGTTTTGTTAAAAACGTGACCGTTGAAAAAAGGAGGTTGAATAATAAAACTTAAAAAACAAATTATTTTTTTAAGAGTGTGCATCAAAATGGCCCGTTTAATAATGGGAAGTAAAAATATAGTCAAATTGTTTCAACGAACAAGGGTTCAATTGGATGTCTCTTAAAAAAAATCCGCGGGTACGGGTGATGGATCCAATGGATCCGCATCCACGACCCGCGGGTGCTATCCCTAATTGTGACAAGTACAAATCAACTAAAAGTCTAAAAAATAAATGCTCTTATAGGGACCAAATGTTCACAATAATTGCCTAAGCTAGATATGAAACAAATAGTTCATAAAAAAAAAAAGGTCGTTGTGCATTTTCGGGATGATAGCCGAAATACACTTACAAAAGTAGGTCAGCCGTCAATTCTTTATGGCCATATCAACGTAGATCAATAAAATCATTTATGGTTTTGATAAAAGATTAATTAAAAATTAATTGTTTTTTGGTCTTGGATTCTCGGTAACAAAAGCAAATGTTGTTTTTGGTTGCCACAACAAACAAGACAGAGGTTGTTGACTTTTGTTGTTAAACATGGCACAAGTGAACAATAACAATAGATTATTGTTTTTGAAAAGAATAATGATGCGTTAATTTTATTGTATAAAATAAAATTAAAGAAAATGGTTTTCATTGATGACTATGAACAAACGCAAACAAAGTGTTTGTGGTATTTGGTGATTAAAAAAAAAGTGCATCTAAAGCTTCTACTGAAAATAATATGCATCTAAAGCTTCTACTGAAAATTAATGTGCAAGGTACAACGTATAACTATATGGTCAAATTCATTTGAGCCTTCGGAGTCACAAGTATATGATGTATATATATATTACTCAATTAACAAAATAGTAAATCTAAATTAATTCATATGAATAGTAAAACGTAATTAATTAATTTACTATTCACATAAAAAAGCGCATATGATAAAAAGCGCATCGCATATGATAAGCGCATATGATAAAAAGCGAATATGATGAAAAGCACAACGCATATGATGAAAATCGCATATGATTAAAAGCGCATATGGTGAAAAACGCAGCGCATATGATTAAAAGCGTATATGGTGAAAATGATATATGATAAAAAAAAACACATATGGTGATTTAAAAAAAAAAAAAAACACATATGGTGATTAATGGAAAGCACATATGGTGATTAATGAAAAGTATATTGTGAAAAAGAATCACAAATGTTTCTTGAAAGAATTCAAGGTAAGATATATGAACCAATTCATCCATCATGTGAACCATTTTGATATTTCATGGTTCTAATAGACGCATCTAGCGGATGGTCTCATATTTGTATGTTATCAAGCCGTAATATGGCATTTGCAAAGTTTCTTGCACAAATTATTAAATTGAGAACACATTATTCTGATTACACCATTAAAAGGATGAGACTTGATAATGCTGGTGAGTTAACATCTCAAGCATTTAATGATCATTATATATCTACAGGGATTGTTGTTGAACATCCAGTTGCTCATGTGCATACACAAAATTGGTTTAGCTGAATCAATAGATAAACGCTTACAGCTAATAACTAGACAATTGATAATGAGTACAAATCTCTCAATATTAATATGTGGACATGTAAATTTACATGCTGCGACATTAATTCGCATTATACCATGTGGAAGTCGTAAATATTTTCACTTAATACTTGATTTTGGCCAAGAGCCAAATATTTTCTACCTTAAAACATTGGTTGTGCAGTGTATGTTCCAATTGTATCACCACAACACAATAAAATGGTTCTTCAAAGAAAGATGATAATATATTTTGGATATAAAACATCTTCAATCATAAGATATATTGAACCCATGATGGGTGATGTTTTTACAGCACGTTTTGCTGATTGTCATTTTAATAAAACATTGTTCCCTAGATTAGGGGGAGAAATAAAAATAAAAAATAAAATGATGCTTCATGATGTGAACATCAATTAAGGTATATTGAACTCGCACAAAAGAATGTGAAACGAAAGTTCAAAAATAATGCATATGCAAGAACTTGCAAATTAATTACTTTATGCATTTACAGATATAAAAAAGTGACTAAATCATATATACCAGCGATAAATGCTCCAGCTCGAACTGAAATTCCAAAAGCTGGCAATAATGTCACTGTTGAGTCTTTGCCACGCATCAAACGTGGAAGATCAATTGGTTCCGAAGATAAAAATCCTCGAAAAAGAAAATCAGCTGATAATGAGGTAAGAGAAAGTGTTCAAGAAGAACCACAAATCAATATTCCTTCTGCAGAGGATATTGATAAATGTAAATACTAAAATTGCGATAAATTATGCAATATTATGGAACCGAAATGAAACTAAAATCTCTATGAGATATTTTCATATAATGTTACAATGACATCATGAATAAAGATGATGATCTGGAACTAAAATCTGTCATTGAATATACAAAATGGACATGATTGAGCTCAATGGAAAGGAGCAATAAGAGCTGAATTAGAATCGCTCGATAAAAGAAAAGTTTTCGGATCAATCGTTATCACTTTTAAAGATGTGAAACGTATGGGATACAAATGAATTTTTATCCGAAAAGAAATGTGCAAATGAAGTTACAAGGCAAAACTAGACTTGTAACTCAATATTTCCCACAAAGACCAGAAATGAATTAGGAGGAAAAATTATCCTCCTGTAATGGATACAATTACTTATTAGATACTTAATCAACCTGGTAGTTATTTAAATGCATCTCATGAATGTTGTTACTACTTATCTGTATGGATCACTTAATAGTGATATATATGAATATACCTAAAGGGTTAAGGTATCATAAGCATCTAATGTAAAACCCAAGGGAATATATTCCATTAAATCACAAAGATTTCTAAGTGGGTTTATACAAACGGGACGTATGTGGTATAACCGATTAAATGACTACTTGATAAAAAAAAGGGTATAAATATAAACTTATTTTGCACGTATGTTTTATAAAAACAATGTTCGGATATGAGATCGTAGTTGTTTATGTCAATGTTCTTAACATCATATTAACAAATAAAGAGATCTATGAAATCATTCAACTTCTAAAGAATTATTTTGAAATGAAAGATCTTGAAAAAACCAAGTATTACCTTGGATTGCAAATTGAGCATATGCCTAATGGTTTACTTGTACATCAAACAACTTATACCGAAAAGATTTTAAAACATTTTTTTTAAAGACAAACTCATTGTTGTTAGATCACTCAATATTGACACTGATCTATTTCATCCCTGCGAAGATCATGAAAATTTTAACAGATCGGAAGTTCTATATTTTAGTGCAATTGAGGTTCTTATGTATCTTATAGATTATACAAGATCTGACATTTCTTTTGCAGTTAATTTGTTGACAAGGTTCAGCCCAGCCCCTACCAAAAGACATTGGAATGGGATCAAACAAATAGTTTGATACCTTCGGGGAACTACTGATTTATAATTATTTTATTCTAACAACTCGAAACAAGATTTGTTTGGTTATACAGATGCAGATTATTTATCCGATCTACATAAAGCTAAATCTCAAACTGGATATGTATTCCTAAATGGAGGCACCGCAATATCATGACGTTCTCAAAACAAACACTTGTTGCAACATCATCAAATCATGCCGAAGTGATTGCATTACATGAAGCTACTCTGGAATGATTTTAGTTAAGATCAATGATACAAATCATTATTGATTCTTGTGGACTAGAACGCTATAAAAGCGTAACAACTATCTATGAAGATAATACAGCTTACATAATACAAATGAAAGAAGAGTATCAAAAATGACAGAACAAAACATAAATGCTGACGAGGCGCTAAAGCTATAAACGGTCTTAACGGTCATAAGTTTGATGGAAAAGAATGGTATATTGGTAAGGCTCAGAAAAAGACTGAAAGGGAATAGGAACTGAAACAACGGTTTGAACAAACCATGAAGGAGACTGTAGACAAATCACGAGGGCCAAACTTGTACATAAAAGATTTAGATGATACAGTTTCAGATGAAAACCTCAGATTTTTCTCATATACTCAAGATATCGTAAAAGACAACCAGATTAAAATGAGATACGTTCAATCAACAACTCTGCTGATCTTTATACCAAAGCACTGCTAACTGCTATTTTCAGAACACACGTTCATAATATTGGCATGAGGCATGTTCAGAAGATGTAACAACTCAGGCGTTGCCTACTTGAGGGGGAGTCAACTTTATGCTGCACTCTTTTTCCCTTAGCTAAAGTTTTATCCCAATGAGTTTTCTTTAGCAAGGTTTTTAACGAGGCAGTACTAGTTATTCTCTAATAAAATTGTCATCCAAGGGGGAGTGTTATAAAATATCTAGATTGTGTTATAAAATATCTAGATTGGATGTTAATTTTATTATTATTATATTTCTTGCATAGTAATATTTTATACTATAAATAGACATGTATGGTAACCATTTAAGGTGCACCATTTCTCTTGAAATATCAATATCAATATTTCTTCTCTCCTTCTTCTCTCTTTTTCTCTCTTTGTTCTTATAACCATTAAAGGTAGTTATAAGCCTACTGAATTATAACAATCTGATATATCTTATCAAAAAAATTGTGTTGTTTTTGTTAGTCGACCCACTTAATGGTCGACTACAATGCACAGATGGTCGACAAGTTAGTCGACGAAGTTTAACATGCTAGTCGACCAAGATTTGCTTGTTAAGTTGGTCGACCGGATAGTCGACCTTTTTATCAATGTAGTCGACCAACAATATAAAAAAATGTTGGTCGACCAACAATATGAAAAAATGTTGGTAGACCACCTTGAAAATTCAATAGGTCGACCAGTCGAAGGGGTGATCGACCAAATTGTTGGTCGACCGAATGGTGTAAAAAGAATTTTTTTTTTTTTAAAAAGTGTATTTAAAAAAAAATAAAATTAAAAAGTATATTTTGATGAATTTCCGTTTTGAAAATTCAAGTTACACGCCAAACAAATATACATTGTTACAATTTTCCATCTAGAGGGACAACTTAAGTATTGACTACAAGTATAGCGGAAGGTCTCGATTACTTTTTAGTTGATACTTCAAAATATTTAGTTACTTCATTGATTTAATTTTAAAAGGCGTTTCAGTTGCTATTAAAGAGCCTATTTAGTTCGACGAGTACACTGCTCGTATATAGTAAAACGACTGAATTACATCACTTGGATAAAAGTCAAATTGGTCTATTTAAGCTTCATATCCTGTATAAAGCTGCAAAATATTAGTTTTCTGATATTTGATCTCGCAGAACAAATTATCATATATAAAAGTACTTCTTCCTAAAATCAAAAATAGGTTATAAAAAGGATAACTTACCAAATTAACAACCAATATTTAAACTTTAGTAAATCAGGAATCTTAGAACTAAAATGTAAATTGTTAACATTGAAATTGAATACAGTAGAGTGTCCAAGAGGATGACTGAATAGCACTCTTGAACAATTGACCTTTGTTTATAATTATACGCTCATGATCTCAATGGTGAATCGACATGAACTCTAATTTGTAACCACAAGATACATTGTTGTAATTATTAAGCCAAAAACTCTTGAAAAATATAAAAAAATGGCCAAAAATATTTAAATTCCAATTTCATCCAAAAGAAGCGAAATGAATTAAAAACAAAAGTACCAAACAACAAACTACGAACATTGTTTAAAGAATGTAGAATTATACAAAAAAAAACTTGAAACAGGAAACACACCCATAAGCTGATTAAACGATTTGAATGGCGACCCAATTTGAAACCACAATTGTTATTAATCAAATACATACGTGTGACTCAAAACATACGAGTGACTCAAAATTGTTAGACGGATTAGGTTAGGCCCAAGTCCGTTTGTGGGCTTGGGTCCATTAGGTTTTAGATGTTTGGGGTTTGTTCTTGTACTCTATAAATACCGTGTACTATTATCAATAATAGGGACGGGTTCTACTTTCTAACATGGTATCCGAGCCGGTATTATCCCGAGGACCCGGTCCCTATCCTCCATCTTTTCTTTTGTTTATCCGGCTGGAAAACCCTAGCAGCCGTTAACCTACTGTAACTTTTATTCTCTTTTTCTTAGTCGACTACACCATTCTTAATCTATCCTTATTTAAAAAAAAAAAAAAAAAAAAATTCAAAAGATCCACCATCAATTGTAGCCGTATGATGCTTGTTCAGCCGCCACCTACCACCTTCTTGTGCGTATGTGTATTATCCCCATTTACTACCACCTAGAACCTTTATCATGTGCACACTCTTCATAGTTACAATAGACAAATCTTTGATCCTAATTTCTTTCTGACACAAAAAAAATAAAAAAATAGATCTTCTTTTACGGAGTAATATCTTTGTTTAGAAGGCGTACGTTATCCATCGTTCTTTTTCTTTTCTATGATTATTATTAAATAATAATATAATAATCGGCGTGAGGCTGAGCCGCCTAGCTTGTGTAACATCCCGCGTTTTTTCGTTAAATTTATTTTTAACACCGTCTTTTTTCTTTTAAATAATACCTTTCGTTATTTAAATTCGTAGTTTCCGTTGACTAACGTTCATAATAATTCCGTCATTTAATTATAACATCTCTCGTTAACTTGCGTTTTAAAAATATTCGATCGGTTAAATCCCGCACCCGCTTTGAAACTCGAGGGACCGGAGTTGCCAAATGGGCAAACTAGTTGACTAGGTCAACTAGTCAACCCATTTCATCCATTCCATCAACTCCCTCTCTCTCTCTTTCTCTCTAGCAAGAACACACACAAACCCCAACTTCATAAAATCATCATCTAAATTCGATCTAGGAAGCTTACAACAAAACAAATTACATTCTCGTGATCCTCTCTTCATTCTCTACGATTTGATACTAACTTCATCGATTTTGGGTAACATTTCTAAAACTCTAGATTTCTCTAAATTCGTGTTTTTGATTTGAAATGGTGTTAGTTAGTGTCTATGGCTCAAGTCTAACATGAATATATGTTTGGTTTGCTCGATTTGTTGTTTTTGGAGTAACTAGCATGAACTTGAAATGGGTTTGCTTAATCCTTGATTTTGGATGAGTTAATGTTGTTAGATTGTTAAAGTGCATGTTTTAATTGTGTTACTAGTATCACTAGCTTCGTTTTGATGCGTAGGTTGATTAAGAAAACTTCAAAAACATGAATATTGATTTTGTGATGTTTGACTAGGGTTTGATAGTTCTTGACATGAACTTTTGATGCTTGAATGCCATGGAATGTTAATTGTTAGTGATTAGTTGTAATGTATGCTTCATTACCTTCAAAACGGCATATCACATGTGTAAATTGGATTCCCGGAACTTAAAATGCATATTGATGAACTTGAGGCTTTGAAATGAGCGTTTATTGATCACATGACGAGAATTCGATTTTTGTAAATGATGTTTTTGTTTGAGGATTTGTGTTTAGTTGTGTTCCTTGTCAAAAGAGCTTTCCAACGGTATAAGATACGTCTTCTAATTGTTTGCGGTTTGCGTTTTATGGTGGTTTGAAGTTTTGACCAAGACTTGAACCTTGAAACTGACCTGGTGCCAGACCACGTGTTATGTCGCGGCGCGACACCTCTGGCCGCGGCGCGGCATATGCCGTGGTCAGATTCTGACCTACTTTGTCAAATTTAGGAAAATGTTTGGCATACTACGGACCTCCGATTCACATGAAACTTGTTCTAACATGTTCATATATGATTAAAAACCTCAGAAAAATAGTTCGGAACCCGACCCGAACGTGTTGACTTTCGTTGACTTTGACCGACCAAAGTTTGACTTTTAATCAAACTTAACCAAACTTTTATACAATCATTCTAACATGCTTTTATACTTGTTTCTTGTATGAAACTTGACAACGTGATTCACATGCTATACTTAATCGAGTCGTAACGAGCCATAGGACTAATTGAACACATTTCACCCGACCTTGTGTCGTAACCGGTTAATTGATATAACTTACTTGTTTAGGTCAAGGCTAAGCAACTTTCATGCACACGTTTACTTGTTGAAGTACCTTTATACTCGTGCACTCGAGGTGAGATCATAGTCCCACCTTTTCAACAACTTTTATACTTCTAAATCGTGGGCTGAGAAAACATATACTTGTTTACATCTTGTACTACTTACTTTTATGTTTTGAACACAAGTGTGAAAACAAACATTCCACGTGCGAGTTAGAACAAAATGCCTCAATTCGATTATCATTAGTTACACTTGCAGGGTGTAAGCGAGAACTTATATTGTGTGGCCATACGGGTTTAACAAACCCTCATTCGGACGGTTCGCTACCGTTATGCGGATGAAATATACTTTTGTGTTTTAGTGTGGGTTCTAGCACTGTGTGATGGGGTAACGTTGGTTAAGTTTTGATAATTGAGTGCTCGCGTATAACAACACTTTTGGAATGCAAATGATTTGGATAATCTACGTTATGGAAATACAAAATCTTGTGGTTCAAACAACGTTTAATACTTACTAAACCTATGATTTCACCAACGTTTTCGTTGACAGATTTCTATGTTTTTCTCAGGTCTTGCACGATATGTGAAACATGCTTCCGCTTACTATTTGATACTTGCATCCGATGTCGAGTATACATGCATTTCATGGAGCGTCTTTTGACTTTACTTTAAACCGTGTCGCCTAGATTTCAATCGTACTTATAACGTTGTAACTTAACTTTTGGTTGAACAATTCTTGTAAACTTTGAAACAATCTTTATTTTGAAATGAAGGCGACATATTTTGGTCAAACGCTATCTTAAAGACTTATAATCAGGTAATGGGACCCACGTAGCCGACGCCGTCACTTGACGATTTGTCGGGGTCGCTACAGTTGGTATCAGAGCCTTGGTTGTAGGGATTTAGAGTTCATTTGTGTCCACCCCGAGTCATAGGGTACATAGGTGAATCTAGACTACAACCGGCATATAGACTGAAGTAGGAATTACTTGACTATTTATGCATTTATACTCGAACTCTTCAATCATATCTAACTCGTATTCGATCTTGATCTTACGTTGATAAATTTTGTTGACGCGCCACCTTGACTTTATGAGGTAATGTTAAATGCACATGAGAATCAGGGTAATATAATTTCCGGGATTATATTACGGTGATTCATATGGACATTCCGACATTATGACATAAAGAATTTAAGGCGAGTCAAGGAAAATTTTCTCTACATCATCATTCCCTATCATGATTAGTATTATTGAGAATACTAATCAACGATATTCTTGTGTCTTGAAGGAACAATGCCTCCCCGTCGCGGGCCACGCAATGAAACTTCCGAACAAGCTTTTCAACGCATGATAGCCACCGCCATAGGTGCGGCTATGGCTAGTATCTCCTCCGACATCAATAACAACCACAACCACAACAACCATGGAACCGGTAATTCAAACGAGGGTTGCTCCTACAAAACTTTCATGGGGTGCAAACCTCACACCTTCGATGGGACCGGAGGACCGGTTGTGCTCACCCGATGGTTTGAGCAAACAGAAGCCGTTTTTAGCATAAGCGGTTGTCGGGACCAAGACAAAGTCAAATATTCCACCCACACTTTCGCCGGTATCGCCCTCACATGGTGGAATACGTATGTGCTGTCGGTGGGTATCGATGAAGCTCACACTCTCTCATGGGCCGACTTAAAGAAAAAGATGATCACCGAATACTTCCCGCGCGAAGAGACCCGTAAGCTCGAAAACGAACTAAGAACTTTAAAAGCGGTCGGTAATGACCTAAAGGCATATAATCAACGATTTTCTGAGCTATCTTTGATGTGCCCAAACCTCGTGACCCCCGAACCTCTAAGGGTTGAACTTTACATGGATGGTCTTCCCAAGAGCATCAAACAAGGAGTAATGTCATCCAAACCCAGTAATCACCAAGAGGCCCTGAATATGGCCCGTCAATTGATCGAAACGGTAGACGAGATTGAAGTGCCGGCACCTAAAGCCGAGGATGAGTCGGGTGACAACAAAAGAAAATGGGAAGCCCCCCAATCGAGTAACTACAACAACAACTTTGCCAAGGAACCTCTCACCTCCGTCGGCAAGAAAAGTTATGCCGGGACACGACCTTTTTGCAACAAATGCCACAAGCATCATTTTGGTGAATGTGGCAAGCTAATTTGCCATCGGTGCCAAGGTAGGGGTCATATTGCCAAGTATTGTGGAAGTACCGCCCCCGTCACTCAAAAGGGGCCCGACGCACCAAAGCCGAGTATTTGCTACAAATGTGGCCAATCGGGTCATTTTAGGAATGAATGCCCAAAGAATAAAGCAAAAACCAACGCGCGTCGTTGAACTTACAACATCGACACCTAGGATGCCCGAGACGATGATGGACTAGTCACGGGTACGTTTCTTCACAACAAACCGTATATTTCATACTTGTTCGATTCAATTACTGCTAGACGTTTTACAACCAATACTTTGACTTGTACTCATTACCTTCCATCTTTTCCCTAGATACTATTTAGGCGATTTAAGTGACCAACGGAAAATATTGTGTGCCTATAAATATTATCGGAGGATATACGTTAAGAAATTGAACTCGACACCAATAGAACTAAGGAACTCAAAACCTATTCATTAAGGAGAAATTGTTGCCCTACATTTATGTATAGATTATTGTGAACTAAGAAATTTTCGGTTGGAAACCGATACCCTCTCCCTCGCATCCATGACCTCATGATATTTTTTTGCACGAATCCCGTATGTTCCAAATCGACCTCCGTTCCGGTTATCATCAATTGGGGGTTAAGTGAGACGATGTCTCCTAAGCCACTTTCCGAACTCGCAACGTTAGTTGTAAAACTCTCTTAGTACCGTTTGATTTATTTAGGGCTCGCCCGTATCCACAAACCTCTTGAACCGCGTATGCAAATTCATATAGACTAATCTGTTATCGTATTTATAGATGACATCTTAACTTATTTAAGTAAAGAAGGAAAACGAACAACATCACCATCTTACGCTCGAACTTTTGGAGAAAAGAGCAAATTTATACCAAATTCTCCGAGTGAGAATTTCTGTTGAACGAAGTCCAATTTTCTAGACCATGATGTTAATGGTCAAAGCATTACAATCAATCTCGAAATCAAACCACATGTAATCAGGAAACTCTCCCAACTCAGACTTATATTCGTAAAATCTTAGATCTCGTCTATTTTTACCGAAGATTCATTTCTGACTTTTCTCGTGTTACACGACTTTTAAACTCGTTAACTCACTAAGGAAAACTTTAAACCTCTCCGTGTTCGAACCTTGAGCGTGATTCTTCACACCAACATTTCTAGTTAAAATCGTATAGCAACAGATGGAACTCGAACATGGAAATATTTCTATTTGAACGCCGAAAGGCATACTCTCTCGACTCAAAAAAAAAAAAAAAAAAAAAAAAAAAAAAAAAAAAAACTAAAATTCGTTATTTTACACGAAGAATTCGAATACTAAATTGTGGATCCGATCAATTTTCTCGTCATCCCGTACCACACTACCTACCTCTGTTATTTCACCGTCACCGTCTAATATTACTGGAATTTAAGATAACACACAATCCAACGATACTTCACTCTTCTTTGACTTAACGCCCTTGTGTTTCTGATAATCGGTCAACTATTATTCAACCCCGAACTATACAACTACGTGTACTACCTCGTTTCTCTTTCAGACTTCAACTTTTGACAACTAGAGGCACGTTATAGCAACCTCGAGATGTAAACTCATCCTATTCTAAGTCCTCATTTCACTACTATCTTTACCGTTCGCATTTCCGTTTAAAGAAACTCCTTGTAACATTTCTCCATGGATAGAGAAACTCCTCATATTACATAAGTATTCGCCACGAGGGTGAATAGTCCTAACGAACATTTTTCGAACCCTAACTGACTTGTTCAAACGTATCTTAAGAGATTCTTTTCCGACACGGTGTATCTTTGTCAATTATTCTGTATCGAAATACTCGTTTCACTTCTAGTGTTACAAGAAACCTTGGGAACCCGCTTAGACACATGTACCGCGTACCTCCCACAACCGACGAACCGAGCAAATGTACGATTCAATCTTGGAAAGACATGTTACAGACTGGTATTGTCACCTTCGGTAGTTCCTCTTACAATGACAGCTATCACTCGTATATTAACGCAGCACTTTCCGAAACCCTATATGACCGCTAATGTCATACCCCTGTTCATTTAACCAAAGCATCACCCACCGAAATCTGAACTCCATCAAGAAACAACAATTGAGATCGTTCAAGTCCGAGAAGGGCTCGAGGCAACCCATTGTCGCCAGAAGAGTTATACCAAACTTAGATGAAAACCTCACAAAATCCCTGTGTGTAACAGTGTAATATTGAGAAACCGCACCTTGGAAGGGTGTAATTCATTTTGGGAAATCGAGAAAAGGATATATCCGCAATATTGAACTTTATGAAACCTTGGGGCGTATTGGAACCGCTTCCTACCGTTTAGAACTTCCGACTCAATTAAGTTTCCGTTTACCCTACATTTCGTGTAACAAACTTAGAAATGTGTCCTGCGGAACAGGAACGTGCAATCCTGCTGGATACATCAACTATCGATGACAAACTTCTCTTCATAGGAAAACCAGTTGAAATCGGGGATCGTAAAACCAAACTTTAATACAACGTAAAACCCTGACTATCCAAATTCATGAGAACCCTCAAGAACGTACTTTCACTTATTCATAGCATTGACAACGTAAAGTCTCGAGTAAGAGATATCGACTACTACTTCCAACTAAATTTCGGGACGAAATTTCTTTTGAGTTGTGGATAATGTAACATCCCGCGTTTTTTCGTTAAATTTATTTTTAACACCGTCTTTTTTCTTTTAAATAATACCTTTCGTTATTTAAATTCGTAGTTTCCGTTGACTAACGTTCATAATAATTCCGTCATTTAATTATAACATCTCTCGTTAACTTGCGTTTTAAAAATATTCGATCGGTTAAATCCCGCACCCGCTTTGAAACTCGAGGGACCGGAGTTGCCAAATGGGCAAACTAGTTGACTAGGTCAACTAGTCAACCCATTTCATCCATTCCATCAACTCCCTCTCTCTCTCTTTCTCTCTAGCAAGAACACACACAAACCCCAACTTCATAAAATCATCATCTAAATTCGATCTAGGAAGCTTACAACAAAACAAATTACATTCTCGTGATCCTCTCTTCATTCTCTACGATTTGATACTAACTTCATCGATTTTGGGTAACATTTCTAAAACTCTAGATTTCTCTAAATTCGTGTTTTTGATTTGAAATGGTGTTAGTTAGTGTCTATGGCTCAAGTCTAACATGAATATATGTTTGGTTTGCTCGATTTGTTGTTTTTGGAGTAACTAGCATGAACTTGAAATGGGTTTGCTTAATCCTTGATTTTGGATGAGTTAATGTTGTTAGATTGTTAAAGTGCATGTTTTAATTGTGTTACTAGTATCACTAGCTTCGTTTTGATGCGTAGGTTGATTAAGAAAACTTCAAAAACATGAATATTGATTTTGTGATGTTTGACTAGGGTTTGATAGTTCTTGACATGAACTTTTGATGCTTGAATGCCATGGA
The DNA here is from genome assembly GCF_046630445.1 of Rutidosis leptorrhynchoides. Taxonomy (NCBI): domain Eukaryota; kingdom Viridiplantae; phylum Streptophyta; class Magnoliopsida; order Asterales; family Asteraceae; genus Rutidosis; species Rutidosis leptorrhynchoides. The sequence continues at coordinate 648,837,993 of NC_092335.1, forward strand.
ATGTTAATTGTTAGTGATTAGTTGTAATGTATGCTTCATTACCTTCAAAACGGCATATCACATGTGTAAATTGGATTCCCGGAACTTAAAATGCATATTGATGAACTTGAGGCTTTGAAATGAGCGTTTATTGATCACATGACGAGAATTCGATTTTTGTAAATGATGTTTTTGTTTGAGGATTTGTGTTTAGTTGTGTTCCTTGTCAAAAGAGCTTTCCAACGGTATAAGATACGTCTTCTAATTGTTTGCGGTTTGCGTTTTATGGTGGTTTGAAGTTTTGACCAAGACTTGAACCTTGAAACTGACCTGGTGCCAGACCACGTGTTATGTCGCGGCGCGACACCTCTGGCCGCGGCGCGGCATATGCCGTGGTCAGATTCTGACCTACTTTGTCAAATTTAGGAAAATGTTTGGCATACTACGGACCTCCGATTCACATGAAACTTGTTCTAACATGTTCATATATGATTAAAAACCTCAGAAAAATAGTTCGGAACCCGACCCGAACGTGTTGACTTTCGTTGACTTTGACCGACCAAAGTTTGACTTTTAATCAAACTTAACCAAACTTTTATACAATCATTCTAACATGCTTTTATACTTGTTTCTTGTATGAAACTTGACAACGTGATTCACATGCTATACTTAATCGAGTCGTAACGAGCCATAGGACTAATTGAACACATTTCACCCGACCTTGTGTCGTAACCGGTTAATTGATATAACTTACTTGTTTAGGTCAAGGCTAAGCAACTTTCATGCACACGTTTACTTGTTGAAGTACCTTTATACTCGTGCACTCGAGGTGAGATCATAGTCCCACCTTTTCAACAACTTTTATACTTCTAAATCGTGGGCTGAGAAAACATATACTTGTTTACATCTTGTACTACTTACTTTTATGTTTTGAACACAAGTGTGAAAACAAACATTCCACGTGCGAGTTAGAACAAAATGCCTCAATTCGATTATCATTAGTTACACTTGCAGGGTGTAAGCGAGAACTTATATTGTGTGGCCATACGGGTTTAACAAACCCTCATTCGGACGGTTCGCTACCGTTATGCGGATGAAATATACTTTTGTGTTTTAGTGTGGGTTCTAGCACTGTGTGATGGGGTAACGTTGGTTAAGTTTTGATAATTGAGTGCTCGCGTATAACAACACTTTTGGAATGCAAATGATTTGGATAATCTACGTTATGGAAATACAAAATCTTGTGGTTCAAACAACGTTTAATACTTACTAAACCTATGATTTCACCAACGTTTTCGTTGACAGATTTCTATGTTTTTCTCAGGTCTTGCACGATATGTGAAACATGCTTCCGCTTACTATTTGATACTTGCATCCGATGTCGAGTATACATGCATTTCATGGAGCGTCTTTTGACTTTACTTTAAACCGTGTCGCCTAGATTTCAATCGTACTTATAACGTTGTAACTTAACTTTTGGTTGAACAATTCTTGTAAACTTTGAAACAATCTTTATTTTGAAATGAAGGCGACATATTTTGGTCAAACGCTATCTTAAAGACTTATAATCAGGTAATGGGACCCACGTAGCCGACGCCGTCACTTGACGATTTGTCGGGGTCGCTACAGCTTGACTAGGTTCCAAACCCCGAAAAAAGAGGAATATAAAAAAAACACAAAAAAAAAGAATATTGTCAAAACTCTTGTTTGAAGCGTTGAAGAATACTGTTATCGTAAACAAAAGTAGCTTATGAAAGCGGTACTTGATCCTTAGGCACAGCAAGTCACGGCGTAAAAGAGAAAAAACGCTACCGAAAAGGAGAAGCCGTCAGGAAATCTGCGACTCTACAAACGAATATCAGTTTATTTAATGCAAAAAAAAGAAGAAGAAAGAGTTAATTTTGTTTATTTGTTAGTGTTATTTCATTATTAGCGTTTTACTCCAGTCCGAGCTTTAGCGATTTCGCCGCTCGGACTGCGGGGAGTGTTAGATGATAGGTTAGTGGCCCAACCCGATTATGGGCTTGGGTCCGTTAGGGTTTATTAAGTCATTAGGGTATCATGTGTAATCTATAAATAGGGACCAATGTTATTAATAATATTCACGGGTTTAATTCTGTAACAAAAATATGATTAGTCTAATTATTCCACAATTGTTATTCCACAATTACTTTGAATGGTATGTCCAATTGTTACAGTAAAAGTAACAATGATAACCTTTTTGTGTACAAAAAACTTAATGAGATCAAAAGTGAAGATTACATGTATAGATCTGCTTGTTAATTTAATAAGGTGTATGCACGGATTGAACGGTTTGAATTTTCTGGTAGATTTGAAAGGCAATTTTCTGGTGGATTTGAATTTCTTGGTAGGGTAATTCAATGATTCAATTTGCCTTTGTTTGGATTGTTGATGAAAAATGTACTCTTATCAATATAGTGTTCTTGTTCATTCAAAATACTTTCATACTTCTTAATAAGGTTCGTGAGGGTAATACCAATTCCATCACCCTATCAAAAGACATTATTGACTAAGTAATATATGTGTATATCATGTATTGTAAAAAGACTGGCAATTTTTTTTTTTTCGTTTTTTGAAAAACCTTTGTTCACGAACATTATAGATTGGACGAAAATATGAACATTTAATAAAGACACTTTGTGATAAATGTTTTTATTTTGGCGGAAAAACGCTCGAAAAAGTATTATATAACAATTATCGTGTTTTTCGAGCGTATTTTGAGGTTTTAGATATTAGTGTTTGGATATTAGGGTTTAGATATTAGAGTTTATAGGGTTTAGATATTAGGGTTTAGAAATTTAGGGTTTAGGGTTAGGATTTAGATTGAGTTTTTAACACGAACGGTTTAGAGTTTAGGATTTTGGAAACCCAAAACACCAAACCATAAACCCTAAACTCTTAATCGGGCTAAATTTTACTTCACAAAACATGAAAAAAAAAAAAAACGTTCACATTCTTCACGAACAATATTATCTTAAATGTTATTTTTGTCGATCGTTTTCCCTCCTAAATAATAACATTCATCACGAAGTGTTTTTTCTAAATGTTCATATTTTCGTGTGATCTTGATGCCGAAAATTTTTTTTTCCAAAAAAATGAATTTTTTTTTTTGCTTCCCCCCGCTTCCCCCGGATTGGTTAGTTCCCCATTAATCCTGCCTATATATATATATATATATATATATATATATATATATATATATATATATATATATATATATATATATATATATATATATATATATATAGTGGTAGGATCAAAAGGGAAGTAACCAAGCGGGGGGAAGCAAAAACTTTTTTTTTTTCGTTTTTTGAAAAAACTTTGTTCACGAACTTTATAGATGGGATAAAAATATGAACATTTAATAAAGATATTTTGTGATAAATGTTTTTATTTTGGCGGGAAAACGCTCGAAGAAGTAATATATAATAATTATCGTATTTTTCGAGCGTATGTTGAGATTTTAGCTATTAGGGTTTAGATATTAGGGTTTAGATATTAGGGTTTATAGGGTTTAGATATTAGGGTTTAGAAATTTAGGGTTTAGGGTTTAAATTTAGGGTTTAGATTTAGGATTTAGATTGAGTTTTTAACACGAACGTTTTAGAGTTTAGGATTTAGGGTTTAGGGTTTGGTGTTTTGAGTTTATTCCATAAACCCAAAACACCAAACCCTAAACCCTAAACTCTAAATCGGGCTAAATTTTACTTTACAAAACATGAAAAAAAAAATGTTCATATTATTCACGAACAATATTATCTTAAATGTTATTTTTGTCGATCGTTTTTCCGCCTAAATAATAACATTCATCACGAAGTGTCTTTTCTAAATGTTCATATTTTCGTGTGATCTTGATGCCGGAAAAAAAAAATTCCAAAAAAAAAAAAAAAAAAAAAAAATTTGCTTCCCCCGCTTCCCCCCGATTGGTTACCTCCCCATTGATCCTGCCCATATATATATATATATATATATATATATATATATATATATATATATATATATATATATATATATATATATATATATAACTTTAAATACAATTATCAAAAACTTTAAATACAATTATGGTGACAGATATTAGTTTAAGGTAAGCAAAAAATAAAGATGATTCATTATACCTGATCATCAGTTGCTATGACATCAAGAAACGACAATCCATTGTCAAAGGTTGGATTTGTCGTTGTTTCGATGTTGAGTATCTTAACTCGGACATTAGCATTCACCTTCCTTGGATTAATTTCCCTTACCATTAACAACTTTGATTCCATTATGAACAAAAAAAAATGTATGTTTATATGCAGTAAGAGTTTCAATACAGAAATTAGGGAATATGTGTATGTAAATGAAGGCGGTAGAGTCTATATTTATAATATATTTATAATTAAGAAGGTTGAAAACTGTCGTAGTTATTTAAGGTAGTGATTAGGTGATCGCAAAAAAATAGGAAAACTAGTGGAAACCGTTGTATTGTAGGACGTGATTTAGCAATCACGATTGGGCCGGTAATTATCACATTCTCTTATTTTCAAAATTCAAAAAATACATTTTATATGTGTAAACGATTTCTGATTATGAGTTTACAAATGTAATCAATTTGACTTCATTAATTTACATTTAACTAACAAAAAATATATATATGAAAATGTTTCTTTTCTTTAGAATGGCTAACATAAACATTGACAAAGATTATAAAGTGGTGCTATATTACTGAAAGACCCCGTTCATATACATTATAAACGATTCACAATAGTTGATTTCATTGCGAGCTATTTGACCTCTATATGATACATTTTACAAACATTGCATTCATTTTTTAAAAGACAAACTTTCTTTACATCTAAAGTTGATGACATGCATACCATTTCATAATACATCCAACTATAATTGATTTAAAAATAATCTTGATAAACTCAACGACTCGAATGCAACGTCTTTCGAAATATGCCATGAATGACTCCAACTAATATCCTTAAAATGAGCTAATGCATAGCGGAAGATTTCTTTAATACCTGAGAATAAACATGCTTTAAAGTGTCAACCAAAAGGTTGGTGAGTTCATTAGTTTATCATAATCATTCATTTCCATCTTTTTAATAAACCACAAGAATTTCATTTCCATTTCTCATAAATAGCATGCATGCAAAAATCATTCATATGGATTGAACACCTGGTAACCGACATTAACAAGATGCATATAAGAATATTCCCTATCATTCCGGAACATCCATCGGACATGATAAAACAACATCGAAGTACTAAAGCATCCGCAACCATGGATGGGGTTTGTTAGGCCCAATAAATCTATCTATATGATTCGCGTCAATTAGTAGATCGGTTTACTAATTCTTAGGCTACCAAGCAAAAAGGGACATATTCGGCTTCGATCATTCAACCATAGAATGTAGTTTCAATTACTTGTGTTTATTTCGCCAAACATTTATAAAAACAGCACATGTATTCTCAGTCTCAAAAATAAATATTGCAAAAGCATTTAAAAAGGGAGCAAATGAAACTCACTATATTGTATTTCGTAGCAATTAAGCATATGATGACACTGAACAAGTGCAAGGTTGACCTCGGATTCACGAACCTATATTAATTATATATATTTGTATGTTGGTCAATATTTGTCTAACAAATTAGGTCAAGTCATAGTGTACCACAATCCTAATGCTCGAGACTACTATGCAAAAGTCAACAAAAGTCAAATTGACTAAAAATGATTTCCAAAATTTATACATGATTATTATATAGTTTAAATATCATCGTTTTATATTTTTAAATATTTTTAAAAGGTTTATTAGAGTAAATAATATAATTCATTTTTAATAAATAAAATTTATATTAAAACATACTCTTATATATCTTAAGTAATAAAATTTATAAAGTTCATTTAATATCATAAAAATAATATGATAGGTATTATTAATGTTATTATATTACACGTAGTAAAATATGTTTGTATCACATATTTATTTGATAAAATAATATATATAATAATAGTAGGTAAAAGTTGTATTATTTTGTAATAATAATTATTATTATTCTACTAATAATAATAACAATATTTATTTTTACTAAAAATGATATTATGATAAAATGATAATTTTTATTAATAATAATACTAAAATGATATTGATATTTTATATTAACAATTATATTCCTATACATAATAATTTTTGTAAAAATGATTGTTTTAATATTAATAATACTTTTAATAATAATAATGATAAAAATAATGAAAATGATATTTTTATCTAATCTATATCTTACAATATTTTAAATTTCATCATGATACCCATACTCATTATTTCCTAATCTATTCGTTTAATAGTTTTTAATCGTCTTTTATATCGCGTTCATATTAATGATAATAATAGTAATAATAATAATTAGGTGTTACTAATATTAGTTTTAATTATAGTAATACTAATAATAATAAATATTATGATAATATTAATGATAATACTAATAACTATTTTAATGATAATAATAATAATACTAATTATAACTTTTATGATAATAACGATAGTAAAAATAACAATTTTTAATGATAATACCTTTTATTGATAATAATAATAATAATAATAATAATAATAATAATAATAATAATAATAATAATAATAATAATAATAATAATAATAATAATTAGATAAAAACTATAACGATGATAATAACGATGATAATAATAATCATTTTTAATAATAATACAAAAATTCAATTGACTATAACTTCTAATCCGTTCATCGAAACCATTCGATATCTAAATGAAAAGTTCTTAATTTTTCGCTAGTTTTCCAACGACATGCATATCTTATACCTTTTCTCAACCGCATATGTAACTAATTCAGGATTCAACATAATTTATCTAATGACAATATCAAAAATACAAGCATGCATAATCCTATATACTCGAGCACTAGTCAGGGATACACTATTAATGTATAAAAGTTAAGTTATGAGTGCTCACGTATCAATATTGAGATTCAATATTGCAGGAAAGGTATGTAGACGCAACGGAGACGATAAACACTAGGTTGACCTCACGAGCATATCCCCCGAACATTACCCATCACCTCCATAGTTATAACCCATAATTTCCTTAGCCCTATCATACTCGAAAAACCCGTTTTGAGATAATTTGTTCATGACCGCGTCGTAGTATTTTATGTATATTACTAATAATAATACCCATACTACTAGTTAAGATTAATAATAATAATAATTAATCTTAATACTAAAGAGAGATTTAGAGACAGAGGTAAATATATGTGTGTATATCCGAACGAACTCGATTGATTTATAGATGTGTTCAGCACTCTGACTCCATGCGATCGCATGGAGTCTCTATACTTAAATCATGCGATTGCATGATAGGTAAAACCAGCTCATATGCATTAATTCACCCTGCCGACACTCGTTATTATATAGTATAATTATATATATTATTAATCTTTATAATTAATTAAATATTATATTAAATTTACATACATAGTTAATTTGTAAACTTACTTCTAACGACTTGTACGATGACACTCAACTCATGTCCCGCTTCCTGTTTTTCGAACGACGTTTCGTACGCTTAGAAAACTAACACTTTACGTTACGCGACGTGTACCTTTAATAATAATTAGACTTTAATCAATGAAAAACAATCCCACTCAAAGTGTAACTTATTCAATTGAGTGTTTTGGTCATTTGCTTTTATAATTCAATGTCTCGTTGTTCACCAAAATATATCATTTTAAATCAAAACGTTTTGTGACTACGTTATTATTATATCTCATTACATTGTAAGGTATATATATATATATATATTTTTATCTCAAAATATAAGTTTATAATATTTATTTAATATTTAGTTTTTCAAAGTAATTATTTTTCAAGACTCATTTATAATCGTTTAAATGATAGAAAATATTATGTCATATTATGTTTGCGTTTTTGAAACACAATATATATATATTCGTAATTTATAATATAAAGTTTTAATCAAGTTCTTTAAGATTCATTAACGAAGTATCTTATAACACCTTTTAATGAAGTTCTTTCTAAATTGAAAACGTTTTAGTACTAAATCAAATAAATATACTAACTTTTGTTTTCTAAAACTAATATATATTTAGGAATCATTTTGTCAAAAGGTTGAAGTAATGGAAATCGTTATATCGTATTTTGAAAAGTAAAATAATAGATTTCAAGTTTTTAAATTACTAATTATTGATGAAGCGAGAGATAAAGTTTAAAGGTTAAATGAACGTACGAAATCATTTTAAGATAAAACGTCGATATTTATTTTCTAAGTTATTTATATCTCATAACCTTATTTCCACATTAAGTAATATGAAAGTTAAATAGCTAATGCATATATAGGACATTGAACAAGAATCCCACTAACTTTTGTCTAACCTTCGTCAAATGACATATTTGTTCTTATATGTAAATTACATTACCAAATATTCCGGATACCGTTAAAAAGGAAAAGTTTCCTAAATCAAAGTGGACCTCTCAACAGAGACTTGTAATCATAATTCAATGTTTCTGATAATTCAATCATTTGATATTATCTTTTAATTCCACCGATAATTATATTTTGAAACAAATACGTTCATGTAAAGTATTATACGTTTAATACTTTGTTAATATTCTCAAGTTATAATATATACATATATATACATATTCATATCCAAAAATGGTTCGTGAATCGTCGGGATTTGGTCGAGGTTATGTAACAACCCAAACCGTAACCGACCAAACACGACGAAATTTCAAACAAAAAAAAAATTTCTGGTGCAGGCCATCTGCGCGGCGCGCCAGGTGGCCGCGCGGCGCGCCAAACCACCTGGACAGCCCGCTGTCCCCGGAAGTCAATTTAATGAAAATGTTTGACTAGTTCCCGACACATTTAGCTAAAACGCTTTTAACCATGACTTCATATATGAAAAACTAGCACGTTTAATTAATAAAATCAAATTTACGAAGCGGGTCCCACATCGACCCAAATTACCCCTTGAGTACCAAAATGCAATATTTGACCATAAGACTTTTAATACAAAATGAAGCCGAGCATGGCGATTGGGGATACGCTACCCAATCCTAAACAATCCAAAAGCAAGTCTCTAAAGCAAACTATGCAAGTCTTCTAGTCCTCGCGCTTACCCGAGCCACCAATCCGCATGCAATCTATAAAAAGAGTCAACAACGAGAGGGTAAGCTAATGCTTAGTGAGTAGAATAAATATATACATGCATATACAACTTACCTACTCGCATCCACGACATCACATAAATACACATAAATCACTTACCTCATCGTACCAACCGCTAGTATCATCAAATCGTATAACTAGCAACCTCATAAGCAATCAATAGCTAGTAACGTCAAACCGTACAACTAGCAACATCATTAGCATAAATAAATATAAATAATAAATCAAATTAAATGCTAGCATCAACAATTACAATTCATGGTTAACCAATCTCTTCGCTAGGGGAACGACTTCGCGAATCAAGTCATCGATGTTCATAACATTCGTTAGCTTCCAAAAACGGCTATGGCATGCTAACCCCCCGAGGTGTTCCAAAAACGGCTATGGCATCACCCCTCAAGTGTTCCAAAAATGGCTATGGCATCACTTGCTCAATGTGAGTAGAACACGGCTATTACTCACGCTTTCGTACACCAACACGGCTATGTGTACGGGTAACTCAAATAACAACGTGGGAGTAAAACACGGCTATTACTTGCCACTAAATGCACAAACACGGCTATTACTTGCCACTAAATGCACAAACACGGCTATGTGCCTTAGTACAAAACATGGACTAATACGGCTAAGTCCCACAACCTTGGTCACAAAACGGCTATGTGACACCATCAACACGGTACATAAATCATATACATACATATATAGATATTCCACTCACCTTGAAGTCTTGAAGAATGCTTCCAAGTAATCCGCAACTCGCCAATGGAAAGTACCTATTCCATTACCACAATTACAATAATACACTTAGAGTGGATTTACAAATCAACCCAATTCGTCACTAAGTGCAATTTCGACCCAAATGCACTTCCAAGCACAAACCATGCCCAAACTAACCAATAGTCACTAACACAAGTGAGAATGGTCCTAATATGCCAATTAAACCCGAACTCAAGTGTTAAACACGTGTCATACCCATTTTGACACTTAAACCCTAATTTTGACCCATAAAGGTCAAAATCTCATTCTTTGCAAGTTTTGACACCAAAACACATTTAACTCGGTTTTATACTTCAACTTAATCCATTTTAAGTTTATAAACTTCATTAAATCGCCAATTGGGTCATAATCACCACGAAACCCTAATTTGACCCAAAGTCAAAGTTAGTCAACCAAATAACCCTAAATGGGTTCCAATACTTCCATAATCACTAACTTAAGTGATTAAACTAAATTTCAAGTTCTAAACATGGCCAAATAGTTCACCAACCCGAAATCCACCAACAATTAACAACAAACCCGATTACTAGCATCACTAAACCCATTTCATCACCTAAAAGGGTTTCACAACAAATTTACTCAAACCCTAACTTGAATATCAAATCAAATAATTGAAACTCGGAGTTTGAGCTTACCAATACTATCACCGCGTAGCCAAGAACGAAAGGAACAACTTTAGAACCCGAGCTTTGGTGAGAAATCGACTCCTTCTTCCCCAAATCAAGCCCTCTCTCTCTAAACCCTTACTCTCTCTCTAAAAATGGTTGAGAGTGTTTTGGTTGGTGAGAATTTGATCCAAACTGATCAAAGGATCAGTTTTGATGACCCTAAACCGACCCCAAGTGAAAAGACCAAAGTACCCTTCATTTAAAGCCTTTAAAAAGGCTGAAAATTGCTTCTGACCCATTCGGCGCGCCGCGCCACAATGTGGAGCGCCGCTCCACTCTGCAGGTCAGATTTCAGAAACTTGTTTTGGCCATAACTTTTTGTCCGTAGCTCCGTTTTCGACGAATCAAATATCGTTGGAAACGTAATAAGATTTTCTTTCCAATGGTAAGGCTTGAAACATCAACACAAACTTTATTTGGGGTTGAAAAGGTACGTACACACCTTGTACCTCAAACAACGTCCAGTTTTCCTTCGACGGTCGAGCAAGCAACACCTACATGTTGTGCACACTCCATACACACATAGTATACCTTAAATACATTATGTACAATAAATATTTGGGTCTTACAACTCTCCCCCACTTAGAATCGATCACGTCCTCGTGATCCTCGTCACTTAACCAAACGGACCACACTCCACGGTCCTCAACATAAGTCCCAATCCGACTTTCCTAAGCAATTCTTCCCGACGAATCGCCTTCCACAACTAAATCGTCATCCACGATTTTTCTCAAATTCACAATCCGAGCACTAAAACCATACTCATTCCCTCGCATCGGGAAACTCATCCCATCTCTAACCGAGATATCACTCCTCTAGCGTACCATTACCAAGTACCGTGCTAAAGCAACCAAGTCTCAACCTAAGGTCAACAACCCGAAACGATGAAGACCGAACCAAACGAATCCTTACGGATAACACCAATCACTAAACATCCCTTGTAGCGCATAATACAACCAATACGCAACTACCGTAACATCATAAGCGAACGACTAGAACCGCTAGCGTCCAATCGACTATAACAACTTAAAACCCTAGGCGTACAAAATCGACCATTGTCACGCCCGTAACGACATGTGAGCGAAATACGGCTATCGCATCAGTAATCACACAATACGGTCCTCACGATCCCACCATAGGAGTATAAAACAACTGATAGATCACTCAACACCGGATGAAGTCAGCGGACCCGAAAGTCATGCTTCACCGATATAACAATACCTCATGATGAAGTCAGCGGACCCCGAAAGTCATGCTTCACCACTATAACAATACCTCACACTACGAGTAGTGCAACATCGCGCTCCGCTACACTATAGTGAACCCTAACGGATACCGCTAACCGTCCACACTATCGAGCAAGAACCACCTATATCAAACATAGGCACAAAACAATATTTCTCTAGAAGAGAATCCGATACGCACATCCCTTAACCGAGGGATTTCACCTTGCTCGCCAAAACACGTCCATTATCTCTCGACGAGATTCACCAAACTTACCACCTCGGTGGTAATTTACAAATCCAATATCATAAGTACCAATGAGCCAAAAATTGTACTCTACCACCAATTGACCAAAACTAGGTCTCGACCAAATTTCCGGATCTAACAAAAGCATCATCCGAAATCTCACACTAAAACCTCCTCGTGCGGGAGTGCCACTCCCTCACTTAGAACTACGTTCCATATCCACAACTCGTACAACCGTACAATGCTACCAAAGGTAGACTTTACAAACAATTGGGTTCACACGACCCGTTACCATACCTTGCTCCAAACCTTGAGCACACGAAGGACTTGACCAATCCTTAAACACTTCGAACGAAAAGTGTACCACAAATACCCAAACTATACCCTCGCAATCATCCAATTTCATTAGTTTGTCAAATTCCACCTAGTCACTCATGTAACTAAGGGTTTTACTCCGGTACCCTAAGTACAATGCAACCACAACCATAACCTAGTCGGAGTCGAACACCACGCTAGTAGGTATAAAAGAGGCACCTAATGTCGCGTCATAATGACTCCATTACCGACATACATCGAGATTTCAAACACTCGATCTCAAGGGTTCCAATCACCCGGCGAACCTCATGGTTCATCACTTCAACATAAAAGCGAACACGCGCTTAACAATCGGACACCAAAACCATTTCCGTGGCTTGGTAGAAACATTTCCCAAACAATAAGGAATGCTTGGTTGCACCAAGTCTTACGCCCTTCACCAATCAATTAAAACGTCACTATAGGGTACTTCCATTAGGAACGTCACCCATAACAACAATATGCACAAACCAAGGCATTTAACAACTCACTTCCAAACGGCACTCGATAAACAATCAAAAGACATATTTATTAAAATGAAACGTGCCTTAACGTCTCCTCGCCGCACCCGTCCCCGCTAACTTGGGACGTTCCGACTTACGATGTCCTTCTTTTTGGCAATTAATGCACACCATACTACCACCCTTTGGTACCGAACATTCCCAATATTTGTGACCCCTCACGCCACAATTGTAACACCTAGGCGCACTAGAATCCGATATACCCGTCCGTGTACCACCCGTGCTCACGCTCGGACCCTTAGTCCTCTTACTCGGAGCACCATAAGAAACAACCCTTATCTCCCTTGAAGGTTCACCCTTCTTCGATCGTGTATGCGACTCGAAACCCCTAGCCAAGTCGAATAATTCCGAAAACGATTTCGCTTGACCACGACTAATTTTACTTTTCAAGTCGTCATTCAAAGTCCAATAGAAATCCCCCATTAACAAACGATCACTTCCCAAATACTCCGGACAAAAACGAGCCTTCGCCATAAAGGTCGTCTTGAGAGTACTCAAATCCATAGATCCTTGTCGCAAGTTTCGCAACTCATTACGCAATTCCCACAAATCGGCCGAAGTCCGGAACTCCTCGAAGAATTCCTCCTTAAACTCGTCCCACGATAAGACCATAAACGTTTCACCACCAACAAGATCAATCTTACCATCCAACCAATCCCTTGCCCTACCCCGCAACAAACTAGTTGCGAGCCTCGTCTTCTTCTCGGGAGGGCAATCAATCGTGCGAAAACGCCCTTCGACATCCGAAATCCAAGTTGTGCTTACCAATGGATCCGGTTTCCCGTCGTACATCGGTGGTTTAGTCCTCATGAAGCTCTTAAGATAACGCTTCATTTCGCCACTACTTTGAAGTTTGGAATACTTCCTATCCATTTCTTCTCGAAACGCTCTCATTTGCTCCGCAATGGCGGCCGCAACTCTAGCGTTAAACTCCACGTTATTCGCCTCGATCTCGTTTCGCGTCGTCAATCTCAAAATGCAAAACGATTAGATCACGAACGTATAAAATCGCACGCACAACTCCGTCCCATCTTGCTAAACACTCGTCGTACATCACTCGTTAGACACGATTTGCACCCGTAATAAGGTCTGCAAGTTCTTATTACGCACACACGCCGCATCGACTTGTTAGTACAACGACCGCCTCGCTCGATGATATAAACAAACACAACCAAAATTCTACGCGGTACAAACACACGCGAGAATTACTATCACAACACAAGAGCATATTAATAATATCCGCATTACTAATATAAACGTTAGTCAACCTATAAACAAGGCACTAACTAAACCCATTCCGACCCGTAATCCTACAAGTCCCGCAACAAATTAAGCACACACAAAAGTCTAAGTCTAGGCACCTATCTCAAGTCACCTAAATCCCTTAGACCATGCTCTGATACCACTTGTAACAACCCAAACCGTAACCGACCAAACACGACGAAATTTCAAACAAAAAAAAAATTTCTGGTGCAGGCCATCTGCGCGGCGCGCCAGGTGGCCGCGCGGCGCGCCAAACCACCTGGACAGCCCGCTGTCCCCGGAAGTCAATTTAATGAAAATGTTTGACTAGTTCCCGACACATTTAGCTAAAACGCTTTTAACCATGACTTCATATATGAAAAACTAGCACGTTTAATTAATAAAATCAAATTTACGAAGCGGGTCCCACATCGACCCAAATTACCCCTTGAGTACCAAAATGCAATATTTGACCATAAGACTTTTAATACAAAACGAAGCCGAGCATGGCGATTGGGGATACGCTACCCAATCCTAAACAATCCAAAAGCAAGTCTCTAAAGCAAACTATGCAAGTCTTCTAGTCCTCGCGCTTACCCGAGCCACCAATCCGCATGCAATCTATAAAAAGAGTCAACAACGAGAGGGTAAGCTAATGCTTAGTGAGTAGAATAAATATATACATGCATATACAACTTACCTACTCGCATCCACGACATCACATAAATACACATAAATCACTTACCTCATCGTACCAACCGCTAGTATCATCAAATCGTATAACTAGCAACCTCATAAGCAATCAATAGCTAGTAACGTCAAACCGTACAACTAGCAACATCATTAGCATAAATAAATATAAATAATAAATCAAATTAAATGCTAGCATCAACAATTACAATTCATGGTTAACCAATCTCTTCGCTAGGGGAACGACTTCGCGAATCAAGTCATCGATGTTCATAACATTCGTTAGCTTCCAAAAACGGCTATGGCATGCTAACCCCCCGAGGTGTTCCAAAAACGGCTATGGCATCACCCCTCAAGTGTTCCAAAAACGGCTATGGCATCACTTGCTCAATGTGAGTAGAACACGGCTATTACTCACGCTTTCGTACACCAACACGGCTATGTGTACGGGTAACTCAAATAACAACGTGGGAGTAAAACACGGCTATTACTTGCCACTAAATGCACAAACACGGCTATTACTTGCCACTAAATGCACAAACACGGCTATGTGCCTTAGTACAAAACATGGACTAATACGGCTAAGTCCCACAACCTTGGTCACAAAACGGCTATGTGACACCATCAACACGGTACATAAATCATATACATACATATATAGATATTCCACTCACCTTGAAGTCTTGAAGAATGCTTCCAAGTAATCCGCAACTCGCCAATGGAAAGTACCTATTCCATTACCACAATTACAATAATACACTTAGAGTGGATTTACAAATCAACCCAATTCGTCACTAAGTGCAATTTCGACCCAAATGCACTTCCAAGCACAAACCATGCCCAAACTAACCAATAGTCACTAACACAAGTGAGAATGGTCCTAATATGCCAATTAAACCCGAACTCAAGTGTTAAACACGTGTCATACCCATTTTGACACTTAAACCCTAATTTTGACCCATAAAGGTCAAAATCTCATTCTTTGCAAGTTTTGACACCAAAACACATTTAACTCGGTTTTATACTTCAACTTAATCCATTTTAAGTTTATAAACTTCATTAAATCGCCAATTGGGTCATAATCACCACGAAACCCTAATTTGACCCAAAGTCAAAGTTAGTCAACCAAATAACCCTAAATGGGTTCCAATACTTCCATAATCACTAACTTAAGTGATTAAACTAAATTTCAAGTTCTAAACATGGCCAAATAGTTCACCAACCCGAAATCCACCAACAATTAACAACAAACCCGATTACTAGCATCACTAAACCCATTTCATCACCTAAAAGGGTTTCACAACAAATTTACTCAAACCCTAACTTGAATATCAAATCAAATAATTGAAACTCGGAGTTTGAGCTTACCAATACTATCACCGCGTAGCCAAGAACGAAAGGAACAACTTTAGAACCCGAGCTTTGGTGAGAAATCGACTCCTTCTTCCCCAAATCAAGCCC
The DNA here is from genome assembly GCF_046630445.1 of Rutidosis leptorrhynchoides. Lineage (NCBI taxonomy): Eukaryota > Viridiplantae > Streptophyta > Magnoliopsida > Asterales > Asteraceae > Rutidosis > Rutidosis leptorrhynchoides. The sequence continues at coordinate 648,854,384 of NC_092335.1, forward strand.
TCTCTCTCTAAACCCTTACTCTCTCTCTAAAAATGGTTGAGAGTGTTTTGGTTGGTGAGAATTTGATCCAAACTGATCAAAGGATCAGTTTTGATGACCCTAAACCGACCCCAAGTGAAAAGACCAAAGTACCCTTCATTTAAAGCCTTTAAAAAGGCTGAAAATTGCTTCTGACCCATTCGGCGCGCCGCGCCACAATGTGGAGCGCCGCTCCACTCTGCAGGTCAGATTTCAGAAACTTGTTTTGGCCATAACTTTTTGTCCGTAGCTCCGTTTTCGACGAATCAAATATCGTTGGAAACGTAATAAGATTTTCTTTCCAATGGTAAGGCTTGAAACATCAACACAAACTTTATTTGGGGTTGAAAAGGTACGTACACACCTTGTACCTCAAACAACGTCCAGTTTTCCTTCGACGGTCGAGCAAGCAACACCTACATGTTGTGCACACTCCATACACACATAGTATACCTTAAATACATTATGTACAATAAATATTTGGGTCTTACAGGTTAAATGAATGTATGAACATAGTTTAAAATCTTTGAGATTTAACTTAACAAACTTTGCTTATCGTGTCGGAAACATATAAAGATCAAGTTTAAATTTAGTCGGAAATTTTCGGGTTGTCACAGTACCATTACCATATATGGTGATCAGGCATCCATGGCCAATTGAATATGATGAGACGGGAGTCCAACTATGTATCTAATATCATATAATTATGTGACTACCTGCCAAAAGAATACCAAATTAAAAAGATTGAATTTAATTCGTTTTGTCAGAAATATAGAATCGGTGGTTTATATGTTAATAAACTTGAATAAATATAATGAATTGAAGGTCTGGCAAAACGATATACAAAGAATAACGCAGTTGAAGCGTTTTGAATTCCTGATTGACGTTTCGATTTATTACACTCGTGATACCGGATATCCGATTAAATGAACGGAAAACCTTCAAGCGACTTCAAGGAATTACGTCGTATTGGGTTTCTGATATTCGTAATGATCGGTATGAATGGTCGTGGTTCGCCGACCGATTTAATCACCGGAGAAGCTTCCTGGCGAAAAACAATTGCGTATATTATATAAAATTTATACCGTTGTGTGTATAAAATGATGATGGATAACTAAGGGATACCGGCGACCTATTTTACGGCGGCAACTGGCAATAATCACCGGTTTGAAGGATGGTTTTTTTTCTAAGAGCGGAGAGAGAGATAGAGATAGAGAGAGAGAGAGAGAGAGAGAGAGGTTCCTTTTGTTTTTTTTATTGGTCTACGATTAAGCGAAATTGTAACTGGACCACGTGTAATTTTATTGTAATTAAGTTAATTAATTTTGATTAAATGGATGATTAACATGTGGGTTAGATAAAGCAAAGTGACTGACAGCGTGCCACGTCCGCTGTAATACACTCGCTTCTGACGTAGAGATTAGTATCCTCTTTTAAATGGAGGCTGATCCGTACACCACTAAATTTATCTATACATCACCAAATATACATTACAGTGTTATACAGTATAATATTTTAATGCACCTTTAATAGTGTATAACTAAAATCTAGTGAATCAGCTCCCCTTTTAAATGGGGCACATTATATTATTTTGTAGGTGGGATTCAATAAACTTTTGTCATAATTTATTAACTGTAACGCTGGCTTGTTGCGACTTAAACATTGATTGGCAATAACGTTGTTTCCCTGACTCACGCACCTTTAGCCATCACTGCCACCAAACAAATATGGTTACAATTTTTCCATACGGAGGGACGATTTAAGTCTTGACTATAAATATAGCGAAAAGTCTTGCTTACTTTTTAGTTGAAACCTCAATATTTCCGGTTAGTTAATTGTATTAGCTTTAGGGGCATTTCAATTTGTATCAGAGCTATTGTCTATTTGTATGACTGGCACATGATTGGTGCATTGGGTATGCTTTTTAAGTGGGGCGCATTAAAATTATACTATGTGACGTACGTTACATTACAAATTTTGTCATAGTTTATTACATATTCACACTGGCTTAACAACCACTGGTCACCAGACAATATCGTTACAGTTTTCCATCTAGAGGGCCTTGAGTCTTGACTATAAGTATAACATAATTCTTGGTTCACTTTTATCATAAAAACAAAACAAACCATTAATAATATGGAATCTTTTCCTTTATTTCTATCATTTTTAATCCTTTTTCTTTGTGTTCTAATCTGTAGATTCAAAAGAACCAAAATCAACAACACAAAAACAAGTATCAAACTAGTAGCTCCCGAACCATCCGGCGCGTTGCCTATTGTGGGCCACCTTCATCAACTTCATGGTCGAGTTCCGCTAGCCCGAATACTCGGACAAAAGGCTGATGACTACGGGCCCATTTACTCTCTACGGCTCGGTAGTCATCGAGCATTGGTTGTGAGCAGTTGGCAGATGGTTAAAGAGTGTTTCACCACTAATGACAGAAATTTTGCATCTAGACCAAATATGGCCGTGAGCCGCTACATGGGCTACAATAGTGCCGTTTTTGCACTAGCACCATACGGGCCATATTGGCGAGAGATACGAAAGATGGTCACTTTAGAGCTTTTAAAGAGCCAACGTCTTGAAAAGCTTAAACACGTTCGTAATTCAGAAGTGAAGTACTTAATTAACGATCTTTCCTCGTTGTGTTTAAACAACAAGGACCGATCATGTGTTGTGAACATGACCAAGTGGTTTGAGCACGTAACGTTTAATATAATAGTGAGAATGTTAGCGAGTAAAAGATTTGTTAGCGATTGTAACGATAATAAGGGGAGTAAAGATGATTTAGAGGTGAAAGAAGCTATTAATAAAGGGTTGTATCTGAGCGGCATTGTTGTTGTTTCGGATGTTATTCCGAATTTGGAATGGATGGATATTGGGGGACATTTGAAAGCGATGAAAAAGGCGGGAAAAGAACTTGATGTTGTTCTTGGAAAGTGGGTTGATGAACATGTTGAAAAGGGACATGAGTACGATGAAGGTGATTTTATCGATGTGATGTTGTCAATCCTACCGAAAGATGCTGAAATGTTTGGTTACGGGCGTGAAACAATAATCAAAGCAACAACATTGGTTCGTAATCCTGTTTATTAGTTTCTACTTATTACTGTAAATTTGGTTTTCTTAGAATAAGGTTTTATCTCATATATGCAGCTAACCCAGATTATTCCGTGACTATTGACAATCAAAATAATATATTTAGTGCTTTTCTATAGCTGTGATTTATTTCTAAAATAAGAACGGGTCAAATATAACCAATGTTTCTAAAAGGAGTTGTTTATATTTTGTGGGGGAAAACTCATGAGTCAAAAGCTCGATATATGTTACTAGTATGTTTTACTTGTAACGGGTCAAATGGGTAAAAAAAAAAAACCATTCAAATGCATAATACCTCCTAAATTGCTTTACCGAATTTAGATATAGATTATAATTATTCAGTAAATAAGTGTCATGGGTAAGTCCAACCCGCCTACTTCATCATACTATAGGCTATTCATTCATATCAGAAGCTTAAAATTGTACCCACATTAAAATATGGATGCAAATTGCATAACTTGCAAAGTTAGAAGGTTTTTCCTGTTCGGCCTACCCGGGAGGGCGAGTAATCCGACCCCATACTATGATGTACGCAGCCCAGCAGGATTATTCCCTGGCTGTTTCCAACCCATCCCTGGCCACCACTAAATATTAACCTAAGACCTCTTGCAAAGAACTCAGGGCCCCAACCACTGGGCTATCTAGTGATGGTTTAAATTGTTAGAAGGTTTAAATTGCATAACTTGTGTATGCAAATTATTTTTGTAGATTCTCATCTTGACGGGTTCCGAAAGTACTGCTGAGACACTAACATGGGCACTCTCTTTACTACTAAACAACCCTGACATCCTAAAAACAGCCCAAAACGAGCTCGACAATTGCGTAGGAAAAGATAAATGGGTCGAAGAATCAGATATTCAAAAACTAACATATCTACAAGCCATAGTGAAGGAAACTCTCCGAATGTACCCACCAGGCCCGTTAGCTGGGCCCCGTGAAGCCATTGAGGACTGCAACATCGGGGGCTATCACGTCTCCAAAGGGACCCGTCTGATAGTCAACGTTTGGAAACTACATCGAGACCCGAAAGTATGGTCTGATCCTGATGAGTTTAGACCTGAGAGGTTTCTAGATGAACACTCGCACGTAAATTATCAAGGTCAGAACTTTGAGTACATTCCGTTTAGTTCTGGAAGAAGAATGTGTCCTGCAAGTACGTTTGCGCTTCAAGTGATTCATTTGATACTTGCGCAGTTAATTCAGGGGTTTGACTGGTCAACACCGAACGGGGAGCTTGTGGATATGAGTGAGGGTTTGGGGATTGCGTTGCCGAAAGTGAAACCGCTCGAAGTGATGATCACTCCGCGGCTTTCTTCAGAGCTCTATTGAAGTCCTTAGGACTTGAAAAAAGTGTGTGAAATGCGTGAATTTTTGTCTTATATGTTAATAAGTGATAAGTTGTATACAGTTTCACGAAGGATTTGATGAATTTATTATCAGAAATTATTTTTATTATCTAATAATAGCATACAGTCTAGCAGACCAGATATTGCAATGCCATTTAATTGTTATCTGCTAGGGATTAAAGTGATAGAAGGTGCACAATGATCAGCTGGTTAGTAATTGTTGTAGATTATGATTTTAATAATCATTTAATCAACTGTAATATATAACAATTGCACGTAATATGTTTATATTATTTATATAATGTATCATCAATATTTGTTAAGTCTATCAATGGTTAGTAATTGTTGGAGGGTATGATTTTAATAATCAACTGTAATATATAACAATTGCACGTAATATGTTTATATTATTTATAATGTATCATCAATATTTGTTAAGTCTATCAAAATACGGAGTATCAAATTTTATCCAAATTAAAGGTCAATGATATTGAACTGTATTTCATTGCCAAAGTCAATAACTTTGGTTAGTCTTATGATTTTCACGTCCAACAAGCAAGTAGCTACGAGTAAGTGTTCAACTAAAGGCCAGTCCACGTATATATTTTCCTTAAACCGTTGAGCTAACTTTTCTAACGTAATTAAACATTTCTTTTACGTTTCTAAAAAGATTACTATTACTATTACCTCTTTTGACTGCTTTTAAAAAAAAAAAAAAAAAAAAAAAACTTTTACTTCTTTTGATAAAATAAAAAAAACAAATATTGTCGGACCAATATAAAATTAGAGAATTTTTAACGACTTTATGTACAAGTTTAAAAAAAATTAAAAAAACATAAACATTATGTTTTTAAAAAACTTATTATTAAAATTAAACACCTCAAACCAAATCACCCCCAACCTCGTATAAATAGCTAATAACTAAATAAAAATTAGAATCCCATCATTTTTATTCATATTTTTGTCTAAAAAATCCACACACCCAAAACGCCCCAACCACCTTCACCTTCTTCCTCTCGATCATCTTCTCCGGCGAGAATAAAAAGAAAGAGGGAAGATAAAGAAGAAGGTGGTTTTAACAATAAAAAAATGGGTCGTAAAAGAGGTAATTCGGCAGTGAACAAATTGTTCATTTGGGTTCGTAAACAATCGATAAAAGTTAAAATCTTTTTAGCGGTTACGTCTTTTTTATCATCCCTTGTAGCTCTTAGATTTCTTGTTCACGATACCAATCAGTTTTTTGTTGCTTCTGAATTCGTTCATGCTGCTGGTATAATTCTTCTTATTTACAAACTCACCACCCTCAAAACCTGCTCAGGTATCCTTTTCTTATGTATAATTCATTTTAGATATAAAAATTCGAAGATTTTATTATTTAATTGGCGTTACATTTTATCTGTTATTATTATTATTGAAATGACTTTATGTGAATTGTTGAATTTGATATGATTGATACTACTATTTGATCCTATTTTATAATTATTTAAGTCGTAATTTGATTGGGGGTTTCTATCATTTCTTGTGAATATGGATGATGGATTTGAAATTCTAATGTTTTATGCATTAATTTGTACAATTAGATTGCATTCTGGCTAATTTTGTTAATTGTTTTGATTGTAATTATATGTATTATAGGTTTTCCTATTGAATTGTGTGATTATTTGAAATGGTGAATTGAATTAATGATCATTCGCAGGGCTTTCGTTACAGACACAAGAACTCACAGCTACATTTCTAGCTGTAAGATTGTGTTGTAGCTATATGATGGAACATGACATTCACACTGTTCTTGATTTCGCTACGTTAGTGTCTACTCTTTGGGTCATTTATATGATCCGATTTAAACTAAACTCAACCTACAATGAAGACCTTGACAACTTGCCCAAATATTATCTGGTAACTACAACCCCTGCCTTTAAGTTATACTGTACAACTTAATAGATTTCATTGTTGTTTTAACAATTTTGTTTTCTATATTTTTGTGTTTGCTTCAGTTGGTGCCGTGTGCGATTCTTGCTATATTCATTCACCCACATACCTATCATTCTCACATGAGCAAAGTTTCATGGGCGTTTTGTGTGTATTTGGAATCAATTGCAGTCCTTCCTCAGCTAATGATGATGCAGAAAACCAAGGTTTGGATCTTTTAATTAAAAAAAACACCATATTTGTAGTGTTACATTTTCTAGGTAAACAATGTAATCATCAAATCAAAAAAGTTATTTGTGTAAGCGTTATCCAAATTGTAGATGATCGAACCATCTACTGCTCGTTATGTGTTTGCACTTGGCCTTGCAAGATTTTTGGGATGTGCTCACTGGATCATCCAGGTATCATCAATTAACATAAACCAATTGTTTATATTCACATGCAGTGGCGGACTCATGAATTTTTTTCACCGGGGGCGATTTTTTTTTTTTAAAACGTAGGGATTTTTTGGGCAAAATACGAAGGTTTTGGGGCAAAATATGAAGGGTTTGGGGCAAAAAAAAAAAATTCCACCTAGGCCAAAGTCAAAAACCGAAAAAATTTGCACAAAAAATTGCAAATCCACTGGGGGCGGCGGGCGCCCCACCTTGCCCCTTCTTTGGTCCGCCCCTGTTCACATGATATATTTATACTAATGTGAAAGTGAATTTAACATTGAACATCTAAACCTCCAATTGTAACTTATGCAATATATTTTGTGATGAATGTCAGGTGTATGAATCTGCTGGATCATATCTGTTTTTACTAGGAAGCGGTTACTTTTGGTTGCCGATGGTCTTACTTGCAGAGGCGGTTCAAACGTTCATCTTGGCCGATTTTTGTTACTACTATGTTAAAAGGTAAATTTCCATATCTATTAAATACAACCAAAAATTTGGTCGTACCATTCATTGGTGACTGCGTTCTTGATACTTGATAGGGAAACAAATGGTCAAAAGATATATAATTGAGGGGTAAATTGTGTAAATGTGTAGGAGTAATAGTGGAGCATAAATGGTAATTTAGGGGGCTTAAGTTTTAACTTCTCAATTAATATAATAATTATTAAATAAAACTCACCCAATTTTTTGACGAGATTTATCTTTTTTTTTTCGCTGCGAATTAGGTTTCTCCGTTATCACCGTTCAACTCGAAATAATTTTACGAATAAAATGCAACCAACTATGTTCGAGATAATTTTACGAACAAAATGCAACCAACTATACGAACAAGTAAATGGCTAGAGCAAGTGTTAAGTCCATGAGTTTGTAAGGGAAAAGACCCGAGTTCGAGTCCTTCTGCCTTTTTTTTGTTCGCAAATTTTGCTCACTTCTCGCTCAACGTTAGTTTCATAAAGTACGTTAAAATGTTCCACCGACTGCAACGCCCGTGCAATTAGGTATATTATGTATCAAGCAACGTATATCCAAATATAACCGCCGCAACGCGCGGTCCAAATTCTTTCTAATATATTATATATTATTATTTAGAAAGTGTGCTAATTTTTAATATACAAATAAATGATGCATATTCAAGTTTTTTAAAATTAGTTTATACTTTATATGGCTGTCAATAGTCATTTATTTTATAATTATATTTATTATATGTATATTATTTTCATATTAACAGACTTGTTGTGTGACAAAACACAGATTCCAAGTTTAACTTTTAGTTCTAGTGGTGGTAAATTTGGCAACAGATTTAGATTGGTTTGGTTTGGTTTAAAAATATAATGATATAGATCAAAACGGGTTGGATTGGGTGGCCCTAAACTGCTTATTCTTCAAGCAGTTTTAGACTTGTTGGTAAGTAATTGTTCTGATTTTTTATACTATGATTTTGGTTAACATAGCCCTTAGGGCTATGAATAACAACAACTCATAAATCATGGGCCGTGACAATTGAAAAACCAACTTTTTTGTTTATTGTTCATTATTTAACTACGGTTTTTGATGGAACTTGTATAGACTGATGCTTAGCTTAATCCTTTTTACAAAATGCTATTGATAAGATATATAAAATAGAATATACTTTAGACTTTAGATGACTTCCAGTCCATATGACCTGTTTTTCTTAAAGGTATAATTTTATTGTACCCATCTGATCCGTTGGAGATCAAGCATAACCCATTTTGATCCATTCAATAGTTAAGTGGGTCGACATTGCCACCTCCAGTTTTTCTTCATCAGTTATCAGTTCGATAACTATATGATATTTTCTTTATTTTGCAGTGTGGTGAACGGACAACTTCTAGTCAGCCTGCCACCAGTCGAGAAGAAGTTTGGCATGAACAAGTGACGTCTAGGTTTCTAGGTTTCGTGGGTCAGAAATGTACACTTAGTTTACACGAACTTTTTAGTGGGCGCTAAACTGAAGTTTCTCAGGTTTTTATCATCTCTTGTTGATCGAGTTAATATGAATCAACTCATGGAATCAAATCCTGTAAGCCTGTTGTCAGTTTGAATGTTTATACATTTTAGGGTGACTTTTGTAAATATGTATGGTAAATTTTGAATTTGATGTCATATTGAACTGAAAAGTTGTAGATTACTCTACAAGTTAGACAGGTTATGTTTGTTAGGCTTCAATCCTTTCTATTGAACCTGACTTATTACGAAGTTTGGATTTGATAGTTTACTTTTGTTTGCTGCTTTAATTATTAGAAGTCGGAACAGATTATAAGAAATTAGGGTAGTGTCAAATTATATGTTCCAGCACGGCGTGGTTCAGACATTGTAGCATACTACAAGTATATATCAGCATTGATGTTATAACTTTATATACTATACCATTCTACGACACTTTAAAAGACAGGAGATTCTGTTAATTTGGGATGGTTAACATAATATAAACTAAATTAATCGGTTAATTGAAATTTCTAGTCGGTTAATTTAGTTATGTTACGGTCTCCCTGTTCTCTTTTTCCTCCATCGTCATCTTTTTCAACCTCTTTTCACTGATTTACCTTCTCGTTTTTCCCTCCCTTGGACCCTCAATTACTCGGTTTCAACCACTTTGTGTCTCTATTCGTCTTCTTACGGTTCATCGGACTTTTGACGTTGTTGCCAACCTTGGCTCTTCTTTTGATTGTTGGATTTTTGGCCAGCTTTCGGTTTATCCGGTTTTGGATTATATCCTCCGTCTCATATTTATTGTTATTAAACAAAAAATACGTAGTTCAAGAAAATGTTATAAAAGTATTATATTTTTTGTTTACTTTTCAATTTTAACCTTACCTTTTTATTTTTCCTTTAACCTTATCCACAATATTAAAACATAATATAACTAATCTTCTTATTATTTTCTAATTTATGGAAGTGGACAATTAATTTGAGACATTCCAAAATAGAATACTGGACAATAATTTGGGGACGGAGATAGTATGCTCCTCCTGAATTTTGCATCTCGGTTGTGGTTTACTGGGGTTTTGGGTGGTTCTAATACCATCCTTCCTTGGAGGAGTGCTTCTAGGTTTCTCAACATTTGTTTTTGAGTTTGTCGATAAGTGATTCCTTAAGAGGCCGAATTTGCGGGTTCGAGTGAAATTTGGGTAGGAGGGTTTACTTCTATAGTTGTTTAGGAAAAGTATTGAGCAGGATGTCGTTGATGGTGGTGTGACTGTTGTGTGAAATTTTTTAGTTTGTCTTGACTAGTATGACTAATGGTTAGTTTGCATCAGGGGAGGACCTATGTAGGGGCAAGTGGGGCGCCCGTCCCCAGTGGATTTTCAATTTTATTGTAAAATTTTTTGGTTTTTCGATTTTGCCCCAGGTAAAATTTTATTTTTTTTGTCCCAAACCATTCATATTTTGCCCCAAAATATTCATATTTTGCCCCTAAACTTTCGTATTTTGTCCAAAAAATCTTCAAATTTTGCTTAAAAAACTTTATATTTTGCCCAAAACCTCTATGTTTTGCCAAAAAAATCCGTACATTTAAAAAAAAAATAATTCGCCCCCATCGCCACTGGTTTGCATCATGTAAGGTTGGAGATCTCGGATCTCGTGGAAATCTCGTTTGGACATTTTTTGAAAGATCTCGGCATCTCGGAAAAATCTCGGAGAGATCTCGGACGTGGACTTACTTTGACTTTTTAGTATTTATAATATAAATATACACATATAAATAAATATATGTATATTTATATACATTTTATGAGATTATACAAAACAATTCAAGAAATGAGCGAGAAAAGCCGAAAAATTTACGAGTTTTATGAGAATATTCGAGAAATGTGCGAGAAAATTCGAAAAATAGTGGCTTTGATCAATTTTGACCCTGTTGACCAAGAAATCTCGGGAGATGGACATCTCGTCTCGACGGCTTTTCAAAAACGAGATATCGGAGAGATCCCGGAGAGAAAATAAAGAGATTTACAACAGTGACATCATGCCTCATGACTTCTAATTAGCGTTGGATTTTTCGCATGTTTTTACGATTTTACTTTCAGTTTCGTGTGTCGCGATTCCTTTTAGAATTTTTTTCGGCTTCAATTTACGTTAAACTTATGCATTTCGATCCCTCAATATCATTTCACTTGTTTGTGTGTTTGTTAAGTTTTGTATGTTTGTCGCGTACTTATGTTGGTAGGATCCGACTCAATTGTTGATTATCTGTAGGTTAGATTAATAGATCCATTCTATTACTGTAATCGTTCGATCATCGAATTGTTTTAAAAATTATTTTAATGATAAAATATATTTTTCTTATTATCTTCTTTGAATGATTATAAAAAACAAGAGGGCTATTTTACACGGGATTCATTGCTGCAAAATCTTTGACAAATCTTAATTGGAACCACACCATGCATGCCGTACACGTACATCCTTCCATTACCAAAAAGCTACGTCGACAAGTCTTATCATACATCTGTAATATTATTCCAACCTGTACGGCCTTTTCAAACATTCCGCCACCTGTCATTATCTCCCCACCAATGCCAAACACATCTTCTAAACACAAATTGCCACGTGTCAATCATGCATCATCTAATAAACCTCATTTCTCTCATTACTCTCCAAATGTCAACTCCGAAATTCACGCGTTACATACTTTTAAACAGATCTTACGTGTCATTTTCATTTCCCTCCCTATCTCTTTTTATAAAGTGTTTCCCTCTTAGTTCAAAATCCTTTTTTCAAATAACAAAAAAAAAACCTAATTAATTTCGTAGTTTCAATTCGATCGTATTTTTGTAATGGCGAATGATTCGAAAATTAATAATCAAAATCGAGAGGAAAACGAGTTAATGTTGGAGTTATCAATCGGAGGAATATTTGGAAACCCGAACCGAACGAGTCCGAATGTAAACGAGTTGAAGGAAATTGATAATGAATTAAACGTTGAAGAATCAAAACTTGAGAATCAAGCTGGAAAAAGGCGAGAATTGAGACGTAAGAGAGAAGAAAAATCGAAGAAAACGGTTTGTTTCGGTTCGGTCAGCGGTCCGTTTGTGGAGAATAAAGAGTGGTTAGAGACGCAAGTTATTGGACAAAACGATGACGTTTTGGATGTTGAGCATGTACGGAAAAAGGAAAGGATTGTGGAAGATGGAAATGAGAATGGGAAGAAATGTGTGTTTACGCCGACGGTGTGCCGGAGTTTTTGGCCGTGTAATGATGATGTGAATGTGAAAGGTTCCGGTGGTGAGGATGAGATGGAAAGCGGCGGTGGACGGCGGAATTGTAAACTTAGTTCGAATGGTTCCGGTGGCGGTGGTTCATCTGCGTATTCTGATGGTCAATGCTCGTCTCACCAAGGTAATACACTTTTTTTTTTTTTTTTTTTTTTAATAAAAAAATCAAGATTGTTGGTTAGGTAGTGTGATTGAATTTGGTAATTTGAAATTAATATGTTTTTCAAAGGGTTCAAAAACTACATACGGAGTACATTGTTATTGTTAATGAATTCATTTTAGGTTTGCTAATACGACTTACTGTTATTGAATCTGATAAATTATTATGCCTTGCATCTGCAAGTTAGGGGAGCTGAAATTCCCGGCCATTAGAAATTAAATAGAAAAAATGTGAGTTTTGAGACATTAACATTTAACATTGGTAGGGGGTGGGATATTCAGTACTCTCAACCCATGTTCAATTCTCACTCCGGAGTTTTTAATCTTTGATCTCAACATCAATGCGATTTGGGAAGGTCTCTGGGGTTTTACCAACCTTCGATTGTACTGCCCAACATCGTTGCAAATTGGTTTCCTCCTAATGCGTGTGTAGGTGAGCATTTGATGTTGATATGGCTGTTAAAAAATTCTTTAGATAACCTAAAATAGAGTACAGATACACCATTGAAATATATTTAGTGCATAATTAAGTTTGGTAAGTGATCAAGCCAAAATTCACCGGTAATGTGAATTCCGGCTTGAGTGCAATGAGGTGGTGGTTGTTTTGGTGTTCGAAGGAGCCTAGAACAATGTTCTCTCCGATCTTAAAACCGTTAAAAATAATTAATCATCGTGTCCGATCATTAAGCACCCTTAGATTCTCTAATGAATATTCAAACGATATAACTTCATTAACAATCCATTTTGCCTTACCTTTTTTTATTGTAGCTGTGAAATGTGATAATATCCTAATCTCTCCAAATTCAACAAGCCTTAGAATGTTAGAACTTGTCTTCTATTTATAGCTGTGAAATGTGATGAAGTCCTAATCTCCATAAATTCAACAACCCTTAGAATGGTAGACTTTGCCTTCTATATACAGGAGTTGTTCATGTGCGAATTTAATCATAGCAACTGCATTTGCTGCGCAAGTATAGTGCGTAAAGCAGTTCTCATTGCACATTGTATGTTGTATGCACAAACTTTATACTTCATGCGCAACTTACGCTTATGATCATTAAGTTAATAAGATATTGAACATATATGAGAAGTTGTCATTTTAGTTTGTAAACACACCTAGGTTATTTTGTAGGGAAATAAGACATTTGATTAAAAACAAACTAGAAGGCATGTTGAGTGGGAGCTTATGGGTGTGTTTGACATACTAGCTTATGGGAGCTTGTTAGAGCTTATAGGAGCTTGAGCTTATAATTTTAATAAGCTTCAAGTCATAAGCTTTGTTTGGTACACATAAAAAGTAGAGCTTATGAAAATTATCGGCTCTTGAAAAATAAGCTGCAGCAAGTTTACCAAACACTTATAGTAAATAATAAGCTACAGCTACCGGCTTTAAAAAAATAAGCTCCAGCTCCAGCCCATTAGCTACAACTAATTTCATCCAAACACACCCTGTATCCTAAAATGATCAATTTTATCTGTATATAGTATAAAAATTTGTTACACTGCCTATTGAAGATATACTTTAGTTTACGGACTCTATAGCTTATACAGTCTATTTGAACTCTTTTTGTGACCATCCCACTTTACGGTCTATATAGGCTACTTCTATCAGTTTGCCTATTTCAGTTTTCAGGCTCGATTAAATGATTTTTTAATGTGGTTGTAGGTGGTGCTACAGATGATAGCAGAAGCATTTCAAGCAACTCTCAATTGGATCAACAACTGCCAAGTACTTCAACAACAAGTGACCAATTTGACCAATCTGATCAACCTACCAGTTCACCCAAACAAACCGTCCCAACCAACAAAATAACAGATCCCACTATATCCGACCCAAACTCTCTGAAACCCAATTACCAGTTGAACCGACATGCATCAAGTGTTTCAAACCCACCTTCAAAGCTCGATACCAGCAGCAGTCAACATCAACAAGCCTCTGTTCTGGCCAGGATGCCGTGCGTTTCAACAACTGGAAACGGTCCAAATGGAAAGACAATAAGCGGGTTCTTGTACAGATACACGAAAAATGATGTCAGCATTGTGTGTGTATGTCATGGTCACTCGTTTTCTCCTGCTGGGTTCGTGGAGCATGCGGGTGGCGTTAATATAGCCCACCCGTTAAAACACATTACCATAAGTCCAACTACTTTTGCATCTTGACTTCGTGTTTTGGGGTAGCAGCACGGTAACATCTGATTATTTGATTATTAGTGATCTTCAGTTCAGTTGGTATATAACTGACTTTCTAGCCATATGAACGTTAAGTCTATTAGTGTTGGGTTCTGAGACCTTTATCCTGCAACTTTTTTGGATATTTTGGTTAATGTTTAGATTATGTAATTGTAGATATTGAATTTTGATGATCGATCAATTGATGTGGAAGTAAAAACTTGTGTTCTAGAGATGATAACATAAGTATGATAGTAAACCTCATGGTATCGGGTTCTAAAGATTGAAGCAACTTTCAGTAGTGTCAAAACGGGTTAAATCAAGTTTGTTATAATTGGTCTTGATGGCTGGTCCAACTCTCTGTCCCTAAGTTACACCACTCCATTTTAGCTATGCATAACCAATTATGCGAGTAAAAATGATGATGTCACCTACTTAGTTTTTGTTGGTGACTAATGAAATTAGAAAATACATTTTAGTAATTGGATTACTAGGTTGAAAGTAAAGTAATCTCTAATACTCTAGAACGGATTTAGAGAGTGTGGAGTATACGTCCGTCAAAGAGTTAAAGAGCTAGCTCTTTAGAGTGTGTGGAGTATACGTCCGTCAAAGAGTTAAAGAGCTAGCTTGAGTTGACTGTAGTTTGATGATGAAACAAACTAAGTTGGCGCCGGAGCGCCGCACCAGGTTATAGGTGCGCCGCTCTGGTTGCCAAAAGCGCCGCTCCACATAACTAAAAAGGGTCCAAACAAATCACGAAGCAAAAGGTGAGATTGGTAGTTGTAAGGAGCGTCGCTCCCCTTCGCAGGGGGCGCCGTTCCTGTTTGCGGTTTATGCAAAAAGGTTGCAACTTTACCCAAACGTTTTGCAACGTTTTACAAATGGTTGCTTTGTATTCCTGGACGTTTTGGGACATGTTTAAGTGGTTTATTAGTGTACTAATGCACCTTTTCAAACATGTTTATTGTCAAGTGATGTGTCATTTAATCTTGACCCATTTTGAAAGGTTTCAACACTTTAATGCACTTTTTGACCCATTATAAATGTATGTCTTCGTTCATTAAAGAAGAGTTTCATAAAATTGACATTTCTAACACACTTTCATGTAAGACCCTGTTTTCCCAGAAGGTTGGGACGCCGTCCAAAACGGCTGGGCGCCGTCCTGTTGTGAAGGCCTAGACGCCGTCCAGTATCCTGGACGCCGTCCAGATGAACTGGCGGGCCAGCTGTCTTGTTTTTAGATATTTAAAATGGGTATTTTGATAATTTCACATGGGGACGACTTAAAGGTCCCAAGATCAGTTTGGTGAGCCTCATTACTTTATTTTCAGCTACTCTTTCATTTCCACTTCAAGTTTAGAGAGAGAGGAGGTTTTAGAGTGAGAAAACTCAATCTAAGGAGGAAGAAGCTTGTTTCGGGTTAAAGCTCGAGTGTTAAAGTTGTTCATCTAGTCCCTAGCTACGTTTTGATTGTAGCGGTAAGTCTTAACCTTGATTTCCTTATTTTAATTGTTTAAGGGCTAGGGTTTGGGCTAGTAATGAACATAAAACCCAATTGTTAGTGTTTTGGGGGTTTTTGGGTAAGTTTGGGTCATGAGGACCCAAAGATGACTAACCTAGAGTTTGGAAATGTTAAATGGTGTATATGGGTCTTGAATGATAGTAAATCACTAGCACACTTAGAGTTTAAAGTGAATGAGTGTATTTGGATATGATAGTGACCCAAATGGGTGTGTTAACCTTGAAATGGGTCAAATGTGTCTTTGGTGGCCTAAGTGGGTTAATGGGTGCGAAGTGAGATAACTTTGTGTTGAGAAGTGTTTTAAGACCATAATTGAATCGTTAGTAAAGGTTTGACAAAATCCCGACCTAGTGTTAGAATGAATGGTGCAAATGGGTCATGTTTGCACTATGGGCCAAATGGCACTTGTATGGCGAATAAGTTGGTTGACCAACTTGAATGCATGATTGATATATGTGCGTAATGTATTAGGTACTTTGCTTTGAAGAGTACGGAAGTGTAATCATCACCGACGTGTTAAGGTGAGTGGAATAATTATATGCGTAGGTATATAATGTATTTATTTGTTGTATCGTGAGATGTGAAGTGTCGATGTGTTAAGACACCATATTTCACGTGACGAGTGAAGTGTCGATGTGCTAAGACACCACTCAAAGTAATATGAGGGGTGAAGTGTCGATGTGTTAAGACGCCACCCGGAGTGAAGTATCGATGTGCTAAGATGCCACTCCATGAAGTTAACGGATGAAGTGTCGACGTGTTAAGACGCCATCCGGGGTGAAGTATCGACGTGTTAAGATTCCACCCGGGGTGAAGCATCGACGTGTTAAGATGCCACCCGTGGGATTTGTGTACGACGTGTTAAGTACTCTAATGGTTGTTATGAACACCGATGGGAAATTCAAGTACCATTTCTTGTACGATTGGTTAACCATGGTTATGTGTTGTAGTATAGTATAATATATTGTTCGTGATATATGCTATCGTTTGTGCTAGCTTATGATATTGTGGACTTAGCATTTGTAATTTGAGATGGTATGCTAATTTGTAAAATGATAGCGTGTATGAGGTATTTGTGTAAGTGATTGCAAGTAAGTAGATTATATATGTATGTGTATAATTATTGCATTCACTAAGCTTTGCTTACTCTCTCGTTGTTTACCTTTTTATAGGCTCGGGCGTCGACAAGGGTAAGGGCGTTCGGTTGGATTAGAGATCCCGCTTGTAATGATAGGGGACGCTTTTGGATGTGTTAGCTTTTGAAGTTTGGCCAATATGTGGGTAGTTTAACCCCAAACACCATGCTCTAGGTGTCGTTTGGAATTTAAACTCTTATGGTCGAACTTGTATTTTTGAACGAAACTCGTAAAACGGACGATGTGGGCCCAATGTTGTAAAACTTGGCTTATGGTGGAAATCTCTTAGTTTAACTTATTATAACATGTTGTGAAAAGGTTTTCGCTTGAAAGTGTCGGGAAGCGGGTTTTCCGCTCACGTAAGTTGAGCACGGGGATCAGTCTCTGGTAGTTCATTGGGACGTCGTCCCAAAAGGCTGGACGCCGTCCTGGACTTTAGAGCTGGACGCCGTCCAGAATGCTGGACGCCGTCCAGATGTACTGCATCAATTTTTTTTAGTGTGTTTTTGAGATAACGAAGTCGGGTTATTACTAGTGGTATCAGAGCATGGTCAAAGGGATTTAGGCGACTTGAGATAGGTGCCTAGACTTAGACTTGTATTGTTTATGCGCTTTATGCGGGACTTGTAGGAGACGGGCGGACCGGGGATTGGTTAGTGCCTAGGTTTAGGTGAGCTAACTATGCGCTAATTGTTTTGTGTTGTGTTTTGCAATCATCAAGCGAGATAGACGTTGTACTAGCGAGTTAATGCGACGTGCTCGCGTAACAATGATTAGCTACCATTGTTACGGGTTCAAGTCGAGTCAAACAAGCAATGTACGACGATTGTTGAGAAAGAGGGGGCGGTGAGGTGAATTTGTATATGTGTCATGTCTTTTCGTTCGTTGTTTAACCTATTTCCGTTTTATAGAATGAAGATGAGAAATGGACATGACACCAATGAAGGAGGTACGAGCGAGGATGTTGAGTTCACGGCCAAAGTCGACTTTAAACGTCAAAAAGCGAAGTTTCTCGAAGACGTTAAGAAGATGTTTCTAGATACGATCGACGAGCAACTAGTCAATGTGGTTAAGGAACAAGTTAAGCTTGTTCTACAAGAAGATAATGTGGGGAGACGGGACTTCTTTTATAAGAATTTCAAGGATTCTCAACCTCCTACCTTCGATGGTGAACGAGACCCCCTTAAGAGTGCCCGTTGGATCTCCGATATGGAGGGGGCTTTCCGTACTTGTGAATGCCCTCTCGATAAGAAGACAAGGTACGGGTGTAGTATGTTGCGAGGCGATGCCAAGTTGTGGTGGGACGCGAAAATCCAACTTTACGGTGAAGAACAATGTATGGACTTCACTTGGGACGAGTTCAAGGCGTAGTTTTTCAACGAGTACGGAACTTCGGCCGATCTTACTAGACTCAAGGACGAGTTGCGTGCCTTGAGGCAAGGGTCGATGGATTTGAACACTCTCAAATCCGTTTTCTTGTCAAAGACCCAATTTTGCCCGGAGTATGTCGGGAATGATAAAATGTTGAAGGAAGACTTCTATCGAATCTTGAACGACAACTATCAAGAGAAGATTAGTGTAAACGTGGTGAAGAGTTTTGATGAGTTGTTCGACATGGCTAAAGGTTTTGAAGCGCTTGTCATGAGAAAGGGTGGTTTTACTTTTGGCAAAAGAAAGTTCGAGGGTTCGAGTCAATCGAACTTTTCAAGCAAGAAGAACAAGAAGGGTGCCGAAAGTGTTGGTAGCGTGAAGAAGAGCGCTTCCGGGGGTTTTTCTTATTCGTGCTACAATTGTGGGCAAAAGGGGCACATGGCTCGCGATTGTCCAAACCAATCCGTTACAAACAAAATCACTTGTTTTAATTGTAACAAAGAAGGGCACCGAAGGACGGAATGTCCCGAGTTGCGGGGTGATCATGTTAAGAAGTTGGAGAAGGCGACGGGCACGACTCGGGGACGAAATTACTTAATGACCAATGATGAGGCCAATTAATCAAACGAAGTTGTCTCAGGTACTTTCATGGTTAACTCTAATCCGACAAGGATCCTATTTGATAGCGGTGCTAATTTATCGTTTGTTTCTCCAAGATTTGTGTCTAAGCTTGAGAAACCGCTAGCTAAGTTAAGTCAACCGGTAGAAGTCAAAATAGTGGATGGTAAGACGGTGCAAGGGGTTGATGTGTGTAATGAATGTGATATTGTGTTTGGTTCCGAAACGTTTAAAATTGATCTTATCCCGATGACCTTGGGTGAGTTCGATATTGTCATCGGCATGGATTGGCTCGATCGCTATAGAGCCGATATTGCATGTCATGAAAAATCTATTCGTGTGAAGACCCCAAGTGGGGGAGAGTTAATAATTCATGGCGAGAGGCGGAGAAGAGTTGTGCCATTATGCACTTATGCACTGGCACGTCATTTTCTTGTTAGGGGTGGTATGAATTTTCTTGCTCATGTAGTTGATACTCGTGAAGAGCCGCCATCCATTCGTGAAATTCTGGTGGTTAGTGAATTCGAATACATTTTTCCGGATGAATTACCGGGTATTCCGGCGGAAAGACAAGTTGAATTTCGCATTGAGTTGGTTCCGGGGGCTACTCCCATTGCTAAAACTCCTTATCGTTTAGCACCAACGGAGATGCAAGAGTTGTTAAATCAAACCCAAGAGTTGCTCGAAAAGGGTTTCATTCGACCGAGTGCTTCGCCATGGGGTGCTTCGGTTTTATTCGTAAAGAAGAAGGATGGTAGTATGCGGATGTGCATCGATTATCGAGAGTTGAACAAAGTGACGATAAGGAATCGTTATCCATTGCCTCGAATTGACGATTTGTTTGACCAACTCCAAGGTGCAACGTATTTCTCTAAGATTGACCTACGGTCCGGATGTCACCAAATGCGGGTCCGTGAGGAAGATATTGAGAAAATGGATTTTCGAACGCGTTACGGGCATTATGAGTTTGTAGTTATGCCTTTCGGTCTTACGAATACATCAGCGGTATTCATGGATCTTATGAACCGAGTGTGCCAACCTATGTTGGACAAGTCGGTGATTGTGTTCATTGACAACATACTTGTCTATTCGAAGAGTATGAAGGAACATGAACATCATTTGCGTGGTGTGTTGAAGACGTTGCGGAAGGAGAAGTTGTATGCAAAATTCTCCAAATGTGAATTTTGGCTAAGGGAAGTCCAATTCCTTGGCCATATTGTGAACAAGGATGGTATTCAAGTAGATCCGGGGAAGATTGAGACGGTGAAGAGTTGAGGACGACCGACTACGCCTACAGAAATCCGAAGTTTTCTCGGATTGGCCGGTTATTATCGTCGGTTTATCCAAGACTTTTCTAAAATCGCTTCTCCATTGACAAAGTTAACGAGAAAGAACGCCAGATTTAATTGGGAAAACGATCAAGAAATTGTTTTCCAATTGTTAAAGGAGAAGTTATGTCAAGCTCCGGTTTTAGTATTGCCGGAAGGTGTAGAAGACATGACGGTTTATTGTGATGCTTCTTTAAATGGGATCGGTTGTGTTCTAGTGCAACGAGGTAAAGTCATCGCGTATGCCTCTCGACAATTAAAGGAACACGAAACGAGATATCCGACTCATGATCTTGAGTTGGCGGCGGTTGTTCATGCGTTGAAAATTTGGCGCCATTACTTGTATGGTGTCAAGTGTACGATTTATTCGAATCACAAGAGCTTAAAACATCTTTTTGACCAACGAGATTTGAATTATCGTCAACGTAGATGGATGGATGTGGTAAACGATTACGATTGTGAAATACTTTATCATCCGGGTAAGGCGAATGTGGTCGCGGATGCGTTAAGTCGGAAGAGTCAACATCCGGCGATACGAGTAGGATTGTTACGCATGATTATTACTAACGATTTTCTTGTAAAGCTTGGCTAGACTCAAATTGAAGCTTTTGTTAACAATAAGCATGAGGAACGAATCGTGGGACAAACGGAGTCTATTACTTTAGGCCCGGATGGTTTGTTATCCTTTCAAGGATGAGTGTGGGTGCCTAAGATGGGTGATTATCGACGAGTGCTACTTGATGAAGCACATAAGTCAAAATATTCCATTCATCCGGGCGCGACAAAAATGTATCTTGATTTGAGGAAAGAGTATTGGTGGCCGGGCATGAAACGTGATGTTGTTAAGTATGTTGAACAATGCGTCACGTGTTTGCAAGTTAAAGTCGAACATCAAAAGCCGTATGGTACATTACAACCGTTAGAAATTCCGAAATGGAAATGGGAGCACATTACCATGGATTTCATCACAAAGTTACCAAAGACGGCGAGAACCCAATTTGACTCGATTTGGGTAATAGTTGATCGATTGACGAAAAGTGCCTTGTTTCTTCCCATTCGGGAAGCGATATCATCGGAGACTTTGGCTAAGTTGTTTATCAAGGAAGTGATATCAAGGCATGGGGTTCCTACATCTATTATTTCGGATCGAGATACCCGTTTCACATCTCGATTTTGGGAGAAATTTCATGAAGATATGGGTACACAATTGAAATTGAGCACGGCGTATCATCCTCACACGGAAGGTGAAACTGAACGTACGAATCAAACTTTGGAGGATATGTTACGGGCGTGTATTATTGATTTCGGTGGTAGTTGGGATGAGCACTTACCTTTGGTGGAGTTCTCGTACAATAATAGTTATCATACTAGTATTGGGATGCCACCTTACGAGATGCTTTATGGGCGTAGGTGTCGAACCCCGATTTGTTGGGGTGAAGTGGGTCAAAGAGAAATCGGGAGTACCGATTTAGTTTTAAAGACGAATAGCAAGATTGATATGATTCGGGTTCATTTGAAGAAGGCTCAAGATAGACAAAAAGCGTATGCCGACAAACGAAGGCGACCGATTGAGTTTCAAGAGGGTAACATGGTGATGCTTAAAGTTTCGCCATGGAAGGGTGTTATTCGGTTTCGAAAACGAGGGAAGTTAGCTCCTCGGTTTATGGGCCATTTAAAATTTTAGCTCGTGTTGGTGAAGTTGCGTACCATTTGGAATCACCCGAAGAGCTTGCGGGGATCCATAATACATTTCATGTTTCCCACCTCCGTAAGTGTCTTGCGGATGATTCTTCATGGGTGCCTTTAGACGAAATTGAGCTAAACAATAAGTTAGAGTATATTGAGGAGCCGATTTCTATACTCGATGAAAAGGTGAAAAGATTGAGGAATAAAGAGGTGAGAACTTTTAAAGTTCAATGGCGTCGTAGTATAGGTTCTGAGTTTACTTGAGAGCCTGAAGAGTTTGTTTTAGTGTATCTTCCTGCTTGTCATGCGGCTTGGATTTCGAGGTCGCAATCCGGTTCAAGTGGGGGAGAGTTGTAAGACCCTGTTTTCCCAGAAGGTTGGGACGCCGTCCAAAATGGCTGGACGCCGTCCTGTTGTGAAAGCCTGGACGCCGTCCAGTATCCTGGACGCCGTCCAGATGAACTGGCGGGCCAACTGTCTTGTTTTTAGATATTTAAAATGGGTATTTTGGTAATTTCACATGGGGGACGACTTAAAGGTCCCAAGATCAGTTTGGTGCCTCATTACTTCATTTTCAACTACTCTTTCATTTCCACTTCAAGTTTAGAGAGAGAGGAGGTTTTAGAGTGAGAAAGCTCAATCTAAGGAGGAAGAAGCTTGTTTTGGGTTAAAGCTCGAGTGTTAAAGTTATTCATCTAGTCCCTAGCTACGTTTTGATTGTAGCGGTAAGTCTTAACCTTGATTTCCTTGTTTTAATTGTTTAAGGGCTAGGGTTTGGGCTAGTAATGAACATAAAACCCAATTGTTAGTGTTTTTGGGGTTTTTGGGTAAGTTTGGGTCATGAGGACCCAAAGATGACTAACCTAGAGTTTGGAAATGTTAAATGGTGTATATGGGTCTTGAATGATAGTAAATCACTAGCACACTTAGAGTTTAAAGTGAATGGGTGTATTTGGGTACGATAGTGACCCAAATAGGTGTGTTAACCTTGAAATGGGTCAAATGTGTCTTTGGTGGCCTAAGTGGGTTAATGGGTGCGAAGTGAGATAACTTTGTGTTGAGAAGTGTTTTAAGACTATAATTGAATCGTTAGTAAAGGTTTGACAAAATCCCGACCTAGTGTTAGAATGAATGGTGCAAATGGGTCACGTTTGCACTATGGGCCAAATGGCACTTGTATGGCGAATAAGTTGGTTGACCAACTTGAATGTATGATTGATATATGTGCGTAATGTATTAGGTACTTTGCTTTGAAGAGTACGGAAGTGTAATCATCACCGACGTGTTAAGGTGAGTGGACTAATTATATGCGTAGGTATATAATGTGTTTATTTATTGTATCGTGAGATGTGAAGTGTCGATGTGTTAAGACACCATATTTCACATGACGAGTGAAGTGTCGATGTGCTAAGACACCACTCAAAGTAATATGAGGGGTGAAGTGTCGATGTGTTAAGACGCCAACTGGAGTGAAGTATCGATGTGCTAAGATGCCACTCCAAGAAGTTAATGGATGAAGTGTCGACGTGTTAAGACGCCATCCGGGGTGAAGTATCGACGTGTGAAGATGCCACCCGGGGTGAAGCATGGACGTGTTAAGATGACACCCGTGGCATTAGTGTACGACGTCTTAAGTACTCTAATGGTTGTTATGAACACCGATGGGAAATTCAAGTACCATTCCTTGTACGATTGGTTAACCATGGTTATGTGTTGTAGTAGAGCATAATATATTGTTCGTGATATATGCTATCGTTTGTGCTAGCTTATGATATCGTGGACTTAGCATTTGTATTTTGAGATGGTATGCTAATTTGTAAAATGCTAGCGTGTATGAGGTATTTGTGTAAGTGATTGCAAGTAAGTAGATTATATATGTATGTGTATAATTATTTTAATGACCCGTCCTAATCCATCTGGACGAATACATTACATTTGGTTACATCGCGAGGTACTTGAACTCTATATGATACATTTTACAAACATTGCATTCGTTTTTAAAAGACAAACTTTCATTACATCGAAAGTTGACGGCATGCATACCATTTCATAATATGTCCAACTATAATTGACTTAATAATAATCTTGATGAACTCAACGACTCGAATGCAACGTCTTTTGAAATATGCCATGAATGACTCCAAGTAATATCTTTAAAATGAGCAAATGGACAGCGGAAGATTTCTTTCATACCTGAGAATAAACATGCTTTCAAGTGTCAGCCAAAAGGTTGGTGAGTTCATTAGTTTATCATAAACAATCATTTTCAATAATATAATAGACCACAAGATTTCCTTTATTCAATAATCATACACTCGCAAGTGTTTAAAAATCATTCATATGGATTGAACACCTGGTAACCGACATTAACATAATGCATATAGAATATCCCCCAAACAGAAATCCATCTGTATTAATAACTCGAAGTACTAAAGCATACCATTTTCCAGTATGGGGGGAGTCAGGGCCCGTAGATCTACCTTTAGGATTCGCGTCAGTTAGGGTGTCTGTTCCCGAATTCTTAGGCTACCAAGCTAAAAGGGGTGATATTCAATTCGATAATCCAACCATAGAATGTAGTTTCGATTACTTGTGTCTATTTCGTAAAACATTTATAAAAGCAGCACATGTATTCTCAGTCCCAAAAATATATATTGCAAAAGCATTTAAAAAGGGAGCAAATGAAACTCACTCTACAATATTTTGTCGTAAAAATATTCATATGACGATACTGAACAATGCAGGGTTGGCCTTGGACTCACGAACCTATATCAGTTTAATATACCAAATAATATTATAAACATAAAATTGGTAATAAATCAAGTATTATATAGTGTATATATATATTAATAGTTATAGTTATAAAATAGTTATAGAAATCCTATACTTGATATGTATCTATTAATATCATTTATTAACTTTTAAAAGCATATTTTAATATTAATACTTATTAATGTATTTTAACTATTATATCTTATAATTTATCATTTATTATATTTAAGTTTTAGTTATTATTATAGATTAATGTTTGTCGTAATCTATATTAAAAATATAATAATATATATTTTTAAGAAAATTATGATATATGTAATATCTATATTTCTTTATATAAATAATATATGATTTAGTGACTTTAATATTAATAACCATAAAAATGATAATAATAATCTAAATGATAAAGCTAATAATATTATTAATGATAATATTACTAACAATATCAATAAGAATAATAATGATACTTAATAATTCATTTAAATCATTATCTTAATTATAATATTTATTTTTAAAATCATACAATTATTAAAATCTTAATATTCATAATAATAATAATAATAATAATAATAATAATAATAATAATAATAATAATAAAATTTAATAATAATAATAATAAAATTTAATAAATAAAAAAAACTACCTAATAAAGAAGGGTCTGCGTTTAAAGGCGGCTCAAACAGATCGAAGATAGCATCAACAACTCGCAGGAGAAAAATCATGGTTCAAGTGATCTTCAATTCGTTAATCAAAAAGGAAAATCGATCAATGACTAGTAGTACATCGATTTATCTTCATCATCGTTCATTGTCCTCATCAGTCTTTTATCATCATCGTTAATTGTCATCATCATCAATGGATTAAGAAATCAGTGCATCAAGTGATCAGGTAAGTAATCAATTAATTGATATTATCTTAATTTATTCGTCTCTATATATATCTATTCTGTACTTTTTAATTAGATCAAACGTATTTAGTAATAAATGGTGTTCTTGGTGGATTTTGATTTAGGGTAACAACAATGGTCTCGATTGTTCTTCATACAATTAGAATCAAGATGAGCAGTAAGTAAAAGTTCGATGGGAATGATGTTCGGTTTTTGGTTGAAGATCGAAACAGAACAGTGATCGGGTATGGATCTTTATGATGGTTCTTGTTAATTTTTTTGTTAATGATGATCGATATAAATGATAGTGATTAAGGGCAGTGTTTAGGTTTGAGGTGGACTTGATACAGAACAAAGATAGCATATTCAACACAGAAAGGAATATCGCGATGGTTCATGGGATTTTTGGTTCAGCAATCGATCAATTGATTACACAATACTCATCAATTGTTTAATTAGGTAATTGGTTCATTGATATTTTTCTTAGTTTTTCATCAATTTATATATAAAATCTGTATTTTTAATTGGATCGAAACCAACTGTAATATATGGTTTTTTTAAAGGGTTTAGTGATAATCGATTATTGTTAACGGTTTGCTTGTGGTTTTGATTATTAACTGCATTAATCATAAATAACCGAGACAATAGTGATGATGTTAGTGGTGTTCATGGTGGTTCTTAGAAACGACTAATTAGTATCATAGGTTGTAGGTCATATATTTTTGTGATCAACCAGGGAGTATAATGGCAGTATTAGCAGGTTTTTAATTTGCAGTGTCATAACAGCAGTTTTTATAGGTTGTTTTTTTTCTTGATGTGGTGAGGATGATAATTGATGATGAAAAAGTGGTGGTTTCCGAATGGTCTTCATAGTGATTTCGCTGATAAAGAAAAAAAATAATGCAGCTGTATAAGCTGCTGTTCGTCAACAGAAAATCTTGACACCAAAGGTAATTCAGCAGTAGTTTTTAATTGAAACATAAGTATTGTAACAGCTTACTCGGTTTGCATATGGTTGTTTTGGGACTGAATAGAAGTGGCCTGCAGCAGTCGTTCAATAGTAGCCAAGCAATTACTGTGATGATGGTCTGAGATGATTCAATGGGTTTGTTTCGTCGAGTAAGAACACGAAGAGGAAGTATCAAGAAGGGTTGTGGTTTCTATATCCATTTATATATAACTCTTGTGTAAATGTAAATGTATAGGTATATAATTGAGATATGAGAGAGGTTCATTCGTCCAGAGATAGTAGACAAAAGGAGAGAAGAGGAAAAGAAATAAAAAATTGAAATAGATTTTGATTGCTAACAACTTGATTGTATTTGTGATAGCATTGGATTTTTGGTAACAAGATTTGGAGACAATAACACCATCAATATACAGTTGATAGGTGTATGTAACAAACTTGTACAATTATTCAATTTAATATAATTTATATAATTAAAATTAATATTAACAACTAATAATTACATTAATAATAATAGTTATATCATTACAAGAAAAATAATGATATTAGTAACCATAAAGAAGATAATATTTATATTATAAATGACAATAATAATATATTGTATTATTTTCTATTAATAATAACTATAAGAATAATATATGATATTAGTAATAATAAGGATATTGATAATTGATAAAGATAATAATAATATGATAATATTGTTAATAACAATAATGATAATAATAATCATAATAATACTAAAATATTGTAACAGATTTCATATTAATATTTTAATGATACTAATAATACTAATACTGATAATTAATGTAATGATAATATATCAACTATAATTAAACTAATAATAATACAATTTATTATTTATGTAATATTTACTGTATATTTATACGATATATATATATAACCATATATTAGTAATAAAAATCACATATAAATTCAAAATATTATATATATATATATATATATATATATATATATATATATATATATATATATATATATATATATATATTTAATATTTATATTTTCATTTACATATATATATATATATATACATATATTTATATATATACATTTTTCTACACATGATTGTTCATAAATTGTCGAGAACAGTCGAATGTCAATTGAATATATGTAACAGTTCAAAAGTTTTGAGATCCAATCTAACAGACTTTGCTTATTGTGTCGATCTCTTATTAAGATCAAGTTTAAATTTGGTCGAAAATTTCCGGGTCGTCACAGTACCTACCCGTTAAAGAAATTTCGTCTCGAAATTTGATCGGGGTCGTAATGGATACCAATAAGAATGTTTTCATGAAGAATATAGGTTGATCGATAGATATTTATCACTGTTGGGTAATATGAATAAGACAATTCGATTACTCGAAGTGTACGAGTGAAGCTATCACAAAATAGTAAATTGAGTAACTAAAGTTTCGTCATATCTTTTGACGTAGTCATGGTTGAATTCCGAAATTCAAGGGATTTAAAGAAAATCTTCGAAATCTAAAAGATTTGATTCTTCGGCGAGTAAGGAAATTAAGGTCTCTATAATTAAATACGGTGATCTGCCTCGATTACTCTGTCTGAAATTTCCATTATAAATTAAACTTTTTCCGTTCCATTATTCTCACCATTTCGATACTTTCTTTCTTAGTTCATACATCTAAAAGATTGTGAAAATGCTTAATCCATTTCTAATCCTTGATGTTTTTCTAATTATCATTTCTGCCATCCCTCTTTTCAATATTTCCACCGGAAAAATCTGTTTACTTCTACTATTACCTTGGAGTGATACTATTCTTAATTCTACCGTGTCCTTATATTGCTATTCATATTAATATCCATGGTTTGTAACCTCCGTGTTGTTATTGGGCTTTATATTTTCTCTTATATTTTGGATCTCTTTGCCTTTTTATTATCCTCTCGACCTCTAGTAAAGCGAGCAACGGTCCAGAATTCGTAAGTACGGAGTTTTCGAATGAACTTAATGTTCTAGCCAAGAAAGAACGTAATCGTACGATTTGATTTGTCAAATTATCAGAATCATTGAGAATAGAACTATCAAGAATATACTTTCATGATATGTTCAGAAGTTAAGCAGAATGAAAGAGTCGTGTAACATGGTACATGATGACGTTTTGATCTGTGAATCATCACGTCCCATTAGAAACTCAGCATGACTTACTGTAATATAATCACGTTGATCAAGTGTCATTATATTATACTAACTCATGCATTAGTTGCCAACACTACTTCAAAATCATTCATATTTCAAGCTTGAATTTTTAAAGAAATTTAGAAACTAAAGTAGTTTCCTTTATGATGTAGTATAGATAACACGAAGAGATAAATAATTTCGGACGAGAATATTTATGAAAATATCTTCAGAAATATCGAAGATATTTATGATGATATTTTGGAATTTTTAAGTTCGAAGGTTGATGAAGAAAAATTTTCCGCACGATTTTAACACGATTTCGGAGCAAGATATTCTCTAAAGATTTCATCGGATCCAGAATTATCTGGATTCTTTGAATATAGGGTATGGTCCTTGTATTTGTCCTTGGTCTCCTTCGTGGTTAGCTCAATCCGTTTTCCAGTTCCAACTTTTCTGAGCTTTTCCAACGTATCCTTCTTTACCATCATACTTCTGACTGTTATGGTCGTTTACGTTGTCTACAGTTTCTGCTACTTCATTCAACTTTTCAATATTCAGAGTATTGATTTGTAGACTGAATGCTCCTCAAAATTTCATAATGGAAGATGATAATTCTATGAGATAAATGTTATATGTATACATATAACTTTTGATGTAGAAACGCTGCGAGATTCAAAATACTGATTGCTGATTTCCCGATACTTGGTATGGCAATTCTCGTTACAAGATGCCGATGAGTTCATGATAAGACTTCAATAGATAAATATAGTGATTTGTCGAAGAGATTTAAGCCAAGGAGCAACGAGGTTGTTGGTACGTCTGCTGGTAATATGATGGAATATAAAAGGTTCCCCGGTAATAATAAAAGAGCACGCATATATATCAAGGTTATAATAAGGTTGTTTAGAATGAAAAGTCGAAGTTGACTTGTTGAAGCTATGACAAAACTGGCTATCTCGAACAGGAATTGCAAAGTTATTTTGGGTAATAATAACGCTAAAGGAATTAACACAGCTTTATGTTAAACGTTTACTCAGTTTTCGAGAGTTTTTCAGGTGCATAACTATATTTATCAATCTTTTCTTTCGTAGATGAAGTGCGGTTGGTTCATCATCTCGATTGAGGTGTTTTCAAGAATCATGAAAGGTTTGAACGCAGATTGTAATCGTCGAGATACAAATGAGGTTTAAGATGAAATCAAGTGGCAAACTTGAAGAATTGTTTAGTTTCATATGTTATAATCAATATTTTAATTCATTTTAATTGTCCAATATTGGTAGTCCACAGTTAGCAATATATAATATTCGAATTAATTAATACGTGTCGTGACCCGTGTATATGTCTCAGACTCGATCACAACTCAAAGTATATATATTATTGTAGAATCAACCTCAACCCTGTATAGCTAACTCCAGCATTACTGCATATAGAGTGTCTATGGTTATTCCAAATAATATATATAGATGCGTCGATATGATATGTCAAAACCTTGTATACGTGTCCCGATATTTAAAGTGCGTAAAATAAATAACAGAAATTAAATGACTATAAATATAATTACGATAATATAAATTGCGATAAATAAATTGCGATAATTAAAATGTAATCAGTTAGCTAGGAACAGTTAGCGTGGATTCTTAACAGAATTTCTCAGTGTTAATTTGTTTGTTTCTAACAAATTTTATTTTGTCCAATGTTTTCTTCATTATGCCACTTGTTGGATTCTGATAGATTAAAATCCAAATATAAAATTGAATGAAAATGGTTATTCTGTGTTGAATCAGATTCGTATATCTGTGGATGTAAGTATGATGGTAAATGACCGTTGAATCAGATTCGAAGAATGTACAGTGTAACTTATTAATGTGAAATCTAAATATTCCTCGGGTGTTACCTACCCGTTAAAATATTTTCACCATTAATAGTTTGTACAATAAAAATTTTAATTACAATCTTTATGAAAACATATATACATATATATTTTCTTCAGACGTAATCATGGATTTAATGAGTCAATGTGATATTAAACTCATCAGATTTACGGCTAGAACTAGAGTACATAATCTCTAAAACATTAGAGATTACATAATCGCCATGAAGGACGGAGATAGTTTATGTAGAACGATTCGTAGAACGATGATTATGTGATAATGCTAAAAACGAACATATATTTCATAGCATTATTCCTCAAGAAAGACAAGTTTTTAGTTGCAATTGTCCTATTTACAAGTGATATTCGGTTAAATAATAAAAGGTGAAGACAAAAGACAGATTCGACAAATTGAAGACGCAAACGACCAAAAAACTCAAAAGTACAAAATACAATCAAAGAGGTTCCAATTATTGATAAGAAACGTCTCAGAATTACAAGAGTACAAGATTCAAAACGCAAAGTACAAGATATTAAATTGTACGCAAGGACGTTCAAAAATCCGGAACCGGGACCAGAGTCAACTCTCAACGCTCGACGCAACGGACTAAAAATTACAAGTTAACTATGTATATAAATATAATATAATATATAATTAATTATATAAATTATATATATATTATATTTATATATTAAAACCGTCGGCAAAGAAGATCCATAAAGGGATGAGCTGTAAAAGCAAACTCCGCGACTTGCGAAGTTTGAAGGGCAAAAATACCGCGACTCGCGGAGCCCCAAATTCTAAAAATGCCTATAAAAGCTCGCGCATTCTGAACGTATCATCCATCAATCTCTCTATCTATATATATATATATATATATATATATATATATATATATATATATATATATATATATATATATATATATATATATATATATATATATATATTTATATATATATATTTATATTTTAATTTTAATTTTAATTTTAATTTTAATTTTAAATCCTAATAATAAGGGTATGTTAGCGAATGTTGTAAGGGTGTAAGTCAAAATTCTGTCCGTGTAACGCTACGCTATTTTTAATCATTGTAAGTTATGTTCAACCTTTTTAATTTAATGTCTCGTAGCTAAGTTATTATTATGCTTATTTAAATCGAAGTAATCATGATGTTGGGCTAAATACTAAAATTGAGTAATTGGGCTTTGCACCATAATTGGGGTTTGGACAAAAGAACGACACTTGTGGAAATTAGACTATGGGCTATTAATGGGCTTTATATTTGTTTAACTAAATGATAGTTTGTTAATTTTAATATAAAGATTTACAATTGGACGTCCCTATAAATAACCATATACACTCGATCGGACACAATGGGCGGTGAATTTATATGTACGAATAATAGTTCATTTAACCGGACACGGGAATGGATTAATAGCCACTAGAATTATTAAAACATGGGTGAAATTATGTACAAGGACACTTGGCTTAATTGATAACAAAGTATTAAAACCTTGGGTTACACGCAGTCGATATCCTGGTGTAATTATTAAACAAAGTAATAAAACCTTGTTACAGTTTAAGTCCCCAATTAGTTGGAATATTTGACTTCGGGTATAAGGATAATTTGACGAGGACACTCGCACTTTATATTTATGACTGATGGACTGTTATGGACAAAAACCAGACGGACATATTAAATAATCCATGACAAAGGACAATTAACCCATGGGCATAAAACTAAAATTAACACGTCAAACATCATGATTACGGAAGTTTAAATAAGCATAATTATTTTATTTCATATTTAATTCCCTTTATTTTATATTTAATTGCACTTTTAATTATTGCACTTTTATTTATTGTTATTGTATTTAATTGTATTTTTAATTATCATACTTTTTAATTATCGCAAGTTTATTTTATCGCACTTTTATTTATCGCAATTTCATTATCGTTATTTACTTTACGCTTTAAATTAAGTTGTATTTATTTTTAATATTTTACATTAGGTTTTAACTGCGACTAAAGTTTTAAAAATCAACAAACCGGTCATTAGACGGTAAAAACCCCCCTTCATAATAATAATATTATTTATATATATATTTGTATTTTTATAAATTAAAACTAATATAGCGTTAAGCTTTGTTTAAAGATTTTTCCCTGTGGAACGAACCGGACTTACTAAAAACTACACTACTGTACGATTAGGTACACTGCCTATAAGTGTTGTAGCAAGGTTTAAGTATATCCATTCTATAAATAAATAAATATCTTGTGTAAAATTGTACCGTATTTAATAGTATTTCGTTGTAAAAATAAAGCTATTTCATATACACCTCTGCGCACATCAAGTATTTTTGGCATCGCTGCCGGGGAACAAAATCTAGCTTAAAAGCCGGAAGCGCAACGCTAAATATAAAAAAAAAATTATTTTTAGTTTACTTTTATAAAAAAATACGCTTTTGTAAAAATACGTTTTAAAAATTCAAAAATATAAAAAGAAAAACAAAAAAATTTATATATTTTTAAGAGTTTGTTAAATATTTAAGTTTTATAAAGTTTCTTTATTTTTATTTTATAAAAATATAAGTTTTATTTAAATATTTTGTTTTTATTTAAAACATAAAAAAACACCAAAAAAATATATATATAAATCTATTTTTAAGATTTTTATAAAATTATAAAGTATTTCTATTTTTATTTTAGTTTTTAAAACATAAGTTTTTTAATTAATATAAATATTTTATATAAATATTAAAACAGAAAAATAAAAAATATAAATAAAAAAACAAAAAAATATTAAAAACCGAACGATTTTGGCCTGCACCTCATTTGAAAATTCAATCACCGCGACTCGCGGAGTTTTCTGGTACGTGGCACCGCAACTCGCAGAGCCACCCTGACACGAGCAGAAGCCCTAATTCTGCATTAATTACGTGTAATTATTATTATTATTTATTTAAAAACCCTAATTAGGTTTTGTTAATTAATTAATATAGTTTAGTTTTAATTATTTTATATATTTAGTTTAATTAGTTTAATTAAATTGTAAAATTAATAGTTTTAATAAATAAATAATATAAAAATAATATTTTTATAAAAATTGTATTTTTTACAACTTTTAGTATATTTTTATATTTTGTCCCTTTTTAATTGTTTTAGCGTAATTTTTTGTATTTTTTGCTCATATTTAGTTTTAATCCATAGTTTTTGCCATAGTTATTTTTACTTCTAGATTTTTAAGCTTTGCCGTAAAATCCCTTAAGTGCTTTTTCTTTAGACTAAGATTTAGGTGCTTTAGAATTTTTCGACGCCTTTTACCTATGTATCAATTATCACTCCAATTAGTAATCTCAATTTGCAATTTTAATTTTAAGTTAGTGATAGTAATAAGGTTGGGTTAGTCGAGTGTTTTAAAGTTTTATAAGTCACTCTTTTTCTTTCTTATTTTTCGACGCCTTTTATTTTTCAACCCTTTTCTTTTTCGACCTTTTTCGACGCGCTCTTTTTCTTTCTTATTTCTCGCCATTCTAGTTTTTAGGACATAGATTTTTATTCTATTTCTTCTCTAAATTTCTTAAAATTATGAAAATTTATTTTAAGTGGTTAAATTGATAGACATCAAAATTTTCTGGTTCGTAGTAATAGTTGGATTTGTACGTGGACCGGGTTATTGGAGCCAAACCGTACTCAATTATATTGAGACCAAACGAATCCTGCCCCTCTGCTGCATCTTTTGGCTATTCGAAACGTGGGCAAAATCAGAAAAGTCTATTATTTGGATAACTTATATAATTTTTCTTTCCTTTTAAAAACTAATAGGATATTCAGTGAATGCACCGAGCAAGACGTTCACCACCTTTTGTACGTTCACCACCTGTAACTCGATCAAGACGTCTAGCAAATATTGTCGCCGTTGATTTTTCTTTAGAATCGTCATCCAGTCGACCAAGTACTCCAATTCAAATTTCCGATAATCCATTTTTTGAACCCGACCTCACAATTGAGAATTCGGAGAATATTCAGGGACGATTCATAGATCCTGAACCATTAATTTTTCCTCCGGTACCACCAATTATTCAAACAGAGATTGTTGAGGAACGAACCATTAAATCAGAATCCTCTAGTGATTCAGATTCAACAAATTCAATTATGGAAAATCTGGAACCTTTAAGTATGGAAGACCGAATGCGAGCTAAACGCACTGGCCAAGGTCACGCAATTACTCATCCTGACATTAATGTGCCAGATTATGAAATCAAATGACAAATTCTACACATGGTGACTAATCAATGCCAATTTAGTGGTGCGCCGAAGGAAGATCCAAATGAACATCTTTGTACCTTTAATAGGATCTGCACACTATTTAAAATAAGAGAAGTTGAAGATGAACAGATATATTTCATGTTATTTCCCTGGACTTTAAAGGGAGAAGCCAAAGATTGGTTGGAATCGTTACCTGAAGGGGCGATTGATACATGGGACGTTTTAGTTGAAAAATTTCTTAAACAATTCTTTCCGGCATCTAAAGCCGTAAGACTTCAAGGAGAAATTGTTACGTTCACACAGAAACCAAATGAAACTCTATATGAGGCGTGGACTAGATTTGGAAAGTTATTAAGAGGATGTCCGCAACATGGTTTAGACACCTGTCAAATAGTACAAATATTCTACCAAGGATGCGACATCA
The DNA here is from genome assembly GCF_046630445.1 of Rutidosis leptorrhynchoides. Lineage (NCBI taxonomy): Eukaryota > Viridiplantae > Streptophyta > Magnoliopsida > Asterales > Asteraceae > Rutidosis > Rutidosis leptorrhynchoides. The sequence goes on from NC_092335.1 coordinate 648,889,788, forward strand.
CTACAAGGAAAGACATCGATATAGCAGCTGGTGGTTCTATTATGAAGAAAACCGAAACTGATGCTTATAAAATTATTGATAACACTGCTTCCCACTCACATGAGTGGCACCAAGAAAAAGATATCGTTAGATCATCTAAAGCAGCTAGAGCCGATTCTAGCCATGACTTAGATTCCATTTCTGCAAAGATAGACGCTGTCGAGAGACGAATGGAAAAGATGACTAAAGATATTCACTCAATAAAAATTAGTTGTGAGCAGTGTGGAGGACCACATTTGACAAAAGATTGTCTCAGTATTGAACTAACAATGGAACAAAGAGAGAATATTTCATACATAAACCAAAGGCCGGGAAATAATTATCAGAATAATTATCAACCGCTAAGACCGATTTACAATCAAAACCAGAATTATAACCGAAATGTTCCATACAACAACCAACAAGGTCCTAGCAATCAACAAGTATCTAATAATACTTACAATCAGCAAAGACCTATTTTTCAAAATAAACCACCACAAACCGATAATAAAAAGCTAAATTTAGAAGACATGACGTCGAAGCTAGTTGAATCTCAAACTCAATTTTTCACATCTCAGAAATAAACCAATGAACAAAATGCTCAAGCATTTAGAAATCAACAAGCTTCTATCCAAAATCTGGAACAAGAAGTGAGTAACCTAGCAAGGTTGATAGGTGAAAGAAAACCAGGGAGTCTACCTAGGGATACAAATACTAACCCCGTAATGAAACAACTAAAGCCATTACCACAAGAAGTGGTATTACACTTAAACCACCTGAAATACCTGTAATTTCTGATGACTCTATTCCTACTCCACAAGAACCACAACCTGAACAAGATAAGGAAACAGAACCGGTAGTTGAAAAGGTTAATGAAGATAACACAGTTAAGGCTAAACCTTATGTTAAACCATACCAACCACCACTTCCTTACCCGAGTAAAATGAAAAACGAGAAACTTGAAGCCGAGCAATCCAAATTCTTGGATATGTTTAAACAGATAAATGTAAATCTTCCTTTCATTGATGTGATTTCAGGAATGCCTAGATATGCTAAATTTCTGAAAGATCTAATCTCGAATAGAAAGAAAATGGAAGAACTCTCGACTGTTACTATGAATGCTAATTGTTCAGCAGTGCTGTTGAATAAGATACCAGAAAAATTATCAGATCCAGGAAGTTTCGCAATTCCATGTTTTCTGGGTAGTCTTAGTTCAATAGAAGCATTGGCAGACTTAGGTGCTAGTATAAATTTAATGCCGTATTCACTATACGCTAAACTAGACCTTGGAGAATTGAAACCAACGAGAATAAGCATACAACTAGCCGATCGATCAATAAAATATCCTAGAGGGATAATGCAGAACATGCTAGTTAAAGTTGGTACTTTAGTATTTCCAGTAGATTTTGTTGTTCTGGACATGGAAGAAGATTCTCATGTTCCTCTCATATTAGGAAGACCATTCTTAAACACGGCTAAAGCAATGATAGATGTGTTCAGTAAGAAACTGACCCTAAGTATAGAGAACGAGAGTGTTACCTTTTCAGTTGATAGAGCTATGCAACAACCACAATCTGCAGATGATACATGTTATTATATTCAAACTATAGATTCACATGCATAATTGTTAGAAGAATTTCCAGAATTACAAGGAACAGGAGAATGTTCTTTAGGAGAAGGAACTGAACCAATTGATGAAATTGAAATGTTAGCTACACTAATGGCTAATGGATATGAACCAATAACAGAAGAAATTCAAATGCTAAAAGAAGAAGATAGATATCGATATAAATCATCGATAGAAGAACCTCCGACATTAGAGTTAAAGCCACTTCCAAATCATTTGGAATACGCTTATTTACATGGTGAATCTGAATTACCTGTAATAATATCGTCTACTCTTACTGAAAATGAGAAATCACAACTCATTTCTGTGTTGAAAGCTCATAAACCAGCTATTGCATGGAAGATTCATGATATAAAAGGAATAAGTCCTTCATATTGCACACATAAAATCCTTATGGAAGAAGGTCATAAAACGTATGTGCAACGCCAACGAAGACTAAATCCTAATATGCAAGATGTTGTTAAGAAAGAAATTATTAAACTGCTTGATGAAGGTTTAATTTATCCAATTTCTGATAGTCCATGGGTAAGCCCAGTTCAATGCGTACCTAAGAAGGGTGGCATGACTGTCATTACAAATGAGAAAAATGAGCTTATTCCTACTAGGACTATAACAGGATGGCGTGTATGTATTGATTATAGAAAATTAAATGACGCCACCAGAAAAGATCACTTTCCCTTACCTTTCATTGATCAAACGTTGGAAAGATTAGCCGGAAACAGTTACTATTGTTTTCTAGATGGTTTTTCCGGATATTTTTAAATTCCAATAGCACCCGAAGACCAAGAGAAAACCACATTCACGTGCCCTTATGGTACTTTTGCTTACAAACGCATGCCATTTGGACTTTGCAACGCCCCTGCAACCTTTCAAAGGTGCATGATGGCGATTTTTCACGACATGATAGAAGAATGCATGGAAGTTTTCATGGATGACTTTTCAGTCTTCGGTGATACATTTGAATCATTTCTAGTTAATCTGGAACGAATGCTTATTAGATGCGAACAATCAAATCTAGTTCTTAATTGGGAGAAATGCCATTTCATGGTTAAAGAAGGGATCGTTCTTGGTCATAAAATTTCAAAGGAAGGAATTGAAGTGGATATAGCTAAAGTAGATGTAATTGCTAAACTTCCACATCCCACCAATGTTAGAGGAGTTAGGAGTTTTCTAGGGCATGCCGGTTTTTACCGACGTTTCATAAAAGATTTTTCTAAAATTGCCACTCCTATGAATAAACTCCTAGAAAAGGATGCTCCATTCATTTTTTCAGATGAATGTATCAAATCTTTTAATATTCTTAAAGAGAAACTCACTAATGCACCGATCATGATAACACCAAATTGAAATCTACCGTTTGAACTAATGTGCGATGCAAGTGATTTTGTAATGGGAGCCGTTTTAGGACAAAGGATTGAAAAACGATTTCAACCTATATATTATGCTAGTAAGATGTTACAAGGATCACAAACAAATTACACAACTACTGAAAAAGAACTCCTTGCTATTGTCTTTGCTTTTGACAAATTTCGTTCATATCTCGTTCTAGCAAAAACGGTGGTCTATACCGACCATTCTGCTCTTAGATACCTATTTTCGAAACAAGATGCCAAACCAAGATTAATCCGTTGGATCTTACTCTTACAAGAATTCGATATTGAAATCCGAGATAAAAGAGGAGCAGAAAATCTCGCCGCTGATCATCTTTCTCGTCTTGAAAATCCCGAATTAGAAGTTCTAAATGAATCGGCCATACAAGATAACTTTCCTGATGAATATCTATTGAAGATAGATCATAATGAAATTTTATGGTTTGCAGACTATGCAAACTACTTAGTATGTGGATTCCTTGAAAAAGGATTGTCGTACCAAAAACGAAAGAAATTCTTTAGTGATATAAAACACTATTTCTGGGAAGATCCACATTTGTTTAAAAGTTGTCCCGATGGAATAATACGCCGATGTGTATTCGAAGATGAAGCTAGTAAAATCTTAAACCATTGTCACACAGGACCAACAGGAGGGCATTATGGGCTTTAACTAACAGCAAGAAAAGTTTATGATGCTGGATTCTATTGACCTACAATTTACAAAGACGTACACCTTCTTTGCAAATCCTGTGATGCTTGTCAAAGGGCCGAAAAAATAAGTCAACGTGATGAAATGCCACAAAATGTCATTCAAGTATGTGAAGTATTTTACATTTGGGGTATTGACTTTATGGGTCCATTTCCAAAATCTCATAATAATCTCTACATTCTCGTAGCCATTGATTATGTATCTAAATGGGCGGAAGCACAAGCTCTCCCAACTAACGATGCACGAGTTGTAGTCAACTTTTTAAAACGTCTTTTTGCAATGTTTGGAACACCGAAAGCTTTAATAAGTGATCGGGGAACTCATTTTTGTAATAATCAACTTGAGAAAGTTCTTAAAAGATATGGAGTAACTCATAAAATCTCCACTGCATATCATCCACAAACAAGTGGACAAGTAGAAAATACCAACCGAGCTTTAAAACGTATTCTAGAGAAAACCGTAGGATCAAATCTGAAGGAATGGTCCATAAAATTGGAGGATGCACTCTGGACTTTTAGAACAGCCTACAAAACTCCAATTGGAACCACACCTTTTAGACTCGTTTATGGAAAAGCATGTCATCTTCCAGTAGAAATTGAACACAAAGCATTTTGGGCTTTGAAGACATGTAATCTTGATTTACATGAAGCTGGACGTCTACGGTTAAGTCAATTAAATGAATTAGAAGTATTAAGACATGAAGCATACGAAAATTCGTTAATCTATAAAGAAAGAACGAAGAAATGGCATGATAAAAGAATCAGAAGTTCAAAAGAATTTAAAGAAGGAGACAGAGTTCTTCTTTTTAATTCACGATTCAAGCTATTTCCTGGAAAATTGAAATCAAGATGGTCTGGACCATTCATAGTCAAAAGAGTTTTCCCGTACGGAACAGTAGAATTGATAAATTCAAATGGGATTGAATTTAAAGTTAATGGTTACAGAGTTAAACACTACATAGATAGTCCGATGGAAGTCAACAACGAAATTAATCACAATTTCGATACCACAGCTAACTAAGTGTGGGGAGAATCAAGTCTTTAAAGGATAATATGTATTTCTGTTAGAGTTAGATTTTCTGTTTTCGTGTAGTTCTCGAAAATGGAACCCGAATGGTCTTTCCCTAGCAGACCCTAAAGAACTAGTCTTCTCCCCCCATTCTGAATTTTTATTTTTTTTTAGGTTTTTACGAAATGAAGACTTCCTGTGAACTAAACCATGGTCTAATGCTACACGCTTTGATCACTAAACGTAATAATGACACACTACCGAGTGAACTGGTATCAGTAATTAGAGAAAAATTGGACGGAGTAAGAAAAGAATCCAGATGCGAAGATAATAAGTTACAATTTGGTAAAGGAAAATCAAAATCCGTAGGGAAAAGAAGAGCACGACACCTTGAAAGATGTCACAAATGCGGAAAATGGTCACACGAAAGTAAATGTTCAAATAATCAAACCTATTCAAACACCGAATTTGTTACTTTATGCAGAGATGGACCGTTCATATGTTTAGAAGAAAAAAGATTAAATGCTCGAGGTTACGCCTATGTAGCCATGGAAAATCAATTAGTCCGACTATCTTATGAGTGGGCTAGAGCATATCACTAAGAATACTATCTCACAGGTAAGTTTGTACAGTTTTTATTTTTATTTTTATTTTTAACCTTTTGATAATAAACGCTAATTTGTTCGCTATAAAGTATTAAATTGGTATTCAATAAAATTAGGTCTTGCGACCGAAATTTTTGATATCATACAAAAATTTATTACATCACTGCGAAATTTAACGTTTATTCTTAAGGTATAAATATCTTTAATCAATCAACCCAAAATATTTCAAAAATTCGTCATGAGTTAAATTAGGTCATGGAACCGAAATTACTTTATCAAAAAGAGGGGCGCATATTTTTGATAATATTTGATTGATTAAAGTGGGATAAAAGCCAAAAAGATTTTTAATTTTATTTTTACCATGTTTTTAAAAAATTAATAAATTAATATTAAATAAATATTGTAAACTTTTAAAATTGTAAATATTTGGAAAATTAATATTTTTAATATAAGTTTGTATGTATAAAAACAAAAATATAATTTAAGTTTGGTGTGAATTTATAATATGAATTTTTAATTAAGTTTGGTGTGAATTTTTTTAATTTTATGCATTTTAAATTTAAGTTTGGTGTGAATTTAAAAACAAAAATTTACTTTATTTCGCTAAGTGAAAAATATGATTTTTAAAATTCGTTGTGAGTTGAATACTAGGTCGTTGAACCGAAATTGCTTTACCCGAGGGAGAGACGAGAACTTTTATTATCATTATTTTTAATCTTATTGAATTAAAGTATGCCAAAAATATTAAAAAAACCAAAAAAAATCTTTGCTTTTAAAACCGCGCTTTAAATTGACAAATTTTAAAATTTTATCGAGGGACGGACTAGGACATCGTTCCGAAACAACCTCGTCCTAAATAACAAGGGAAACGAAATTTTAAATTTAATTAAAATAATTGTTTTAATTAGTATAAGATTTTTATATATATATAAAAAAAAAAACCGCGACTCACGGAGTTTGTAAGGTCTATATACCGCGACTCGCGGAGGACCTAAATTCTAGAAAAAAAATATAACTGGATCGAACAGACCAGTTTCTTCACCATATCCCATTTTTCTGCGAAAATAAACACACAAAACACACACAAAATCGAATTTTTGGCCATTTTTCATCAAATCTTTCACAAAATCATGTTGAGAAGGATGCTATCAAGGAATTACTCAAGGAAAACGGTAATTTCTTCATCAAAACACCCATTTAATCCGAAGTATTAGTGTTTTTGAATAATTTTATACCCAATTCGATTTTGATGCTTTTTATTGTAATTATACTTAAATTGTTTATGTATTATGCTTGTATAACCTAGATTGATGCTATTTAACATGATTAGAAGCCTTAAACTTCAAATTTTGAGTAATCTAGGGTTTGTGTTCTTGAGCAATTTGGGGCTTTTTGATATAAACAGGTTATGGCCGATTTTTGTCATGAATTATTGCTAAATTAAGTAGTGCAACATGTTTAGGTAGTTAAATGATCCAAACTTTGAGCCTAAACATGATTTTTGAGAATTAAAGTGGACTTTTTCATGTCTAAAATTCATGAACTTGATTTTTGAGAGATAATGCCATTTGAAACTTGTTTAATTGCTAATAATGATTATTTTGACATGTTATTTGAATGCTTATGAACTTGGCGAACATTTTCGTATATGTTTATTTGAAAAAGTGTAGATTTGATAAAAATATGAAAATGAGCATAAGTTTGATATAAATTGAACATGTCATTGTAATTATTTTGATTGATGATTTTGCTGACACTAATGCATATTTGGATGCACAAAAATTGTGTTTGATGTGTTTTGCAGACTGAAAGGGGTGAATCTTCATTCCAAGCTCGCATTGCTCCTCCTGAGAATGCGGAACAATAGGATGTTGATAACTATTACAAACAAGATATACCTCATCCAGTTATGACATTTTCAGATATGCACGTGGAAGATTTGCACCCGAACTTGAGATTAGACAGACGTTGGATAGATTATCCAAAATACCAAAGGGGCTTGCACACTCTTCATTCTAAAGCTGTTGAAGTACCTAGGGTAATAGAATGGGAACCGTTAGAAGCTGTAGGATTGGGCGAACGGATTAGAGAATTACTTACACAGAGGTATGGTAATTCTACTTTTAATGATTGGGTACGATTATTCAACATGCGTAGACCTATATATAAAGTATGGTGTGAAGAACTATTGTGTAGTATAGAAATAAATGATCGGGTAGCTACTTTAACCGATCGAACTTTTATTAGATTTTTGTTAGGAGGTTCGATACGCCACATGTCTCTACTAGACATGGCTCAGGCCTTACGTATATATACGCCTGAGGAGCTAGCATCTGCCGATTGTCAAGGGTTGATATTAAATGGTAGGAAGATTGATGAAAATTTTGATACGCATGGTGTATGGAGTCAAATGACTAGCCATCACCGATTTAAAGGGGGAAATTACTCTTATCTTGATATTGATAGAGCTGAATTAAGAGTAATCCATAGGTTTCTAGCGAACTCGATTACACAGCGAGGTAAAAATAAGGAAAAGATAAATGAGCAAGATTTATTTTACCACATGTGTATTCGAGACCCACAAAGCGCTGTAAGTATACCTTATTGTGTGGGTTATTATTTATCGGCTATGGTTAGGGGGATGAGACCGCACAGTATAATAGGAGGTGGTATATTTATTACATTAATTGCTGAGTATCTCGATGTGGATATAAGTCGGGGGGGATTATTAATCGAAGAACCAGAACCCCACGATACAATTGGTTTAAATATATATCATGGTGCTAAGGTTTTGAAGACGCGAAATAACGCCGCCGTACCATATAATGGAAGACATCCACAGGTTGAGAGAAATCAATAGCCAGGTAATGTGGGAGGGGGAAATGAAATGACAGAAATGCAAAGGTTTATAGCTTCACAAGAATATGAAAATGCTAGACATCAAGCATTTGAAGATTGGCAAGTTCATCAAAACCACATCATAGCTCATTGCCAACATGTAGGTAGAAACTATATTCCTACTCCAAAGCCCATATTTCCTCCCTGGTCTATAGAAATCCAACCACCGTATCCTACTTATAACCCAGCTGAAGCATTTTATAACACATACGGTTATGCATGGAACCCCTACTGGTATCAGTAACAACCCTAGTTTATTTAGTTTTATTTATTTTATTTTTGTATTGTTACTATATTTAGCACTTATGTTGATATTGTAATAGTTTTTATAATTTTCTAACTTTTATTATTAGATTTTAATAATTTTTGAATGTGGGGTAATATACCAAACTTCAAAAATATGTATATGTTTGCAGTTTATCTTATGTACACAACAGGGTAAAACAACGCATTTTCAAAGACTGGCATTAAGTTCAGCAAAAGCAACTAATTTTGACGACAAGATGAAAAATAAATGTGATGTAACAACAAGAAGGAATGAACAAATGATATGCACCATTTACCATTCAGCACAAACAACAATATGTTTGGAAACTTTGGTAAAATTTAATCATTTTTCTACGCTAATCACCCTCAATAATTTAAATTGTTACTAATTTCTTGCAAATGAGGGCATTGCAAGATCTTAAGTGTGGGAAGGGGTTAAATTCTTTCAGAATTTTAAAATTTTTTAATTTAAACACTTGGTTACCATTAAAAATACTAGTAAATCAGTAGTTGTATTACAATCTAGTGCTCTCTGATAACAAAGAACAGCCCTAGTCTTATATACTGACTACCCACTTCTAGTAAAATTTTTCAAAATTTTCAAACTAAATGAATTTAAAATCATGTTTATATATATTTATGAACGATGAAAACTAGGTGTTAATACCGAAATTGTCGTTACCTCGGAAAGGACATAAATTGAGAAACAACCCAAAATGTTAGAATTTATTTAAGAATGGAATAGAGGAAAATAAAAAGGCAAAGAAAGGAAAATAAAAGCCAAGTGTGGGAAATTTTTACCAAGTTATTCAAAACATATATCACATATTTTTGTACAAATAATTGAAAATACTTTTGTTTTGGACGATAATTAACTGTTTTACCCGATAAAAGAAAAGAAGAGATGGATCTACACGATGAATCAATTCCATCATTTAAAGGAAGTAAAGTCTTCCGAAAAAGACACGCGCTTCTTGATTTAGGTCAAGAAGTTGTCGTTCAGACCAGCTGTAGGTTGATGAAAAATTTAGAAAAGTCATCACTAAAATCAGCAGGAAATCCACGGACCTCAGCATCAAACAGGGTCGCCAAGTGGTCAAATTTATCCTAACCATAAGAAGGATTTATCTCGTACAATGGGGGGCGCCGTGCAAATTAGCTTGATAAGACTAATGAATCAGATCCCCATAAAGGATAATCTCCTTAAAGATCAAAAATCAGCTTTTCAGACTGATATTACTCAATCCTAGAGATTGACCTTAAAGATTGAGAATTACAAACTCATGGAATTCGATGATATCTAAACTCGAGCTTGAACGAGAAAATATTTTGATCAAAATTACAAACCGATTTGTTTTCTGAAAACCCATTTTCAATGCGTTCATTACCTTTGAACGTAAAATCCTAGGAATTCACCTGGAATTCATTAGGTCACCTGAACCAAATCGGGTGTCAACCGTAAGAACGGTGGTTGCATAACATGGTCAAAGACAGGACCTTGTGCCAGACCGAAAAATTATAAGGGTAAGCTTTACTATTGCTCCTACAAAGGATAATAATTGCGTCTGACACGTTATAGACCATAATTAAAAGAATGTCAGGGGACATTGCCTTAACAGTTGCTTGTTCAACACTTTCCTTTACAACTGGACGGTAGTTTACCGAAAGGTAATATACGGAGCAAGTATACTGGACGTGTTGCTTTCCCAATACAAGGTTAGCAAGTGGGTGACACAAAACCACAAGTTTTAAGCTAAAAATTTCAAATTTGAAACCCACCAAACCCACAAAAATATTTTACAAACACCGGTGAAGGGTTATTCCGGAAAACTTATCTAGGGTAAAAAACTAGATTGAATTTTCAAAAAGATCAAATGTTTTCATAAAGATCCAATTTCCTTAATGGATCTAAATTTTTATAGTCATGTGGGACTGTAAACCACATCGTTACTACCATTGTTTATACCGCCGTATAGAAATCACTGATGTACAAAGTGTGAAGAATAAAGAAGTGATTCTAGTATATTTCAAGACTATATTGCTTGAGGACAAGCAACGCTCAAGTGTGGGAATATTTGATAATGCTAAAAACGAACATATATTTCATAGCATTATTCCTCAAGAAAGACAAGCTTTTAGTTGCAATTGTCCTATTTACAAGTGATATTCGGTTAAATAATAAAAGGTGAATACAAAAGACAGATTCGACGAATTGAAGACGCAAACGACCAAAAAGCTCAAAAGTACAAAATACAATCAAAGAGGTTCCAATTATTGATAAGAAACGTCTCAGAATTACAAGAGTACAAGATTCAAAACGCAAAGTACAAGATATTAAATTGTACGCAAGGACGTTCGAAAATCCGGAACCGGGACCAGAGTCAACTCTCAACGCTCGACGCAACGGACTAAAAATTACAAGTTAACTATGTATATAAATATAATATAATATATAATTAATTATATAAATTATATATATATATATTATATTTATATATTAAAACTGTCGGCAAAGAAGATCCAAAAAGGGATGAGCTGTAAAAGCAAACTCCGCGACTTGCGGAGTTTGAAGGGCAAAAATACCGCGACTCGCGGAGCCCCAAATTCTAAAAATACCTATAAAAGCTCGCGCATTCTGAACGTATCATCCATCAATCTCTCTATCTATATGTAAACGTATATATATATATATTTATATTTTAATTTTAATTTTAAATCCTAATAATAAGGGTATGTTAGCGAATGTTGTAAGGGTGTAAGTCGAAATTCTGTCCGTGTAACGTTACGCTATTTTTAATCATTGTAAGTTATGTTCAACCTTTTTAATTTAATGTCTCGTAGCTAAGTTATTATTATGCTTATTTAAATCGAAGTAATCATGATGTTGGGCTAAATACTAAAATTGGGTAATTGGGCTTTGTACCATAATTGGGATTTGGACAAAAGAACGACACTTGTGGAAATTTGAATATGGGCTATTAATGGGCTTTATATTTGTTTAACTAAATGATAGTTTGTTAATTTTAATATAAAGATTTACAATTGGACGTCCCTATAAATAACCATATACACTCGATCGGACACGATGGGATGGGAATTTATATGTACGAATAATAGTTCATTTAACCGGACACGGGAATGGATTAATAGCCACTAGAATTATTAAAACAGGGGTGAAATTATGTACAAGGACACTTGGCATAATTGATAACAAAGTATTAAAACCTTGGGTTACACGCAGTCGATATCCTGGTGTAATTATTAAACAAAGTAATAAAACCTTGTTACAGTTTAAGTCCCCAATTAGTTGGAATATTTGACTTCGGGTATAAGGATAATTTGACGAGGACACTCGCACTTTATATTTATGACTGATGGACTGTTATGGACAAAACCAGACGGACATATTAAATAATCCAGGACAAAGGACAATTAACCCATGGGCATAAAACTAAAATTAACACGTCAAACATCATGATTACGGAAGTTTAAATAAGCATAATTATTTTATTTCATATTTAATTCCCTTTATTTTATATTTAATTGCACTTTTAATTATTTCACTTTTATTTATTGTTATTGTATTTAATTGCATTTTTAATTATCATACTTTTTAATTATCGCAAGTTTATTTTATCGCACTTTTATTTATCGCAATTTCATTATCGTTATTTACTTTACGCTTTAAATTAAGTTGTATTTATTTTTAATATTTTACATTAGGTTTTAACTGCGACTAAAGTTTTAAAAATCGACAAATCGGTCATTAAATGGTAAAAACCCCCTTCATAATAATAATATTATTTATATATATATTTGTATTTTTATAAAGTAAAACTAATATAGCGTTAAGCTTTGTTTAAAGATTTTTCCCTGTGGAACGAACCGGACTTACTAAAAACTACACTACTGTACGATTAGGTACACTGCCTATAAGTGTTGTAGCAAGGTTTAAGTATATCCATTCTATAAATAAATAAATATCTTGTGTAAAATTGTACCGTATTTAATAGTATTTCGTTGTAAAAATAAAGCTATTTCATATACACCTATGCGCACATCATTATGCTTGAGGTATAGATTGCGAGGTTGAGACGTGTGATGATGTTGTTGTTGTTGGTACTGGTTATGCTGCTGGTTCTGCTGCTGGTGGTACTGTTGCTGTCGGTGCTGGAAGTGTTGTTGGTGCTGAGGTTGGTGATGATGTGGGTGTACCAAGTATAGCTTATAAATCACGCACCATTCTTGTCAGGGTTTCTATCCTACCCTCTATCATTTCTATCCATCCACTCATCTGATTCGATAGATCTTGATTATCAATTCGAAGTTCCCTAACTTCTTCTAATATTGCCCTTCGATTGGTATTCGAAAGTAGAGGTTGAATATTTTCGGAGATTGCAGTAATGCGACCTTCGAGGTGGAAAACTTTAGCAAGAAGGGTGAATACAGTGTTGCGCATAGGTTCACCTGTGAGTGCATCATTTTCTCCGATGTTAGGAGGTAAGTTTGGTTTGCGGTAGGGCTCGCCTTCTTCATTTCTCCATCGAGTGAGTAAGTCTCGGACCCACCCCCATCTCCTCCAGAAAGGAAAATAGCTAAATAGTGGAGACACTTCGGGTTCATTGACTTCGGAGTCTACTTCAATGCGCATCTTGAAATTGCTTCCGGAACTAATGGAATCCAAGCTAGGTGTAGGATCCATCTCTTATGATCAGTTAGAGGATTTTTGATATGAAATGATTTTCGGTTATCAGATAATATTCTAATTATATAGAATATCTAATATAGTACAGAAGATCCCGTAGATTACAGAGGAAATTAAGGAAACGTGTCAGATAAAGTCTACAGTAATAGATACGCTAAGATATGGATTTGTCTATACACTATTCATGCAATCAATGCAGTAAGATGTGTCTAGACTAGGAATGATAAGCAGGTAATTTCTTAAGGATGATAAGTAGATGATTTTCGACACGAAAGGATAAGCAAAACTTTTGACATGCAGACACGGTCGAAGTCCAGACTCACTAATGCATCTAAACAACTATCAGTTAGATACGCTAATGCAAGACCTGGTTCGCTAAGACCACCGCTCTGATACCAACTTTAATACAGTTGGGGACAACCACCGTCCCACCCAGTGCCTTCCCAGCTAACCGCCTGGTGACCACTGAGTGTACCTCGGATACTGATTTTAGGGCCTGCCTCTCGGCTACTGCCAACCCTCGTAAGGGATCGCAAGGATTAAGAGCCAATGCTTTGCCACAGGTCACACTGTGAGAACCTCCTTTACGACTAACCCGCCACACATGGACGGCGTTATACCAGCTCTGATGCCAACTTTAATGACCCGTCCTAATCCATCTGGATTAATACATTACATTTGGTTATATCGCGAGGTACTTGACCTCTATATGATACATTTTACAAACATTGCATTCGTTTTTAAAAGACAAACTTTCATTACATCGAAAGTTGACGGCATGCATACTATTTCATAATATGTCCAACTATAATTGACTTAATAATAATCTTGATGAACTCAACGACTCGAATGCAACGTCTTTTGAAATATGCCATGAATGACTCCAAGTAATATCTTTAAAATGAGAAAATGCACAGCGGAAGATTTCTTTCATACCTGAGAATAAACATGCTTTCAAGTGTCAACCAAAAGGTTGGTGAGTTCATTAGTTTATCATAAACAATCATTTTCAATAATATAATAGACCACAAGATTTCCTTTATTCAATAATCATACACTCGCAAGTGTTTAAAAATCATTCATATGGATTAAACACCTGGTAACCGACATTAACATAATGCATATAGAATATCCCTAAAACAGAAATCCATCTGTATTAATAACTCGAAGTACTAAAGCATACCATTTTCCAGTATGGGGGAGTCAGGGCCTGTAGATCTACCTTTAGGATTCGCGTTAATTAAGGTGTCTGTTCCCTAATTCTTAGGCTACCAAGCTAAAAGGGGTGATATTCGATTCGATAATCCAACCATAGAATGTAGTTTCGATTACTTGTGTTTATTTCATAAAACATTTATAAAAGCAGCGCATGTATTCTCAGTCCCAAAAATATATATTGCAAAAGCATTTAAAAAGTGAGCAAATGAAACTCACTCTACAATATTTTGTAGTAAAAATATTCATAAGACGATACTGAACAATGCAGGGTTGGCCTTGGATTCACGAACCTATATCAGTTTAATATACCAAATAATATTATAAACATAAAATTGGTAATAAATCAAGTATTATATATATATATATATATATATATATATATATATATATATATATATATATATATATATATATATATATATATTAATAGTTATAGTTATAAAATAGTTATAGAAATCCTATACTTGATATGTATCTATTAATATCATTTATTAACTTTTAAAAGCATATTTTAATATTAATACTTATTAATGTATTTTAACTATTATATCTTATAATTTATCATTTATTATATTTAAGTTTTAGTTATTATTATAGATTAATGTTTGTCGTAATCTATATTAAAAATATAATAATATATATTTTTAAGGAAATTATGATATATGTAATATCTATATTTCTTTATATAAATAATATATGATTTAGTGACTTTAATATTAATAACCATAAAAATGATAATAATAATCTAAATGATAAAGCTAATAATATTATTAATGATAATATTACTAACAATATTAATAATAATAATAATAATAATGATACTTAATAATTCATTTAAATCATTATCTTAATTATAATTTTTATTTGTATAATCATACAATTATTAAAATCTTAATATCCATAATATTCATAATAATAATAATAATAATAATAATAATAATAATAATAATAATAATAATAATAATAATAATAATAATAATAATAAAATTTAATAAATAAAAAAAACTACCTAATAAAGAAGGGTCTGCGTCTAAAGGCGGCTCAAACAGATCGAAGATAGCATCAACAACTCGCAGGAGAAAAATCATGGTTAAAGTGATCTTCAATTCGTTAATCAAAAAGGAAAATCGATCAATGATTAGTAGTACATCGATTTATCTTCATCATCGTTCATTGTCCTCATCAGTCTTTTATCATCATCGTTAATTGTCATCATCATCAATGGATTAAGAAATCAGTGCATCAAGTGATCAGGTAAGTAATCAATTAATTGATATTATCTTAATTTATTCGTCTCTCTATATATCTATTCTGTACTTTTTAATTAGATCAAACGTATTTAGTAATAAATGGTGTTCTTGGTGGATTTTGATTTAGGGTAACAACAATGGTCTCGATTATTCTTCATACAATTAGAATCAAGATGAGCAGTAAGTAAAAGTTCAATGGGAATGATGTTCGGTTTTTGGTTGAAGATCGAAACAGAACAGTGATCGGGTATGGATCTTTATGATGGTTCTTGTTAATTTTTTTGTTAATGATGATCGATATAAATGATAGTGATTAAGGGCAGTGTTTAGGTTTGAGGTGGACTTGATACAGAACAAAGATAGCATATTCAACACAGAAAGGAATATCGCGATGGTTCATGGGATTTTTGGTTCAGCAATCGATCAATTGATTACACAATACTCATCAATTGTTTAAATAGGTAATTGGTTCATTGATATTTTTCTTAGTTTTTCATCAATTTATATATAAAATCTGTATTTTTAATTGGATCGAAACCAACTGTAATATATGGTTTTCTTGAAGGGTTTAGTGATAATCGATTATTGTTAACGGTTTGCTTGTGGTTTTGATTATTAACTGCATTAATCACAAATAACCGAGACAATAGTGATGATGTTAGTGGTGTTCATGGTGGTTCTTAGAAACGACTAATTAGTATCATAGGTTGTAGGTCATATATTTTTGTGATCAACCAGGGAGTATAATGGCAGTTTTAGCAGGTTTTTAATTTGCAGTGTCATAACAGTAGTTTTTATAGGTTGTTTTTTTCTTGATGTGGTGAGGATGATAATTGATGATGAAGAAGCGGTGGTTTCCGAATGGTCTTCATAGTGATTTCGCTGATAAAGAAAAAAAAATAATGCAGTTGTATAAGCTGATGTTCGTTAACAGAAAATCATGACACCAAAGGTAATTCAGCAGTAGTTTTTAATTGAAACAGAAGTATTGTAACAGCTTACTCGGTTTGCAGATGGTTGTTTTGGGACTGAATAGAAGTGGCCTGCAGCAGTCGTTCAATAGTAGCCAAGCAATTACTGTGATGATGGTATGGGATGATTCAATGGGTTTGTTTCGTCGAGTAAGAACACGAAGAGGAAGTATCAAGAAGGGTTGTGGTTTCTATATCCATTTATATATAACTCTTGTGTAAATGTAAATGTATAGGTATATAATTGAGATATGAGAGAGGTTCATTCGTCCAGAGATAGTAGACAAAAGGAGAGAAGAGGAAAAGAAATAAAAAATTGAAATAGATGTTGATTGCTAACAACTTGATTGTATTTGTGATAGCATTGGATTTTTGGTAACAAGATTTGGAGACAATAACACCATCAATATACAGTTGATAGGTGTATGTAACAAACTTGTACTATTATTCAATTTAATATAATTTATATAATTAAAATTAATATTAACAACTAATAATTACATTAATAATAATAGTTATATCATTACAAGAAAAATAATGATATTAGTAACCATAAAGACGATAATATTTATATTATAAATGACAATAATAATATATTGTATTATTTTCTATTAATAATAACTACAAGAATAATATATGATATTAGTAATAATAATGATATTGATAAAGATAATAATAATATGATAATATTGTTAATAACAATAACAATAATGATAATAATAATAATAATAATAATAATAATAATAATAATAATAATAATAATAATAATAATAATAATAATAATAATAATAATAATAATAATAATAATAATACTAAAATATTGTAACAGATTTCATATTAATATTTTAATGATACTAATAATACTAATACTGATAATTAATGTAATGATAATATATCAACTATAATTAAACTAATAATAATACAATTTATTATTTATGTAATATTTACTGTATATTTATACAATATATATAACAATATATTAGTAATAAAAATCACATATAAATTTAAAATATTATATATATATATATATATATATATATATATATATATTTAATATTTATATTTTCATTTATATATATATATATATATATATATATATATATATATATATATATATATATATATATATATATATATATATATATATATATATATATATATATATATATATATATTACATATATACATTTTTCTACACATGATTGTTCGTGAATCATCGAGAACAGTCGAAGGTCAATTGAATATATGTAACAGTTCAAAAGTTTTGAGATCCAATCTAACAGACTTTGCTTATCGTGTCGATCTCTTATTAAGATCAAGTTTAAATTTTGTCGAAAATTTTCGGGTCGTCACAATTATTGCATTCACTGAGCTTTGCTTACCCTCTCGTTGTTTACCTTTTTATAGGCTCGGGCGTCGACAAGGGTAAGGGCGTTCGGTTGGATTAGAGATCCCGCTTGTTATGATAGGGGACGCTTTTGGATGTGTTAGCTTTTGAATTTTGGCCAATATGTGGGTAGTTTAACCCCAAACACCATGCTCTAGGTGTCGTTTGGAATTTAAACTCTTATGGTCGAACTTGTATTTTTGAACGAAACTCGTAAAACGGTCGATGTGAGCCCGATGTTGTAAAACTTGGCTTATGGTGGAAATCTCTTAGTTTAACTTATTATAACATGTTGTGAAAAGGTTTTAGCTTGAAAGTGTCGGGAAGCGGGTTTTCCGCTCACGTAAGTTGAGTACGGGGATCAGTCTCTGGTAGTTCATTGGGACGCCGTCCCAAAAGGCTGGACGCCGTCCTGGCCTTCAGAGCTGGACGCCGTCCAGAATGCTGGACGCCGTCCAGATGTACTGCATCAAATTTTTTTTTTAGTTTGTTTTTGAGATAACGAAGTCAGGTTGTTACATTTCAACTCTCAAACTATCAGATTATACTTTCTATTATTGCAAGTAACAATTATCTTCTGGTCAAGATGATTGTTCGTACTAGTCTTATCCTAATAGGGATTTCGTGATAACCGTGACCAAGTGGGTTGAAATACTCTATTAAGAAAGTATTTACATGACTCTAGTATCAATCCGATTATAGATTCTCAAGCCACCAATCCACATTTCTAAAACTTTTAGAAGACATTTGTGTAGAAGATGTAGATGAAAAAGAGTAATGTATACTCCGTGTTCTTTTAATTGACTAATTTTGGTTAGTAAGAAATGAATAGAAAACCACTATAATGCTTTTGTTCATTTTGATTTTATATGGATAGTATTTTTGTTACTCAACTTTTTTATTTTATTTCATACCTCATGTTCATCTGATTGAGTTTATTCTTGTTGTAAACTTTTTCTGTTTAACAGATTAATTTTCCTTAGTTCAGACTAACCGTAGTGAGGGTACTTATATATTCTAATGCATGAGGCAAACTTGAGTTATTTCGTTATTGTTTCTGATAATGATGGGTTTACTCAATTAGGCTCATATGATTGACTTAGCCCACAAGTCATCTAAATCCTAATTCTCATGATCCCCTCTACAAATATGGAGCCAAACTTACATCAAGTTCACATTCCCAATGCATAAGACTCACGGCAACGTGCAAGGCTTGCATCACCGAATTATCACCTTCCTCCATGATCGTCTCTAGGATCGGAACACTAGGTTTTGAACAAATGGTGCTTTTATTGAGAGATGTAACATAACGTCTTGTACTTTCGCAATAAGACGGGTATTGAATGTTTTTTTCTTATCGAGCTTTTTAATTCATTATATGTGGTTTATGTACAAGGAATCTTTCGCGCAGATGTTCGCGCGCTTGCGCAACTGTTCGAGCGATCTCTTGTCCAAGTTACACGCGCTCTCCGCACAGTTGCCCGCAGTTTTACGCGCAGTTTCATGTGTTTAACACATAATCGTTCGTGCGGTTTTTTACACACGTTTTTACGCACACACTTCATGCAGTTTTACGCATGGTAGTCCACGTGGTTTCTACGCGCATAGTCTGCTTGCGGTTTTGCGCGGATCTGTCCGCGAGTTTACGCACAATTGTTTGCGCATGCTCATGTGAACTTGTTTTCCACATCGTAATGAGAAGTTCGATACGATACTTGACAAAAATATCACACCGAACTTGGGGGCTTGATAACGATGAGGTTACCCAATTAGGGCCCACATGATTGACTTAGCCCACAAGTCATCTAAACCCTAGATCCCATATATAAATTTGGGGTCAAACCTACATCAAGTTCACATTCCCATTGCATACAACTCACGGCAACGCGTAAGGCTTCTATCGCCGAATTATCACCTTCCTCCATGATCGTCTCTACGATCGGAACACTAAGGTTTTTACCTACGGATCTCGTAGGGTTTTTCTCCCTTTTGCCGTCGATCAACATCGGGTGGCGGCAATTCGTTAGCCACCCTTCTGAGATCATCATCTCGGGTACGAGTTATCACAGTAACTGGACTGGACGTTAACGACGATGACGCCTAAAAAAATCGTCTCATATTGTTGCATGTGGATATGTTATCCTCGAAAAATATATGCTCGAACATCATCCAAGATATTTTTATAATGATATTTGAACTTGGACCTTATCAATAATAGGCTATCCCAAACTAAACTTTCTAACTCAAGTTGCTTATCCAATGATATTTGTTTCTTACAAAGCATGCCTAAGTCATACCCATATTTTGTTGATAATATATGTATGTTTTGTCCATTTAGGTAAGACAACTCTTCTATCACCGCAATCATAGTCTCCAAAAGCAGCTATACGGAGACAATAAATAACATCGGATCCGATCTATATATATCGTTTACCAAAAATACAATAGATTTGACCTTATTATGTAAATATAGCCTAGTAAAAAAAAAGTTTAGTAACAAAAATAGCATCCAAATAAAACTAAAATGAACAAAATAGTCATAATTTGCAAATATGGAATACTTCATGTTACTATTAGTTACTTTATATTTCATCATTGGAAATTGTTACTCCCAGCGTGTACATCTTTTAGATACTTCCTCCATCTCATGATAATTTTCAATAACTGAAATACATTTTGGAAACAACGTTATTGGTAGTGTACATAAACCTCCGTCATTTCATGTTCCTTGGTAGATACTAGTATTCCGATTTATAAAAACCTTTTAAAAAGATACTAGAACAAAGAAAAAAAACAGTAAAACAGTAAAATTTATATAAACAATCTAATACGGAGTAGATACTAAACTTTTTTACCATGTTTACTACCAACATGATGTAACCAACCAAACCCTTTAATAGCTTTAGATATCTTCACAAGATTTGGTTTCCCCATCCCCAAATTCATCTTTCCTGTTGATAACTTCAATACCTTCAAACAACACAATTGACCATTACTCATGAACTCTTTTTCATCATCATCTTCATCCACATCATCACCTTCAAAAAAGTACTTAAATTCGCTCTTCTTCTTGTTCTTGTTCTTGATCATCGCCTTCTTATTATCGTTCATCGTTTCCTTTTTATTATTTAATTTCCTACTCGAATTATCTTCTTCGTACGCCTCCCATAACGAATCCATACCTTCTTCACCTCCTTCTGAATTATGTCGTTCTTCAAATAACTTACATGCTAACGTCCGTTTCCATTCTTTTTCTTTTCTCATTGATCCGTAGCTCCCAAAGCTACTCGAAGAATCCGATCGCCATGAATTCATCTTTGTATCAATAGTTTTCTGATCTTCACATGATAAATTGAGTTTTTTCGACACAATTGGCTCCAATTTACGTAATTCGTCTTCCATTTTCTCATGATCTAGTCTTTTTTCGATCCCCTGCATCTCAAACGTCGTGTTTGAGTCCTCGAATCGGTCCAATTGTTCAAATAGTTTCTCCAAACTTCTCTCCTCCTCCGATTTTTCTAAGACTCTAACTGCAACCGTATTATCCATTACTAACACTTGTTTGAGTCGATCATTGCTTTTGTCATTACTGTTGTTCTTATCAGTGGTAGATCTACAAAGGGAAATAAGTGACATTAATAACGTACCATAAAGCATACTCGGTATAATTTATATTTATGTACCATATAATAAAGTTAGACGCATAAAAGTATTATAATTAAATAACACACCCTAAATATAATAATGTAACATATATATAACACATTTATGCGTGTTAACGCCAACCTTATACTAAAAATAATTTTATAAAATTAACAACTTGATATTTATATTATGTATTCAGCCAACAAATTATCAACAACCACTTGTATGTGATCGATGATAATAATGTGTTTTATTTAGAAAGATAATTTCACAAGGACATCGTGAACCTTACATGTTAATTAATTGTGAATCATTGAACACGATCTTGTAAATTTCAAGATCTTCAAAATCACGAAACTCAGCATCACCGGCCTCTTCATCGACATCATTCACTTTTGATCGAAGTTTGTCCAAGACGGTTTGAATAAACCCGAATTTCGGTTGAGGTAAAGTAGTGGCAACAATGCACAAAAGGAGAAGAGTTGTAGTGAAAAACAAAGGAGAAATGAAGAATACAAACTTAAACAAATAAGGAGAGAAGAATATGAAATATAAGAAGTAAATAGGGTGGGAAAATATGAAGGAACAAATGCAGGATAGATTAGAGACGATGAATTTTGGGATTAATGAGTTGGTGTTTTTGAAGTTGCAAGTGGTGGGTAAACACAGCTCATTTGATGTCATGTTTGAGTTGGGTTGGGTTGAGTTTAATTAATATGATCAAAGGAAGGATATTTAATGTTAATGGTGGAAATTATGAGCAAGTTGAAGAAGAAGAAGAATGGAAGAGTTGAGTTTAGAGAGTGAAGTGAATGCGGCGTGAATAAAGGGAGGGAGTATGATATGAAGGGGACAATTCTTATTCTTGCGATTATTTATTGGAACAAAAGTATAAGGAAGACATAATTACGCCAACAGTCCCTGTGGTTTGCTCAGATTTTGTGTTCATCCCCTATACAATTTTTCTTGTTCTAGTAGTCTTTGTAGTTTGCAGATTTGAACGTACAACTCCTGAAACTGACGTTCATCAAAAACACTAGTTAAATTACGTCATGTGACATTCACATGAGAGTATATCCGCCATTGTTATCCTTTTCTCCTATTTATCTTCTAATTTCACCATCCTCTTTCATCTTCTTACACCATCCTCCTTATGAACCCTAAAAACTCAAATAAAATTATGTTTCATTTAACACTGATACTCCGCGATCGAAACCTTGTAAACTGTTTAACTCGTCTTCATTCATTAAATAAAATTCATGCAAGAAAACACAAAATTATACACATGTTTAACTCATATTCTTTATTTAAATTAAACTCAAAACATATTAATCCTCCCACCAACCTTGTAAGCTCATTGATCGAAACATGTGATGTAACGACCCGACTTTTTTTACTTGCATTCGTATATGCGTAATTTATATTATGTGCGTACATACTTCTGTCATCTTGAATATTTTCTGAGCTTACGACATATTTAGACATAAATCACGATATTTCAGAAACGCGTATTGGTTTGAATAACCTACTTTAATTTACTTCCGAATGAATTCGACCGTTAGCGTTACTAGCCGGAAGGACTTAGATATTTGGATGACTTACAATTTGATTCAATAATAATTGAAATATTATTATTATTATTTTTATTATTTATTAGTGATAATCAATTAATTAATTATTATTTAATTAATTACTTGTGCACACTAGCTCACTACTTGAACTTAGCATTTTATTTGGACTACAAGTATTATTTATTTCATGGCCCAACCTAATTTAATTATTGGACTAGATGGAACATGGCTAACCCATTAAAATTGAGTCTCTTAAGCATAAAGCAACCCACCAACCAAAAAATAAAAGTTGCCACTACATGTGTACTAGATTCCCAACATTCTTGTCCATTCACCAACACCACAAACCCATCCCTCCCCTTATAAATTTCGGCCTAAATCACTCTCATCATCATTTCCATCATATTTCAAGTTTCAAATTTTTCTTTAAGGAAGTTTAAGCTCTAGTTTCATTCCTTTTCAATTTCTTGAAAAGTTTGTGCTTGCTTTTTCATGCTTACTTCCACTTTATTTATTACTTTTTATTTCATAATCATCATCATCCAAGATCCAAGATCTAAGCTTTCTAGCTTATGATCTCATGAATCTTTGTTAGATCTAAGCTTTTTAGCTTATGGTCTCATAAATCTTTGTTAGATCTAAGCTTTATAGCTTATGGTCTCATGAATCTTGTTAGATCTAAGCTTTAGAGCTTATGGTTTCATGTATTTTGTTTAGATCTAAGCTTTATAGCTTATGGTCTCATAAATCTTTGTCAGATCTAAGTTTGTTTTGCTTATGGTCACTTAAAACATGAAGATCTAAGCTTCTAGCTTAAAGATTCATGACAAACTTGTTATTATTTTGAAAATGGAAGAAAGATGCAATCTTTAACATCTTAGTTGCAAAAGGTTGTAGCTTTCATCTACTTGAACATAAAGCTTGAGTCTTTATCATCAAAATGTGATAAAGAAGCAAACTTGAACATAAAGCTTGAGTTTTTATCATCTAAATATGATAAAGGTGCAACCTTTGTAAACTTAGAAGCTTGAAACACTAAGAAGGTTGAAACTTTTCTACTCTTACGTAGTAAAGATGCAATCTTGTTGAATGTGGAAGTTTTGATTACTATAAAGGTTGAAGTTTCACTACTTTCATGTAATAAAGATGCAATATTTTTCAACATGAGAGCTTTAGACACCAAAAAGGGTGAAGCTTTATTGATTACATGCAATAAAAGTGCATCTTACTTGAGTCGGAAAGTGTCTAAACGTTCATAACAACTCGATCAACCCATTCTGATCAAAACAGCACACCTGGAGGTTCAAGAAGTTTAAGATTTGGATTCCTCAAGTTGTGTAGATGATTTTTCATATAGGCCTCATTGAATTCCGTTGCACGGTTTGTAAATTATGCCTCCGACGAAACACTATGTTTTTCTTACGATTTGCTGAAAAATTCTGACCCACTCACGGTTTGACCAATGCCACGATCAAACGAGATTGAGTTGAGGTCTGATTTTTGGACAGCGGCAAGAGGACTCACAAACGGAGCCTTGGCAGCTGGTCGTGCGTCGTTTCAATTTGTGTAGAGGTCGTAGCGGCTGTTCGAATTCAGTCCTTCGTTTTGACCTCTATTCTTTTTGAAAACTTACTTTATCTTTTACATATGATGATAATGATGATACTTAAGACTTAACTTAGTTACTTTAAAACTTTTTGGGACAACTTACTGACTTAGCAACCATTGACTTAGGTTGAGGACCTTTTGGATCGACCAACTTACTTATTTGGACCGACTTACTACTTGCTTACATTTTCGTATCGACTTTACCGTACATCCACTGTGAGTTATAGCTCCCTTTTTTACTTTAACTATTTTTGGGACTGAGAATACATGCGCTTTTTATGTTTTACATACTAGACATGAGTACTTTAACTTTATATATGTGTGGGTGACATAACGGCACAAAATTTCCCCTTAGCTCGGTAACATTTAACTATTGATTTATGAACCGGTAGACGCGAATCTTAGATAAGGATCCATAGGGTTTGACATCCCCACTCGGGCTAGTCGCGCTAGCATTCTGTAAAGACCCATCCTAATCCATCCGGACAAAGTCCACATCGATTATAAACGATTCACAATAGTTGATTTCATTGCGAGGTACTTGACCTCTATATGATACATTTTACAAACATTGCATTCGTTTTAAAAGACAAATTTTCATTTACATCGAAAGTTGACGGCATGCATACTATTTCATAATATATCTAACTATAATTGACTAAATAATAATCTTGATGAACTCAACGACTCGAATGCAACGTCTTTTGAAATATGTCATGATTGCCTCCAAGTAATATCTTTAAAATGAGCAATTACACAGCGAAAGATTTCTTTCGTACCTGAGAATAAACATGCTTTCAAGTGTCAACCAAAAGGTTGGTGAGTTCATTAGTTTAACATAAATAATCATTTCCATCATTTTAATAGACCACAAGTTTTCATTTTTCAGTTCTCATAAATATACGTCCCATACATAGAGACAAAAATAATCATTCATATGGATTGAACACCTGGTAACCGACATTCACAATATACATATAAGAATATCCCCATCATTCCGGGATCCTCCTTCGGACATGATATAAATTTCGAAGCACTAAATCATCCGGTACTTTAGATGGGGCTTGTTGGGCCCGATAGATCTATCTTTAGAGTTCGCGTCAATTAGGGTGTCTGTTCCCTAATTCTTAGATTACCAGACTTAATAAAAAGGGGCATATTCGATTTCGATAATTCAACCATATAATGTAGTTTCACGTACTTGTTTCTATTTTGTAAATCATTTATAAAAGAAGCACACGTATTCTCAGTCCCAAAAATGTATATAAAAAGGGAATAATGAAACTCACCTAATGTATTTTGTAGTAAAAATACATATGACAACATTAAACAAACTGAATAATGCAGGGTTGGGCTCAGATTCACGAACCTATATCATTTGTATATATATTGATATACATTTTTGAAATCGAATAATTATTTATATGTGAATTCCTTAGTTATATCATATTCATATTTGTAATATATATATATATATATATATATATATATATATATATATATATATATATATATATATATATATATATATATATATATATATATGTTTCATATATTCATTTTGTATATGAAAATGGTAATTTTGTTATGTCATATTTATTAAGTATCTTTATATATGTATATATATATATAAATATATATATCATTTGTTTAAAAAAAATAGTAAGTATAACAGTACTAAAATATGGTAATAATAATAATAATTATAATATTTAATTTTATTAATAAAGGTAGTAATGTTAATAATTCTATTAGTGATAATAATAATGGTATTAATGATATTAATATTAATTTTACTATTAATGATTGTTAAGATAATAATTTTAGTAATTACATGATAATTTTACCCAGGTGAATATAAATAATAATACTTATGTGAATAATAACAATTCTATTATTCATAAAATGATAATCATGCTAATAGTATTAGTAATAACAATAATAATAATCCTAATCTTCATGTTTAGTTTCTAAACTAATAACTAAAGTTTCTATAAAATTAATTCGTAATTCTAATCGTAAATATAGTAGTAATACTTATAATAATAACATTGATAAATATGATATTAATAATTATAATTATAATTATATTGATAATACTAATATTTATAAAATGATACAAATTTTAATATTACAGATAATAATAATAATAATAATCCTAATATGTTAGTAATAATCATACTAGTAATAACCACAATAATAATACTTTTAGTTATTCTAATATACATATTAATGATATTAGTAATAATAACAATCAACAACAATAATTAATAACAATAATAATAATAAAAATAAAAATCACTACCTCTCAAAATAGGATGAAAAAGAAAAAGATGCCACCAGCGGGACTCGAACCCGAGACCTCCTGTTAACTAAGACAACCCTCTAACCATCTGATCCCATCTGTTTTTCTGTAAACATTTGTAACCCATTTGTATTTAACTCATAATTTTTCTGTTTATTTATTTATTCTTCATCATCACATCCTTCTACCCAAAATCAGAATCGATATACATAATACAAATAAGGATTTACATCCTTCAACAGTTTTATAATTAATTCATAAGTGTTTTTGTAAATCATTAAACGAAAAGAAAAAAAAACAGAAGCAAAAATGTTACTGCAGTCGTTGCTTGTTTTTAAAAAAAAAATTTATGAACTTCAATTTCGAAAACGAATTAGGCCAAGCTTATAACATGAAAGTTGTTGTAAATCCTTCGTAAAAACTTTAGAAATTAACAATTTATTCAGAAACATTATTAAAAATCCAAATTTTGCGAAGAACAAAACTTTTGACCTTTTAGGATTTACCTTTTACTCGCAAATTCGCACATGATATTAGGAATCGTAAGCTGAGCTTTTGCAGGTAGTTCGAGTAGAGGAATTCTAACAAGACTGCATTATTCGATTTTGATAATTGGTTCGATTTTAATTTTTGGCCAAAAAGTGGAATTAAAGAGGAACCGCCGGGTTTTCAAAAAAAGAAAAAAAATGTTTATGTTCTTCAATGGTGGTTTGCTGAAGACGAATATAACCATATGATTAATTAAATTATGCAGTACACGAATTGATGGGTAGTGATTGGAAATTGACAAATGAAATCACGGGCAAGAAAATTTGGAATGTGATAATGAAATAAAACAGATGTACTCCTTTATCTGTTTTATAATATCTTTAAATTTTATTTAATTAATAAATATATTAATAATAATATTGTTAAAAATAAAAATTTATTAATAATAATAATGGAATAATAAAAATAATAATGTTATCAATGAAAATATTACATAATATTAATGATAATAATAATATTGATAATGTTACTAATAATAAACATACTAATACTAATAATAACGATAGTAAAATTATTAATCAACATGTTAATAATAGATATAATAATAATATTAATGATAATGATTCAATTTGATAGTATCTAATAATGATACTAATATTAACATGTTACATGTTTCAATTTTATATAACAATATTAATAATACCGTTAGCAATATTAATACTAATAATGAAAGTAATAATATTAATGTTGATATAACAATTTATTCATATCAAATCTCATATATATATATATATATATATATATATATATACTATATATTAAATTAATACTATTAATAATACTGATATCAATATTAATAATGAAAGTAATATATTAATTATATTTAACTCGTAATTAAATTTAATATAATGATATTACATTTTATTAATTAAGTAACACCTATAATAACACATTTGAATATTTAATGTTTATCTATATTAGATATATTACAACATACATATAATATTAATTGTGTACTGAATTCATATATATTTATATATATTTATTTTATTAACATCTTATTTATTTAGTAAATTACTTTACATGTTTAATTCAATTGATTAAATGGTATTATATTAATGAAACACTTATAATTATATTTACATACGTATATTTATTTACTTATTTATTTACACACAATTATTTGTGAATCGTCGGAAATAGTCAAAAGTCAAATGCACTCGTGAATAATAGTTCAAACATTTTGAGGACTCGGTCTAATAGACTTTGCTTATCGTATCGAAATCAAATAAGATTCAAGTTTAATTTTGGTCGGAAATTCCCGGGTCATCACAGTACCTACCCGTTAAAGAAATTTCGTCCCGAAATTTGAGTGAGGTCGTCATGGCTAACATTAAATATGTTTTCCTGACGAATATGAGCTGATAATTAGAGTTTTATCATTATTGAATAATACAGATAAAATAATTCGATTATTCGAAGAGCACGAATGAAGCTATCACTAAAGAGTGAAATGAATAAATGAATTTTTCGTTTTAACTTTTGACGTTGTCTTGGTTGAATTCCGGAATTCAAGGGATTTAAAAGAAAATATTGGAAATCTATAAGATCTGATTCTTCGGCGAATACAGAAATTAAGATCTCTCTAATTAAATACGGTGATCCGCTTCGATTACTCTGTCTGATATTTCCATTATAAATTAAACTCTCCCGTTCCGTTATTCTCACCATTTCTATACTTTCCTTCTTGTTTCATATATCCAAAAGATTCTGAAAATGCTTAATCCAGTTCTGATCCTTGTCCTCATCCTTACTATCGCAACAATCATTCTCCTTTTCCAACTTACACCAGAGGAATCTGCTTTCTTCTACTTCGCCCTGGGGATTATAATATTTTTAATTCTCCCGTGTCTTTATGTTGCGATACACATTGATATACACGGTTTGTAATTTATGTGTTGTTATCGAGCTTTATATTCTCTCTTATATTTCAAAGCTTTATGCTTTTGTTTTCTCTTCCCGACTTCAAGTCAAGCAAATAATGGTCCAGAATTTGTAGATATAGAGTTTTGAATGATTATAATGTTCTAAGCAAGAAGGAACGTGATAGCACGATTTGATTTTCAAATTTATCAACATCACAGAAGATAGAACCATCAAGAATACATTTTCTTGATTTGTTCAGGAGTTAAATGGAATGAAAGAGTTATGTAACATGACACATGATGACGTTATGATCTGTGAATCATCACGTCCTATTAGAAACTCAACATAACTTATTGTAATATAATCACGTTGATCAAGTGTCATTATATTATACTAACTCATGCTTCAGTTCCCAACATTACTTCAATAACATTCATATTTTAAGCTCGAAAGTTTACAGAATATAGAAACTAACAGTTTCTATATGATGTAACACTGATAGCACGAAGAGATTAATGATTTCAGATAAGATTAGTTATGAAAATATATTCAGAAATATCTAGGATATTTATAACGACAGATACGATAATATCTTTGAATATCTAAGATCAGAGGATGATGGAAACTATTGTCCGCGAGGGTTTAGAGTAAGGAGTAAGATATTCGCTAAAGACTTCAGCAGATATTGAATCATTTGAATTCTTTGAAGTCAAACTTATTCTTTGTGATTTGTCCATGGCTTCCTTCATAGTTTCGCATAATCCGCTTTTCGGTACTAAATTTTCTATTGAGTGTTTCCAATACTCCATTCTTTATCATCAAACTTTCGACGGTTAAGGTCGTGTACGGTTGTATACGGTTTCCGCTGCTTCATTCAGCTTCCTCAAAATTTGGAGTATTGATTCGTAGACTGGGTGCTTTTCAGAATTTCAGAATAAAAGATCATAATTCTAAGATATAAATGTTATATGTATTCATATATCTGTTGATGTAGACATGCTGCGAGATTTTAAAATACTGATTGCAATTTCTCGGTAATTAGAATGGCAATTCTCGTTATAAGATGTGAATAGGGTTTTGATAAATATAATGATTTTTCGAAAAGTCAAAGATCAATGGAGTTGCTGACAAATTTACTTCTAATATGGTGGAATATAAACAGTTCCCCGGTAACGATGATAAAGGGGTAATCTTTATAATAGGGTTTATTTGAATGAATAACTTGAAGTTGATTTGCTGGAGCTGTCACAAAATCGGCTAATTTGAAAAGAAATTGCGTTATTATTTTCGGAAATATCAATGCCAAAGAAGCTAGCACAGATACGTATTAAACATTTATACCGATTCTGAGAATTTTTCAGGAGCATAACTATATACGTAAATCTTTTCTTCCGTAGATGAAGTGCGGTTGATTCATCCTCCCGATTGAGGTGTTTTCAAGAATCACGAAAGGTTTGAACGCAGATTGTAATCGTCAAGATACAAATGAGGTTTAAGATGAAAATCAAGTGGCAAACTTGAAGAATTATTTAGTTTCATATGTTATAATCAATATTTTAATTCATTTTAATTGTCCAATGCTATTAGTCCACAGTCGATAGTCCACAGTTGACAGTCCAATAATTCATATATTATTTAATATATAATATTCGAATTAATTAATACGTATCGTGACCCGTGTACTTGTCTCAGACTCGATCACAACTCAAACTATATATGTTATTTGAGAATAAACCTCAACCCTGTATAGAGAACTCGATCATTACTGCATATAGAGTGTCTATGGTTATTCCAAATAATATATATATAGATGCGTCGATATGATATGTCAAAACCTTGTATACGTGTCCCGATATTTAAAGTGCGTAAAATAAATAACAGAAATTAAATGACGATAAATAAAGTGCGTAAAGTAAATAACAGAAATTAAATGACGATAAATAAAATTACGAGAATTAAAATTGTGATAATTAAATTGCGATAAATAAATTACGAAAAAATAAAATGTAATACGGAATTAACAGTTAGCTAGGAACAGTTAGCTAGGATCTTATTAGCATGGTGTCTTAACAAAATTTCATATTGTTAATTAGTCTGTTTCTAATCAATTTTTATTGTGTCCATTATTTCTTCATTATGCCACTTGTTGGATTCAAATAGGTCAAAATCCCAATATAAAATTGAGTTTGAATGAAAATAGTTATTCTTTGGTGAACGGATATGTATATCGGTGGTTGGAAATAGGATAGTAAATGATCGTTGAATCAAATTCGAAGTATGTACAGTGTAGTGAAATCTAAATATTCCTCGGGTATTACCTACCCGTTAAAATATTTTTACCATTAACAGTTTGTACAAAAGAATTTTTAATTACAATCTTTATGAAAACATATATACATATATATTTTCTTCAGATGTAATCATGGATTTAATGAGTTAATATGATATTAATCTCATCTGATTCTCGGTTAGAACTATAATGAATAATCTCTAAAACTTTAGAGATTACATAATCGCCGTGAAGAACGAAGATAATAGATGTACAACGATACGTAGAACGATGATTTTACTCGAGGTATAGAATGAGATATTGGGGTATGTGATGTTGAAACTTGTGTTGTTGGTGGTACTGTTGATGCCGGTGATGTTGCTGAAGCTGGTACGCTTTGCACCATATTCTCCAAATTGATTACTCGATCGCGAAGTTCGTTGACTTCTTGTATTACTCCGGGATAATTGTCGGTCGGAACGAGCAGATGAATAAGGTTTCAAATTGTGGATAAAATATAATCATGTCGAGCTACTCTGGAAATGAGGGTGAAGATGGTGTTTCAGATTAATTCTCCGATAAGTGTTTCGGGTTATTCGTCAAAAGGTGAATTTGGTTGATGGAAAAGATCGCTTTCTTCGCGTCTCCATTGATTAAGTCGACTACGAACCCATCTCCAATTCATATAGAATAAATGATGGCTAATTGGTTGACTCATTCCGGTTACACTGCTTTCGGAACTCGAGTGGAAATCCATATCGGAATAGCTGTCAGAATAACTATCGGAATAGCTATCGAAATCTGAGGGACTCGAACTGGTTGAGGGATTCATCTCGTACGATCAGATGAAGGATTTTTGATAGAAAATAGATTATAGGATGTAGATTAGTACCCTGTAATACATAATTTACATGTGCATATATAATACTAAAATCCCATAAGTTACGGAGGAATCTACAAAAAATGTCAGATAAAGTCTACAGCAATAGTTACGCTAAGATATGAATTTTTGTCTATACACTATTCATGCAGTCAATGTGAAATGTCCCGTTCATATTGATTATAAACGTCCATATTAATTGATTTCGTTGCGAGGTTTTGACCTCTATATGAGACGTTTTTCAAAGACTGCATTCATTTTTAAAACAACCATAACCTTTATTTTATCAATAAAGGTTTCAAAAGCATTACGTAGATTATCAAATAATGATAATCTAAAATATACTGTTTACACACGACCATTACATAATGGTTTACAATAGAAATATATTACATCGACATATGTTTCTTGAATGCAGTTTTTACATAATATCATACAAACATGGACTCCAAATCTTGTCCTTATTTAAGTATGCAACAGCGGAAGCTCTTAATATTCACCTGAGAATAAACATGCTTTAAACGTTAACAAAAATGTTGGTGAGTTATAGGTTTAACCTATATATATCAAATCGTAACAATAGACCACAAGATTTCATATTTCAATATACATCCCATACATAGAGATAAAAATCATTCATATGGTGAACACCTGGTAACCGACATTAACAAGATGCATATATAAGAATATCCCCATCATTCCGGGACACCCTTCGGATATGATATAAATTTCAAAGTACTAAAGCATCCGGTACTTTGGATGGGGTTTGTTAGGCCCAATAGATCTATCTTTAGGATTCGTGTCAATTAGGGTGTATATTCCCTAATTCTTAGATTACCAGACTTAATAAAAAGGGGCATATTCGATTTCGATAATTCAACCATAGAATGTAGTTTCACGTACTTGTGTCTATTTTGTAAATCATTTATAAAACCTGTATGTATTCTCATCCCAAAAATATTAGATTTTAAAAGTGGGACTATAACTCACTTTCACGGATTTTTACTTCTTCGGGAAGTAAGACTTGGCCACTGGTCGATTCATGAACCTATAACAAATATGTACATATATATCAAAGTATGTTCAAAATATATTTATAACACTTTTAATACATTTTGATGTTTTAAGTTTATTAAGTCAGATGTCCTCGTTAGTAACCTATAACTAGTTGTCCAACGTTAGATGTACAGAAAAAATTGATATATATTATCTTGAATCAATCCACGACCCAGTATATACACGTCTCAGGCTAGATCACAACTCAAAGTATATATATTTTTGGAATCAACCTCAACCCTGTATAGCTAACTCCCACATTACTGCATATAGAGTGTCTATGGTTGTTCCAAATAATATATACACATGGGTCGATATGATATGTCAAAACATTTGCATACGTGTCTGTGGTATCCCAAGATTACATAATATATTAGAATACATGTATAATACAATATAAGTTAGCTAGGATATGATTAATATAGATTTGTTACCAATTTTCACATTGCTACAACAAGAAAAATTATCCAATCTTGTTTTACCCATAACTTCTTCATTTTAAATCCGTTTTGAGTGAATCAAATTGCTATGGTTTCATATTAAACTCTATTTTATGAATCTAAACAGAAAAAGTATAGGTTTATAGTCGGAAATATAAGTTACAAGTCGTTTTTGTAAAGGTAGTCATTTCAGTCGAAAGAACGACGTCTAGATGACCGTTGTAGAAAACATACTTCCACTTTGAGTTTAACCATAATTTTTGGATATAGTTTCATGTTCATAAGAAAAATCATTTTCCCATAAGAACAACTTTTAAATCAAAGTTTATCGTAGTTTTTAATTAACTAACCCAAAACAGCCCGCGGTGTTACTACGACGGCGTATGTCCGATTTTACAGTGTTCTTCGTGTTTTCAGGTTTTAAATCATTAAGTTAGCATGTCATATAGATATAGAACATGTGTTTAGTTGAGTTTAAAAGTCAAGTTAGAATGATTAACTTTTGTTTGCGAACAAGTTTAGAATTAACTAAACTATGTTCTAGTGATTACAAGTTTAAACCTTCGAATAAGATAGCTTTATATGTATGAATCGAATGATGTTATGAACATAATTACTACCTAAAGTTTTCTAGATAAAGCTACTAGAAATGAGAAAAATGGATCTAGCTTCAAAGGATCCTTGGATGGCTTGAAAGTTCTTGAAGCGGAATCATGACACGAAAACAAGTTCAAGTAAGATTTCCATTCGAAATAAGATTGTTATAGTTATAGAAATTGAATCAAAGTTTGAATATGAGTATTACCTTGTATTAGAAAGATATATTACTGTAAATAAGAAAGATTTCTTGAGGTTGGATGATCACTCTACAAGATTTGAAGTAAGCTAGCAAACTTGGAAGTATTCTTGATTTTATGAAACTAGAACTTGTAGAATTTATGAAGAACACTTAGAACTTGAAGATAGAACTTGAGAGAGATCAATTAAATGAATAAAAATGAAGAATGAAAGTGTTTGTAGGTGTTTTTAGTCATTGGTGTATGGATTAGATATAAAGGATATGTAATTTTGTTTTCATGTAAATAAGTCATGAATGATTACTCATATTTTTGTAATTTTATGAGATATTTAATGCTAGTTGCTAAATGATGGTTCCCACATGTGTTACGTGACTCACATGGGCTACTAAGAGCTGATCATTGGAGTGTATATACCAATATTACATACATCTAAAAGCTGTGTATTGTACGAGTACGAATACGGGTGCATACGAGTGGAATTGTTGATGAAACTGAACTAGGATGTAATTGTAAGCATTTTTGTTAAGTTGAAGTATTTTGATAAGTGTCTTGAAGTCTTTCAAAAATGTATGAATACATATTAAAACACTACATGTATATACATTTTAACTGAGTCGTTAAGTCATCGTTAGTCGTTACATGTAAGTGTTGTTTTGAAACCTTTAGGTTAACGATCTTGTTAAATGTTGTTAACCCAATATTTATAATATCAAATGAGATTTTAAATTATTATATTATCATGATATTATGATATATGAATATCTCTTAATATGATATATATACGTTAAATGTCGTTACAACGATAATCGTTACATATATGTCTCGTTTCAAAATCATTAAGTTAATAGTCTTGCTTTTACATATGTAGTTCATTGTTAATATACTTAATGATATGTTTACTTATCATAATATCATGTTAGCTATATATATATCCATATATATATGTCATCATATAGTTTTTTTTTACAAGTTTTAACGTTCGTGAATCACCGGTCAACTTGGGTGGTCAATTGTCTATATGAAACCTATTTCAATTAATCAAGTCTTAACAAGTTTGATTGCTTAACATGTTAGAAACACTTAATCATGTAAATAACAATTTCATTTAATATATATATAAACATGGAAAAGTTCGGGTCACTACAGTACCTACCCGTTAAATAAATTTCGTCCCGAAATTTTAAGCAGTTGGAAGTGTTGACGTATCTTCTGGAAATAAATGCGGGTATTTCTTCTTCATCTGATCTTCTCATTCCCAGGTGAACTCGGGTCCTCTACGAGCATTCCATCGAACCTTAACAATTGGTATCTTATTTTGCTTAAGTCTTTTAACCTCACGATCCATTATTTCGACGGGTTCTTCGATGAATTGAAGTTTTTCGTTGATTTGGATTTCATCTAACGGAATAGTGAGATCTTCTTTAGCAAAACATTTCTTCAAATTCGAGACGTGAAAAGTGTTATGTACAGCCGTGAGTTGTTGAGGTAACTCAAGTCGGTAAGCTACTGGTCCGACACGATCAATAATCTTGAATGGTCCAATATACCTTGGATTTAATTTCCCTCGTTTACCAAATTTAAACAACGCCTTTCCAAGGTGCAACTTTAAGCATGACCATCTCTCCAATTTCAAATTCTATATCTTTTCTTTTAATGTCAGCGTAGCTCTTTTGTCGACTTTGGGCGGTTTTCAACCGTTGTTGGATTTGGATGATCTTCTCGGTAGTTTCTTGTATTATCTCCGGACCCGTAATCTGTCTATCCCTCACTTCACTCCAACAAATCGGAGACCTGCACTTTCTACCATAAAGTGCTTCAAACGGAGCCATCTCAATGCTTGAATGGTAGCTGTTGTTGTAGGAAAATTCTGCTAACGGTAGATGTCGATCCCAACTGTTTCCGAAATCAATAACACATGCTCGTAGCATGTCTTCAAGCGTTTGTATCGTCCTTTCACTCTGCCCATCAGTTTGTGGATGATAGGCAGTACTCATGTCTAGACGAGTTCCTAATGCTTGCTGTAATGTCTGCCAGAATCTTGAAATAAATCTGCCATCCCTATCAGAGATAATAGAGATTGGTATTCCATGTCTGGAGACGACTTCCTTCAAATACAGTCGTGCTAAATTCTCCATCTTGTCATCTTCTCTTATTGGCAGGAAGTGTGCTGACTTGGTGAGACGATCAACTATTACCCAAATAGTATCATAACCACTTGCAGTCCTTGGCAATTTAGTAATGAAATCCATGGTAATGTTTTCCCATTTCCATTCCGGGATTTCAGGTTGTTGTAGTAGACCTGATGGTTTCTGATGTTCAGCTTTGACCTTAGAACACGTCAAACATTCTCCTACATATTTAGCAATATTGGCTTTCATACCTGGCCACCAAAAATGTTTCTTAAGATCCTTGTACATCTTCCCCGTTCTAGGATGTATTGAGTATCTGGTTTTATGAGCTTCTCTAAGTACCATTTCTCTCATATCTCCAAATTTTGGTACCCAAATTCTTTCAGACCTATACCGGGTTCCGTCTTCCCGAATATTAAGATGCTTATCCGATCCTTTGGGTATTTCATCCTTTAAATTTTCCTCTTTTAAAACTCCTTGTTGCGCCTCCTTTATTTGAGTAGTAAGGTTAGTGTGAATCATTATATTCATAGATTTTACTTGAATGAGTTCTCTGTCCTTTCTGCTCAAGGCGTCGGCTACCACATTTGCCTTCCCCGGGTGGTAACGAATTTCAAAGTCGTAATCATTCAACAATTTAATTCACCTACGCTGCCTCATATTCAGTTGTTTCTGATTAAATATGTGTTGAAGACTTTTGTGGTCGGGATATATAATACTTTTGACCCCATATATGTAGTGCCTCCAAGTCTTTAATGCAAAAACAACCGCGCTTAATTCCAAATCATGCGTCGTATAATTTTGCTCGTGAATCTTCAATTGTCTAGACGCATAAACAATCACCTTCGTCTGTTGCATTAATACACAACCGAGACCTTGGCAATGACAATGTAGGTGCCGTAGTTAGCTTTTTCTTCAATAATTGAAACGCCTTCTCTTGTTCATCCTTCCATTCAAATTTCTTCCCTTTATGCGTTAATACAGTCAAGGGTTTTGCTATTTTGGAGAAATCTTGGATGAATCTTCTGTACTAACCAACCAATCCTAAAAATTGACGTATATGCTTCAGAGTTTTTGGGGTTTCCCACTTTTCAACAGTTTCGATCTTTGTCGGGTCCACCTGGATACCTTCTTTGTTCACTATGTGTGATGTCAAAGCTAAGGGGTATAAAATACTATTAAATTTTACTAGGAAAATACTATTAAATACGATACAATTTTACACAAGATATTTATTTATTTATAGAATGGATATACTTAAACCTTGCTACAACACTTATAGGCAGTGTACCTAATCGTACAGTAGTGTAGTTTTTAGTAAGTCCGGTTCGTTCCACAGGGAAATCTTTAAACAAAGCTTAACGCTATATTAATTTACTTTTATAAAAATACAAATATATATATATAAGTAATATTATTATTATAAAGGGGGGTTTTTACCGTTTAATGACCGGTTTGTTGATTTTAAAACTTTAGTCGCAGTTAAAACCAAATGTAAAATATTAAAAATAAATACAAGACTTAAATTAAAGCGTAAAGTAAATAACGATAATGAAATTGCGAATAATAAAAGTGCGATAAAATAAACTTGCGATAATTAAAAAGTACGATAATTAAAAGTGCAATTAAATACAATAACAATAAAAATGCGATAATTAGAAGTGCAATTAAATATAAAATAAAGGAAATTAAATATGAAATAAAAGAATTATGCTTATTTAAACTTCCGTAATCATGATGTTTGACGTGTTGATTTTAGTTTTATGCCCATGGGTTAATTGTCCTTTGTCCTGGATTATTTAATATGTCCATACGAATTTGTCCATAATAGTCCATCAGTCATAAATATAAAATGCGAAAGCCTTCGTCAAATTATTCTTATTCCCGAAGTCAAATATTCCAACTAATTGGGGATTCGAATTGTAACAAGGTTTTAATACTTTTTTTAATGAATACACCAGGTTATCGACTGCGTGTAAACCAAGGTTTTACTACTTTGTTAACAATTACACCAATTACCCTTGAATGTAATTCACCCCTGTTTCAACAAGTCTATTAACTATTAATCCAGTTCCGTGTCCGGTAAAATGAATAATTATTGGTATTTATAGATATCCCGCCCACCGTACCCAGTCAAGCGTATGTGGTTATATATAAATACGTCAAATTATAAGTTTGTATATTAAACTAACAAGGTATTGTTTAATTAATATAAAACCCATTAATAGCCCATAGTCTAATTTCCACAAGTGTCGTTCTTTTGTCCAAACCCCAATTATGGTACAAAGCCCAATTACCCAATTTTAGTAATTAGCCCAACATCATGATTACTTCGGATTAAATAAGCATAATAATAACTTAGCTACGAGACATTAATGTAAAAAGATTGAACATAACTTACAATGATTAAAAATAACGTAGCGTTACACGGACAGAATTTCGACTTACACCCTTACAACATTCGCTAACATACCCTTATTATTAGAATTATAATTAAAATTAAAATATAAATTATAAATATATATATATATATATATATATATATATATATATATTTTACGATATAGATAGAGAGATGGATGGATATATTATGAATGAAAAATGCTCAGAATTCGGTTGCTTTTATAGGGAGCTTCAAATTTTGGGGCTCCGCGACTCGCGGCCCTTTTGGCCTTCAAACTCCGCGAGTCGCGGAGTTTGAAATTACAGCTCAGTCCCTTTTGGAGTCTTTCTTGCCGACGGTTTTAAATATTAATATAATATATATATAAATTTTAAGAATTATTTAAATATTATATTATATTTATGTGCATAGTTGACTTGTAATTTTTAGTCCGTTGCGTCGAGCGTTGAGAGTTGACTCTGGTCCCAGTTCCGGATTTTCGAACGTCCTTGCGTACAATTTAATATCTTGTACTTTGCGTTTTGAATCTTGTACTCTTGTAATTTCGAGACGTTTCTTATCAATAATTGGAACCTCTTTGATTGTATTTTGTACTTTTGAGCTTTTTGGTCGTTTGCGTCTTCAATTCGTCGAATCTGTCTTTTGTCTTCACCTTTTATTATTTAAACGAATATCACTTGTAAATAGAACAATTGCAACTAAAAGCTTGTCTTTCTTGAGGAATAATGCTATGAAATATATGTTCGTTTTTAGCATTATCAAATATTCTCACACTTGAGCGTTGCTTGTCCTCAAGCAATATCGTCTTGAAATACTAGAATCACTTCTTTATTCTTCACACTTTGTACATCAGTGATTTCTATACGGCGGTATAAACAATGGTAGTAACGATATGGTTTACAGTCCCACATGACTATAAAAATTTAGATCCATTAAGGAAATTGGATCTTTATGAAAACATTTGATCTTTTGAAAATTAAATCTAGTTTTTACCCTAGATAAGTTTTCCGGAATAACCCTTTACCGGTGTTTGCAAAATATTTTTGTGGGTTTGGTGTGTTTCAGATTTGAAAATTTTAGCTCAAAACTTGCGGTTTTGTGTCACCCACTCGCTAACCTTGTATTTGGAAAGCAACACGTCCAGTTTACTTGTCCCGTATATTACCTTTCGGTAAACTACCGTCCGGTTGTAAAGGAAAGCGTTGAACAAGCAACTGTTAAGGCAATGTCCCCTGACATGCTTTTAATTATGGTCTATAACGTGTCGGACGCAGTTACTATCCTTGGTAGGAGCAATAGTAAAGCTCACCCTTATAATTTTTCGGTCTGGCACAAGGTCATGTCTTTGACCACTATGCAACCACCGTTCTTACGGTTGACACCCGATTTGGTTCAGGTGACCTAATGAATTCCAGGTGAATTCCTAGGATTTTACGTTCAATGGTAATGAACACATTGAAAATGGGTTTTCAGAAAACAAATCGGTTTGTAATTTTGATCAAAATATTTTCTCATTCAAGCTCAAGTTTAGATATCATTGAATTCCATGAGTTTGTAATTCTCAATCTTTAAGGTCAATCTCAAGGATTGAGTAATATCAGGCTTAAAAGCTGATTTTTGATCTTTTAAGGAGATTATCCTTTCTGGGGATCCGATTCATTAGTCTTATCAAGCTAATTTGCACGGTGCCCCCCCATTGTATGAGATAAATCCTTCTCATGGTTAGGATAAATCTGACCACTTGGCGACCCTGTTTAATGCTGAGGTCCGTGGATTTCCTGCTGATTTTAGTGATGACTTTTCTAGATTTTTCGTCAACCTACAGCTGGTCTGGACGACAACTTCCTGACTTAAATCAAGAAGCGCGTTTCTTTTTCGGAAGACTTTACTTCCTTTTAATGATGGAATTGATTCATCGTGTAGATCCATCTTTCTTACATTAAATCAGGTAAAACCTTTTAGTTTAGTCCAAAGCAAAAGTATTTTCAGTTATTTGTTACAGATATATGTGACATATGTTTAAGATAACTTGGTAAATTTTTCCCACACTTGGCTTTTATTTTCCTTTTTATCGTCCTCTATTCCATTTTAAATTAATTTTTACATTTTGGTTTGTTTCTCAATTTATGTCCTTTCCGAGGTAACAATAATTTCGGTGTTAAAACCTAATTTTATCGTTCATAAATATGTATAAACATGATTTTGAGTTCATTTAATTGAAAATTTTGTAAAATTTTACTAGAATTGGGTAGTCAGTATATAAGACTAGGGCTGTTCTTTATTATCAGAGAGCACTAGATTCTAATACAACTACTGCTTTACTAGTATTTCTAATGGTAACCAAGTGTATAAAGTAAAAATTTTAAAATCCGAAAGAATTTAACCCCTTCCCACACTTAAGATCTTGCAATGCCCTCATTTACAAGAAATCAGTAACAATTTAAATTATTGAGGGTGATTTGTGTGAAAATGATTAAATTTTTACCAAAGTTTCCAAATATATTGGCATTTGTTTGCTGAATGATAAATGGTGCACATCATTTGTTCATTCCGTCTTGTTGTTATATCACATATATTTTGCATCTTGTCGTCAAAATTAGTTGCTTTTGCTGAACTTAATGTCAGTCTTTGAAAATGCATTGTTTTACCCTGTTGTGTACATAAGATAAACTGCAAACATATATACATATTTTTGAAGTTTGGTATATTACCCCACATTCAAAAATTATTAAAATCTAAGAATAAAAGTTAGAAAATTATAAAAACTATTACAATATTAACATAAGTATTAAACGTATCAACATTACAAATTACAAAATAAATAAAACTAAGTAGACTAGGGATGATATTGATACCAATAGGGGTTCCAGGCATAGCCATAGGTGCTATAGAATGCTTCGGCAGGGTTATACGTAGGATACGGTGGTTGCATCTCTATAGACCAGGGAGGGAATATGGGTTTTGGTGTAGGAATATAGTTTCTACCTATATGTTGGCAATGAGCTATGATTTGGTTCTGATGAACTTGCCAATCTTCAAATGCTCTCTGTCTAGCATTTTCGTACTCCTGTGAAGCTATAAACCTTTGCATTTCTTGCATCTCATTTCCCCCTCCTACATTACCTTGCTGTTGGTTTCTCTCAACCTGTGGATGTCTACCATGGTATTGTACTGCGGCGTTATTTCGCCTCTTCAAAACTTTCGCACCATGGTATACATTTAAACCTATAGTATCGCGGGGTTCTGGTTCTTCGACTAATAATCCCCCCCGACTTATATCCACACCGAGATATTCAGCAATCAAAGTAATAAAAATACCACCTCCTATTATGCTATGCGGTCTCATCCCCCTAACCATAGCTGATAAATAATAACCCACACAATAAGGTATACTTACAGCGCTTTGTGGGTCTCGAATACACATATGGTAAAACAAATCCTGTTCATTTACCTTTTCTTTGTTCTTACCTCTTTGTGTAATCGAATTAGCTAAAAACCTATGAATCACTCTTAATTCAGCTCTATCTATATCCAAATAAGAGTAATTTCCCCCTTCGAATCGGTGATGGCTTGTCATTTGACTCCACACATCATGTGTATCAAAATTTTCATCTATCTTTCTACCATTTAGTATCAACCCTCTACAATCGGCAGATGCTAACTCCTCAGGCGTATATATACGTAAAGCCTGAGCCATGTCTAGTAAAGACATGTGGCATATCGAACCTCCTAACAAAAATCTAATAAAAGATCTATCGGTTAAACTAGCTACCCGATCATTCAACTCTATACTACACAACAATTCTTCACACCATACTTTATATACAGGTCTACGCATGGTGAATAAACGTACCCAGTCATTAAAAGTAGAATTACCATACCTCTGTACAAGTAATTCCCTAATTGGCCCGGCCAATTCTACAGCTTCTAAGGGTCCCCATTCTATGACCCTAGGTACCTCAACAACCTTAGAATGAAGAGTATGCAAACCCCTTTGGTATTTTGGATAATCAATCCAAAGTCTGTCAAATCTCAGGTTCGGGTGCAACTCTTCCAAGTGCATATCAGAAAATGTCATGACTGGATGAGGTATATCCTACTTGTAGTAGTTATCCACCTCCTGTTGTTCCGCATTCTCAGCAGGAGCATTGCGAGCTTGGGATGAAGATTCACCCCTTTCAGTCTGCAAAACACATCAAACACAATTTTTGTGCATCCAAATATGCATTAGTGTAGGCAAAATCATCAATCAAAATAATTACAATGACATGATCAATTTATATCAAACTTAAGCTCATTTTCACATTTTTATCAAATCTACAATTTTTCAAATAAGCATATACGAAAATGTTCACCAAGTTCATAAGCATTTAACTCAAATAACATGTCAAAATAATCATTACTAGCAATT
Source organism: Rutidosis leptorrhynchoides (assembly GCF_046630445.1). Lineage (NCBI taxonomy): Eukaryota > Viridiplantae > Streptophyta > Magnoliopsida > Asterales > Asteraceae > Rutidosis > Rutidosis leptorrhynchoides. Next base: position 648,933,754 of record NC_092335.1, read on the forward strand.
AAACAAGTTTCAAATGGCATTATCTTTCAAAAATCAAGTTCATGAATTTTAGACTTGAAAAAGTCCACTTTAATTCTCAAAATCATGTTTAGGCTCAAATTTTGGATCATTTAACTACCTAAACATGTTACACTACTTAATTTAGCAACAATTCATGACAAAAATCGGCCATAACCTGTTTATATCAAAAAGCCCCAAATTTGCTCAAGAACACAAACCCTAGATTACTCAAAATTGAAGTTTAAGGTATCTAATCATGTTAAATAGCATCAATCTAGGTTATACAAGCATAATACATGAATAATTTAAGCCTAATTACACTAAAAAGCATCAAAATCAAATTGATGAAAAAATTGCTCAAGAACACTAATTTCGGATTAAATGGTGTTTAGGTGTAGAAATTTACCATTTTTCTTGAGTAATTCCTAGATAGCATCCTTCTCAACATGATTTTAGTAAAAGATTTGGTGATTAACGGTCAAAAATTGTGAATTTGGGGTGTATTTTTCGGGTTTTTCGTGCAGTATTTTTCGCAGTTTGTTTGAGTTGTGGAGTGCAACTGAGCTGTTTCAGCTCCTTTTAATTTTTTTCTGTAATCCGATCCCTCCGCGAGTCGCGGCATTTAAGCCTTCAAACTCCGCGACTCGCGGAGTTTGCTTTTTTTTTTTTATATATAATCTTTAACTTATAAAACAATTAAGTAATTAATTTTTAAAATTTTGTTTCCCTTGTTATTTAGGACGAGGTCGTTTCGGATCGATGTCCTAGTTCGTTCCTCGACAAAATTTTAAAATTTATCTTTTTGTAGCGATTGTTTTAAAAGCTAAGATATTTGGGTTTTTTTAATGTTTTTGGCATACTTTAATTCAATAAAATTAAAAATAATGATAATAAAAGTTCTCGTCCCTCCCTCGGGTAAAGCAATTTCGGTTCAACGACCTAGTCTTCAACTTACGACGAATTTTAAAAATCATATTTTTAACTTAATGAGATAAAGTAAATTTTTGTTTTTAAATTCACACAACTTAAATATAAAATTTAAAATTAATATTAAAAATTCACACCAAACTTATATTTTAAAATTCATATTTTAAAAATTAAAAATTCACACCAAACTTAATTTAAAAATTTATATTATAAATTCACACTAAACTTATATTAATTTTTTAAGTATTTACCATTTTAAATATATTGTTTTTACAAAGTTTACAATATTAATTTAAGATTTATATATTAATTTTAAAAACATGGTAAAAATAAAATTAAAAATCTTTTTGGCTTTTTATCCCACTTTAATCAATCAAATATTATCAAAAATATGCGCCCCTCTTTTTGGTAAAGTAATTTCGGTTCCAAGACTTAATTTAACTCATGACGAATTTTTGAAATATTTTGGGTTGATTGATTAAAGATATTTATACCTTAAGAATAAACGTTAAATTTCGCAGTGATGTAATAAATTTTTGTATGATATCAATAATTTCGGTCGCCAAACCTAATTTTATTCAATACCAATTTAATACTTTATAGCGAACAAATTAGCGTTTATTATCAAAAGGTTAAAAATAAAAATAAAGACTGTACAGACATACCTATGAAATAGATTTCTTAGTTATACAATCTATCCCATTCGTAAGATAGTCGGTTTAATTGGTTTTCCATGGCTACATAGGCGTAACCTCGAGCATTCAGTGTCTTTTCTTCTAAACATATGAACGGTCCGTCTCTGCATAAAGTAACAAATTCGGTGTTTGAATAGGTTTGATTATTTGAACATTTACCTCCATGTGACCATTTTCCGCATTTGTGACATCTTTCTAGGTGTCGTGCTCTTCTTTTCGCTGCGGATTTTGATTTTCCTTTACCAAATTGTAACTTATTATCTTCGCATCTGGATTCTTTTCTAACTCCGTACATTCTTTCTCTGATTACTGATACTATTTCACTCGGTAGTGTGTCATTATTACGTTTAGTGATCAAAGTGTGTAGCATTAGACCATGGTTTAGTTCACAGGCAGTCTTCATTTCGTAAAAACCTAAAAAAAATAAAAATTCAGAATGGGGGGAGAAGACTAGTTCTTTAGGGTCTGCTAGGGAAAGACCATTCGGGTTCCATTTTTGAGAACTACACGAAAACAGACAATCTAACTCTAACAGAAATACATATTATCCTTTAAAGACTTGATTCTCTCCACACTTAGTTAGCTGTGGTGTCGAAATTGTGATTAACTTCATTATCAACTTCCATCGGACCATGTATGTAATGTTTAACTCTGTGACCATTAACTTTAAATTCAATCCCATTTGAATTTATTAATTCTATCGTTCCGTATGGGAAAACTCTTTTGACTATGAATGGTCCAGACCATCTTGATTTCAATTTTCCAGGAAATAGCTTGAATCGTGAATTGAAAAGAAGAACTCTGTCTCCTTCCTTAAATTCTTTTGAACTTCTGATTCTTTTATCATGCCATTTCTTCGTTCTTTCTTTATAGATTAACGAATTTTCATATGCTTCATGTCTTAATTCTTCTAATTCGTTTAGTTGACTTAATTGTAGACGTCCGGCTTCATGCAAATCAAGATTACATGTCTTCAAAGCCCAAAATGCTTTGTGTTCAATTTCTACTGGAAGATGACATGCTTTTCCATAAACAAGTCTAAAAGGTGTGGTTCCAATTGGAGTTTTGTAGGCTGTTCTAAAAGCCCAGAGTGCATCCTCCAATTTAATGGACCATTCCTTCGGATTTGATCCTACGGTTTTCTCTAGAATACGTTTTAAAGCTCGGTTGGTATTTTCAACTTGTCCACTTGTTTGTGGATGATATGCGGTGGAGATTTTATGAGTTACTCCATATCTTTTAAGAACTTTCTCAAGTTGATTATTACAGAAATGAGTACCCCGATCACTTATTAAAGCTTTCGGTGTTCCAAACCTTGCAAAAAGATGTTTTAAAAAGTTGACTACAACTCGTGCATCGTTAGTTGGGAGAGCTTGTGCTTCCGTCCATTTAGATACATAATCAATGGCTACGAGTATATATAGATTATTATGAGATTTTGGAAATGGACCCATAAAGTCAATACCCCAAATGTCAAAATACTTCACATACTTGGATGACATTTTGTGGCATTTCATCACGTTGACTTATTTTTCCGGCCCTTTGACAAGCATCACAGGATTTGCAAAGAAGGTGTGCGTCTTTGTAAATTGTAGGCCAATAGAATCCAGCATCATAAACTTTTCTTGTTGTTAGTTGAGGCCCATAATGCCCTCCTGTTGGTCCTGTGTGACAATGGTTTAATATTTTACTAGCTTCATCTCCAAATACACATCGGCGTATTATTCCATCTGGACAACTTTTAAACAGATGTGGATCTTCCCAAAAATAGTGTTTTATATCACTGAAGAATTTCTTTCGTTTTTGGTACGATAATCCTTTTTCAAGGAATCTACAAACTAAGTAGTTTGCATAGTCTGCAAACCATGGAATTTCTTTATAATCTATCTTCAATAGATAGTCATCAGGAAAGTTGTCTTGTATGGCCGATTCATTTAGAACTTCTAATTCGGGATTTTCAAGACGAGAAAGATGATCAGCGGCGAGATTTTCTGCTCCTCTTTTATCTCGGATTTCAATATCAAACTCTTGTAAGAGTAAGATCCAACGGATTAATCTTGGTTTAGCATCTTGTTTCGAAAATAGGTATCTAAGAGCAGAATGGTCGGTATAGACCACCGTTTTTGCTAGAACGAGATATGATCGAAATTTGTCAAAAGCAAAGACAAGAGCAAGGACTTCTTTTTCAGTAGTTGTATAGTTCGTTAGTGCTCCTTGTAACGTCTTACTAGCATAATATATAGGTTGAAATCGTTTTTCAATCCTTTGTCCTAAAACGGCTCCCATTGCAAAATCACTTGCATCGCACATTAGTTCAAATGGTAGATTCCAATTTGGTGTTATCATGATCGGCGCATTAGTGAGTTTCTCTTTAAGAATATTAAAAGATTTGATACACTCATCTGAAAAGATGAATGGAGCATCCTTTTCTAGGAGTTTATTCATAGGAGTGGCAATTTTAGAAAAATCTTTTATGAAACGTCGGTAAAAACCGGCATGCCCTAGAAAACTCCTAACTCCTCTAACATTGGTGGGATGTGGAAGTTTAGCAATTACATCTACTTTAGCTCTATCCACTTCAATTCCTTCTTTTGAAATTTTATGACCAAGAACGATGCCTTCTTTAACCATGAAATGGCATTTCTCCCAATTAAGTACTAGATTTGATTTTTCGCATCTAATAAGCATTTGTTCCAGATTAATTAGACATGATTCAAATGTATCACCGAAGACTGAAAAGTCATCCATGAAAACTTCCATGCATTCTTCTATCATGTCGTGAAAAATCGCCATCATACACCTTTGAAAGGTTGCAGGGGCGTTGCAAAGTCCAAATGGCATGCATTTGTAAGCAAAAGTACCATAAGGGCACGTGAATGTGGTTTTCTCTTGATCTTCGGGTGCTATTGGAATTTGAAAATATCCGGAAAATCCATCTAGAAAACAATAGTAACTATTTCCGGCTAATCTTTCAAACATTTGATCAATGAAAGGTAAGGGAAAGTGATCTTTTCTGATGGCGTCATTTAATTTTCTATAATCAATACACGCACGCCATCCTGTTACAGTCCTAGTAGGAATAAGATCATTTTTCTCATTTGTAATGACAGTCATGCCACCCTTCTTAGGCACGCATTGAACTGGGCTTACCCATGGACTATCAGAGATTGGATATATTAGACCTGCATCTAGCAGTTTAATAATCTCTTTCTTAAATACATCTTGCATATTAGGATTTAGTCTTCGTTGGCGTTGCACATACGTTTTATGACCTTCTTCCATAAGGATTTTATGTGTGCAATACGAAGGACTTATTCCTTTAATATCATGAATCTTCCATGCAATGGCTGGTTTATGAGCTTTCAACACAGAAATGAGTTGTGATTTCTCATTTTCAGTAAGAGAAGACGATATTATTACAGGTAATTCAGATTCACCATGTAAATAAGCGTATTCCAAATGGTTTGGAAGTGGCTTTAACTCTAATTTTGGAGGTTCTTCTATCGATGATTTATATCGATATCTGTCTTCTTCTTTTAGCATTTGAATTTCTTCTGTTGTTGGTTCATATCCATTAGCTATAAGTGTAGCTAACATTTCAGCTTCATCAATTGGTTCATTACCTTCTCCTAAAGAACATTCTCCTGTTCCTTATAATTCTGGAAATTCTTCTAATAATTCTGCATGTGCATCTATAGTTTGAATATAATAACATGTATCATCTGCAGATTGTGGTTGTTGCATTGCTCTATCAACTGAAAAGGTAACACTCTCATCCTCTATACTTAGGGTCAGTTTCTTACCGAACACGTCTATCATTGCTTTAGCCGTGTTTAAGAATGGTCTTCCTAATATGAGAGGAACTTGAGAATCTTCTTCCATGTCCAGAACAACAAAATCTACTGGAAATACTAAAGTACCAACTTTAACTAGCATGTTCTCCATTATCCCTCTAGGATATTTTATTGATCTATCGGCTAGTTGTATGCTTATTCTGGTTGGTTTCAATTCTCCAAGGTCTAGTTTAGCGTATAGTGAATACAGCATTAAATTTATACTAGCACCTAAGTCTGCCAATGCTTCTATTGAACTAAGACTACCCAGAAAACATGGAATTGTGAAACTTCCTGGATCAGATAGTTTTTCTGGTATCTTATTCAATAGCACTGCTGAACAATTAGCATTCATAGTAACAGCCGAGAGTTCTTCCATTTTCTTTCTATTTGAGATTAGATCTTTCAAGAATTTAGCATATCTAGGCATTCCTGAAATCACATCAATGAAAGGAAGATTTACACATATCTGTTTAAACATATCCAAGAATTTGGATTGCTCGGCTTCAAGTTTCTCTTTCTTCATTTTACTCGGGTAAGGAAGTGGTGGTTGGTATGGTTTAACATAAGGTTTAGCCTTAACTGTGTTATCTTCATTAACCTTTTCAACTACCGGTTCATTTTCCTTATCTTGATCAGGTTGTGATTCTTGTGGAGTAGGAATAGCTTCATCAGAAGTTACAGGTATTTCAGGTGGTTTAAGTGTTGTACCACTTCTTGTGGTAATAGCTTTAGCTGTTTCATTCCGGGGGTTAGCATTTGTATCACTAGGTAGACTTCCCGGTTTTCTTTCACCTATTAACCTTGCTAGGTTACTTACTTCTTGTTCCAGATTTTGAATAGAAGCTTGTTGATTTCTAAATGCTTGAGCATTTTGTTCATTAGTTTGTTTCTGAGATGTGAAAAACTGCGTTTGAGTTTCAACTAGCTTCGTCATCATATCTTCTAAATTCGGCTTTTTATCATCGGTTTGTTGTGGTGGTTTGTTTTGAAAATTAGGTCTTTGCTGGTTGTAAGTATTATTGGATACTTGTTGATTGCTAGGACCTTGTTGGTTGTTGTATGGAATATTTCTGTTATAATTCTGGTTTTGATTGTAAATCGGTCTTGGCGGTTGATAATTATTCTGATAATTATTTCCAGGCCTTTGGTTTATGTATGAAATATTCTCTCTTTGTTCCATTGTTAATTCAATACTGAGACAATCTTTTGTCAAATGTGGTCCTCCACACTGCTCACAACTAATTCGTATTGAGTGAATATCTTTAGTCATCTTTTCCATTTGTCTCTCCACAGCATCTATCTTTGCGGAAATGGAATCTAAGTCATAGCTAGAATCGGCTCTTGCTACTTTAGATGATCTAACGATATCTTTTTCTTGGTGCCACTCATGTGAGTGGGAAGCAGTGTTATCAATAATTTTGTAAGCATCAGTTTCAGTTTTCTTCATAATAGAACCACCAGCTGCTATATCTATGTCTTTCCTTGTAGTGATGTCGCATCCTTGGTAGAATATTTGTACTATTTGACAGGTGTCTAAACCATGTTGCGGACATCCTCTTAACAACTTTCCATATCTTGTCCATGCCTCATATAGAGTTTCATTTGGCTTATGTGTAAACGTAACAATTTCTGCTTGAAGTCTTACGGCTTTAGATGCAGGAAAGAATTGTTTAAGAAATTTGTCAACTAAAACGTCCCATGTATCGATCGCCCCTTCAGGTAACGATTCCAACCAATCTTTGGCTTCTCCCTTTAAAGTCCAGGGAAATAACATGAGATATATCTGTTCATCCTCCACTTCTCTTATTTTAAATAGTGTGCAGATCCTATTAAAGGTACGTAAATGTTCATTTGGATCTTCCTTCGGCGCACCACTAAATTGGCATTGATTAGTCACCATGTGTAAAATTTGTCCTTTGATTTCATAATCTGGCGCATTAATGTCTGGATGAGTAATTGCGTGACCTTGGCCAGTGCGTTTAGCTCTCATTCGGTCTTCCATACTTAAAGGTTACAGATTCTCCATAATTGAATTTGTTGAATCGGAATCACTAGAGGATTCTGATTTAATGGTTCGTTCCTCAACAATCTCTGTTTGAATGATTGGTGATTCCGGAGGAAAGTTTAGTGGTTCAGGATCTACGAACCGTTCCTGAATATTTTCCGGATTCTCAATTGTGAGGTCGGGTTCAAAAAATGGATTATCGGAAATTTGAACTGAAGTACTTGGTCGACTGGATGACGATTCTAAAGAAAAATCAACGGCAGTAATATTTGCTAAATGTCTCGATCTAGTTACAGGTGGTGAACATACAAAAGGTGGTGAACGTCTTGCTCGGTGCATTCACTGAATATCCTATTAGTTTTTAAAAGGAAAGAAAAATTATAATAAGTTATCCAATCAATAGACTTTTCTGATTTTTCCCACGTTTCGAATAGCCAAAAGATGCAGCAGAGGGGCAGGATTCGTTTGGTCTCAATATAATTGAGGACTGTTTGGCTCCAATAACCCGATCCACGTACAAATTCAACTATTACTACGAACCAGAAAATTTTGATGTCTATCAATTTAACCACTTAAAATAAATTTTCGTAATTTTAAGAAATTTAGATAAGAAGTAGAATAAAAATCTATATCCTAAAAACTAGAATAGCGAGAAATAAGAAAGAAAAAGAGTTCGTCGGAAAAAGGTCGAAAAATAAAAGGTGACGGAAAAATAAAAGAAACTTATAAAACTTAAAAATACTTGACTAACCTAACCTTATTACTACAACTAACTTAAAATTATAATCGCAAATTGAGATTACTAATTGGAATGATAATTGATACATAGGTAAAAGTCGTCTAAAATATTAAAGCTTACAGGAAAAACTATATCCCAAATGGAAATAACTTAAAAAGAAACTAAAACTTAAAAAGGCGTCGCAAAATTCTAAAGCACCTAAATCTTAGTCTAAAGAAAAAGCACTTAAGGGATTTTACAGCAAAGTCTAAGAATCTAGAAGTAAAAATAACTATGGCAAAAACTAAGTTTAAAACTAAATATGAGCGAAAAATACAAATATTACGCTAAAACAATTAAAATGGGACAAAATATAAAAATATACAAAAAGTTGTAAAAAGTACAATTTTTATAAAAATATTATTTTTATATTATTTATTTTATAAAACTATTAATTTTACAATTTAATTAAACTTAATAAACTAAATATACAAATTAATTAAAACTTAAATTAAATACTAAATTAATTAAATATTTAACCCTAATACAAATTAATTAATAATAATTAATAATACTCCGTAATTAATGCCTGATTAGGGTTCTGGTCAGCTGTGTCAGACGGTCTCCGCGAGTCGCGGTATTCAAGGCATCAAACCTCCGCGAGTCGCGGGGTTCTAAAAATCAACTCAGGTACGTTTTTTTTATTCGACGTTTTTTTTTTATTTTTTTTATTTCTGTTTTTATATTTTCTGTTTATATTGTATAATAAAAACTTATAATTAAAAACTTAAATAAAAATAGAACTTACTTTATAATTTTTAAAAATATCTTAAAAATAGATTTATATATATTAAATTTTTTTATTTTTTTCGGTTTTTTTATTTTTTATGAAATATAATTATAAAATAAATTAAATAAAACTTATATTTTTACAAACTAAAGAAACTAAATAAAACTTAAATATTTATCAAACTCTTAAAAATATATAAATATTTGTTTTTCTTTTTATATTTTCGAATTTTTAAAACGTATTTTTATAAAAACAAATTTTAATAAAAGTAAACTAAAAATCTTTTTTTTATTATATTAGCGTTGCGCTTCCGGCTTTTAAGAAGATCCCCGACAGCGGCGCCAAAAATACTTGATGTCAAAGCTAAGGGGTATAAAATACTATTAAATTTTACTAGGAAAATACTATTAAATACGATACAATTTTACACAAGATATTTATTTATTTATAGAATGGATATACTTAAACCTTGCTACAACACTTATAGGCAGTGTACCTAATCGTACAGTAGTGTAGTTTTTAGTAAGTCCGGTTCGTTCCACAGAGAAATCTTTAAACAAAGCTTAACGTTATATTAATTTACTTTTATAAAAATACAAATATATATATAAGTAATATTATTATTATAAAGGGGGGTTTTTACCGTTTAATGACCGGTTTGTCGATTTTAAAACTTTAGTCGCAGTTAAAACCAAATGTAAAATATTAAAAATAAATACAAGACTTAAATTAAAGCGTAAAGTAAATAACGATAATGAAATTGCGAATAATAAAAGTGCGATAAAATAAACTTGCGATAATTAAAAAGTACGATAATTAAAAGTGCAATTAAATACAATAACAATAAAAATGCGATAATTAGAAGTGCAATTAAATATAAAATAAAGGAAATTAAATATGAAATAAAAGAATTATGCTTATTTAAACTTCCGTAATCATGATGTTTGACGTGTTGATTTTAGTTTTATGCCCATGGGTTAATTGTCCTTTGTCCTGGATTATTTAATATGTCCATACGGATTTGTCCATAATAGTCCATCAGTCATAAATATAAAATGCGAAAGCCTTCGTCAAATTATTCTTATTCCCGAAGTCAAATATTCCAACTAATTGGGGATTCGAATTGTAACAAGGTTTTAATACTTTGTTTAATGAATACACCAGGTTATCGACTACGTGTAAACCAAGGTTTTACTACTTTGTTAACAATTACACCAATTACCCTTGAATGTAATTCACCCCTGTTTCAACAAGTCTATTAACTATTAATCCAGTTCCGTGTCCGGTAAAATGAATAATTATTGGTATTTATAGATATCCCGCCCACCGTACCCAGTCAAGCGTATGTGGTTATATATAAATACGTCAAATTATAAGTTTGTATATTAAACTAACAAGGTATTGTTTAATTAATATAAAACCCATTAATAGCCCATAGTCTAATTTCCACAAGTGTCGTTCTTTTGTCCAAACCCCAATTATGGTACAAAGCCCAATTACCCAATTTTAGTAATTAGCCCAACATCATGATTACTTCGGATTAAATAAGCATAATAATAACTTAGCTACGAGACATTAATGTAAAAAGGTTGAACATAACTTACAATGACTAAAAATAGCGTAGCGTTACACGGACAGAATTTCGACTTACACCTTTACAACATTCGCTAACATACCCTTATTATTAGAATTATAATTAAAATTAAAATATAAATTATAAATATATATATATATATATATTTTACGATATAGATAGAGAGATGGATGGATATATTATGAATGAAAAATGCTCAGAATTCGGTTGCTTTTATAGGGAGCTTCAAATTTTGGGGCTCCGCGACTCGCGGCCCTTTTGGCCTTCAAACTCCGCGAGTCGCGGAGTTTGAAATTACAGCTCAGTCCCTTTTGGAGTCTTTTTGCCGACGGTTTTAAATATTAATATAATATATATATAAATTTTAAGAATTATTTATATATTATATTATATTTATGTGCATAGTTGACTTGTAATTTTTAGTCCGTTGCGTCGAGCGTTGAGAGTTGACTCTGGTCCCGGTTCCGGATTTTCGAACGTCCTTGCGTACAATTTAATATCTTGTACTTTGCGTTTTGAATCTTGTACTCTTGTAATTTCGAGACGTTTCTTATCAATAATTGGAACCTCTTTGATTGTATTTTGTACTTTTGAGCTTTTTGGTCGTTTGCGTCTTCAATTCGTCGAATCTGTCTTTTGTCTTCACCTTTTATTATTTAAACGAATATCACTTGTAAATAGAAAAATTGCAACTAAAAGCTTGTCTTTCTTGAGGAATAATGCTATGAAATATATGTTCGTTTTTAGCATTATCAATGTGACCGAGGAATTGAACTTCTTCCAACCAAAATGCACACTTTGAAAACTTAGCGTACAGTTTTTCTTTCCTCAATACTTCTAGCACTTTTCTCAAATGTTCTTCGTGCTCTTGATCATTCTTTGAGTAAACAAGTATGTCATCGATGAAAACAATGACAAACTTGTCAAGATATGGCCCACACACTCGGTTCATAAGGTCCATGAACACAGCTGGTGCGTTAGTCAATCCAAACGGCATAACCATAAACTCGTAATGATCATAACGCGTCCTAAAAGCAGTTTTTGGAATATCATCCTCCTTTACTCGCATTTGATGATATCCAGAATGTAAATCAATCTTCGAATAAACCGACGAGCCTTGTAGTTGATCAAATAAGTCGTCAATTCTCGGCAGTGGATAACGTTTTTTGATGGTAAGTTTGTTCAACTCTCTGTTGTAGTGACCCGAACTTTTCCATGTTTATATATATTAATTGAGATTGATATTTACATGATTAAATGTTTCCAACATGTTAAGCAATCAAACTTGTTAAGACTTGATTAATTGAAATATGTTTCATATAGACAATTGACCACCCAAGTTGACCGGCGATTCACGAACGTTAAAACTTGTAAAAACGACATGACGATATATATATGGATATACATATGGTTAACATGAGATTATGATAAGTAAGTATCTCCATAAGTATATTAACAATGAGTTATATACATATAAACAAGACTACTAACTTAAGGATTTCGAAACGAGACATATATGTAACGATTATCGTTGTAACGACATTTAAATGTATATATATCATATTAAGATATATTAATATATCATAATATCATGATAATATAATAATTTAACATCTCATTAGATATAATAAACAATGGGTTAACAACATTAATTGAGATCGTTAACTTAAAGGTTTCAAAACAACACTTACATGTAACGACTAACGATGACTTAACGACTCGGTTAAAATGTATATACATGTAGTGTATTTAGATGTATTAAAATACTTTTGGAAAACTTCAAGACATATATCAAAACACTCATACTTAACGAAAATGGTTACAGTTACTTTCCCATTCTTTTCTTTCATCAAGAATTCTAGTCGTATTCTTACCCGTATTATACACAGCTTCAAAACGTACTTACTATGGGTATATACCAATAGGAACTAGCATGGGATTCCACTCTTGATTATGTCATGTATGACTAATCAATTTTAACTTCTACCATGAGCTAGTCAACTAACTAGAACTCCTTTTAACCCCACTCACCACTCACCAATTACCACTCATCATTCACTCCATTTCACTTCCAATTCTCTTTCTAATTCTCTCTCAACACACACACACACACTATTATGAATGTATTTTTCCAGTAGTTAATCATCATCTTCATTAAAAATCACTTCAAGAATCAAGCTATAATCATCATAGGAAGAACACTTCAAGAACACTTCAAAAATCCCTTCAAGTTTACTAATTTACTTCCAAGCTTTCTAATCCATTCCAAGTAATCATCTAAGATCAAGAAACCTTTGTTATATACAGTAGGTTATCTTTCTTATTCAAGGTAATATTCATATTCAAACTTTGATTCAATTTCTATAACTATAAACTATCTTAATTCGAGTAAAAATCTTACTTGAACTTGTTTTTGTGTCATGATCCTACTTCAAGAACTTTCAAGCCATCCAAGATCCTTTGAAGCTAGATCATTTCTTGTCACTTCCAGTAGGTTTACCTACTAAACTTGAGGTAGTAATGATGTTCATAACATCATTCGATTCATATATATAAAACTATCTTATTCGAAGGTTTAAATTCGTAATCACTAGAACATAGTTTAGTTAATTCTAAACTTGTTCGCAAAAAAAAGTTAATCCTTCTAACTTGACTTTTAAAATTAACTAAACACATGTTCTATATCTATATGATATGCTAACTTAATAATTTAAAACCTGGAAACACGAAAAACACCGTAAAACCGGATTTACGCCGTCCTAGTAACACCGCGGGCTGTTTTGGGTTAGTTAATTAAAAACTATGATAAACTTTGATTTAAAAGTTGTTATTCTTAGAAAATGATTTTTTATTATGAACATGAAACTATATCCGAAAATTATGGTTAAACTCAAAGTGGAAGTATGTTTTCTAAAATGGTCATCTAGACGTCGTTCTTTCGACTGAAATGACTACCTTTACAAAAACGACTTGTAACTTATTTTTCCGACTATAACCCTATACTTTTTCTGTTTAGATTCATAAAATAGAGTTCAATATGAAACCATAGCAATTTGATTCACTCAAAACGGATTTAAAATGAAGAAGTTATGGGTAAAACAAGATTGGATAATTTTGCTCATTTTAGCTACGTGAAAATTGGTAACAAATCTATTTCAACCATAACTTAATCAACTTGTATTGTATATTATGTAATCTTGAGATACCATAGACACGTATACAATGTTTCGACCTATCATGTCGACACATCTATATATATTTCGGAACAACCATAGACACTCTATATGTGAATGTTGGAGTTAGCTATACAGGGTTGAGGTTGATTCCAAAATATATATAGTTTGAGTTGTGATCAATACTGAGATACGTATATACTGGGTCGTGGATTGATTCAAGATAATATTTATCGATTTATTTCTGTACATCTAACTGTGGACAACTAGTTGTAGGTTACTAACGAGGACAGCTGACTTAATAAACTTAAAACATCAAAATATATTAAAAGTGTTGTAAATATATTTTGAACATACTTTAATATACATGTATATATTGTTATAGGTTCGTGAATCAACAGTGGCCAAGTCTTACTTCTCGACGAAGCAAAAATCTAAGAAAGTGAGTTATAGTCCCACTTTTAAAATCTAATATTTTTGGGATGAGAATACATGCAGGTTTTATAAATGATTTACAAAATAGACACAAGTACGTGAAACTACATTCTATGGTTGAATTATCGAAATCGAATATGCCCCTTTTTATTAAGTCTGGTAATCTAAGAATTAGGAAACAGACACCCTAATTGACGCGAATCCTAAAGATAGATCTATTGGGCCTAACAAACCCCATCCAAAGTATCAGATGCTTTAGTACTTCGAAATTTATATCATATCCGAAGGGTGTCCCGGAATGATGGGGATATTCTTATATATGCATCTTGTTAATGTCAGTTACCAGGTGTTCACCATATGAATGATTTTTATCTCTATGTATGGGATGTATATTGAAATATGAAATCTTGTGGTCTATTGTTAAAATTTGATATATATAGGTTAAACCTATAACTCACCAACATTTTTGTTGACGTTTAAAGCATGTTTATTCTCAGGTGAATACTAAGAGCTTCCGCTGTTGCATACTAAAATAAGGACAAGATTTGGAGTCCATGTTTGTATGATACTGTGTAAAAACTGCATTCAAGAAACTGATTTCGATGTAACATATTTGTATTGTAAACCATTATGTAATGGTCGTGTGTAAACAGGATATTTTAGATTATCATTATTTGATAATCTACGTAAAGCTTTTTAAACCTTTATTTATGAAATAAAGGTTATGGTTTGTTTTAAAAATGAATGCAGTCTTTGAAAAACGTCTCATATAGAGGTCAAAACCTCGCAACGAAATCAATTAATATGGAACGTTTTTAATCAATAAGAACGGGACATTTCAGTTGGTATCCGAGCGTTGGTCTTAGAGAACCAGAATTTTGCATTAGTGTGTCTTATCGAGTTTGTTAGGATGCATTAGTGAGTCTGGACTTCGACCGTGTTTACTTGAAAAATGATTGCTTAACAAATTTTGTTGGAAACTATATATTTTTAACATGTGAATATTATGTGATATATTAATCTCTTAACGCGTTTGATATTATGTGATAGATGTCTACCTCTAGAACAAGTCCCATTGACTCACCTAATAATAATGAAGAGTCAAATGTAAATTGGAATGATTCGTGGACTGATTCACAAGTTCCCGAAGAGGAACCGGAAGAATAGTCGGAACCAGAAGAAGAATCGGAACCGGAAGAAAAATCGGAACCGGATGAAGAAATAGAACCGGTGGGGGAAATAATAAAACGGTTGAGTAAAAGAAAATCCTCAACCAACCGACCAAGGTTAATTATGGTCAATGGTGTTTCCGCTAAGTAAGCAAAATATTGGGAAGATTACCAATTCTCCGATGAATCGGATTCTGACGAGAATTCCGATGATGTTATAGAAATTACCCCAACTGAATTTAAAAAGGCAAAAGAAAATAATAAGGGAAAGGGCATAAAAATAGAGAAATCTAATTCCAACCCCGATGAACTTTATATGTATCGTCAACCCCCGAAGTCCTTAAGTTGTAACAATGACCCGGGAACCTCTAAACCACCAGATTTTTCTAAACCAATGTGGAAAACGACGGCTCGTATTAGGGGAACATCATATATCCCTAGAAACTTGGCAAAACGAACCAAAACCGAAGAAGAAGAAACAAGCGAGTCGGAATAAGATAGTTGTATTCGTGTGGTGTAATATATGTAATATAGTGTGCTTATGCTTTATGATATATGTAAAAATTGCTTGTATTAATAAGTATTTTTTTTTTTATGAATCTAACTCTTGTCTATTTTACAGTATAAAAACACAAAATGGATAGACAACCCAATATTTTAAGAGACCTACCCGGAGACATGATTGATGAAATCTTGTCTAGAGTCGGTCAGAATTCTTCGGCACAACTATTTAAGGTGAGATCAGTTTTTAAGACATTCGAAGAACGTTCCAAGAATGCCTTGGTTTATAAAAGGCTTTCGTTCGAAAGATGGGGGATATCACATTGGGAAATCCATAAGTTACGATGTGTTTACTTTGACGCATATATTACGGGGAACCCAAATGCTATTTTACGCAATGGGTTAAGAAATTATTTTGACTCAATATATCCGAATATTGGACTTCGTGATTTAGAAAAAGCGGCTAACATGCAACATAAAGAAGCATGTTATGCTTACGGATTAGTAATGTTCGCTTCTCACCAAAGTGAGAACAAGAACATCGGCCTACAACTATTAAACAAAACGTTCCCACAAGTGACGGAGTCGGTAATTGGGGTAAGAAATGAGGTTTTTAGATTGTTACGGGACTGTTGGACATTACGTAACCCTCGTCCCTTTGACGACATTACAACACGCTGTCTTATCAACGGCCATAACGGTTATGTTCCACAAGACCAAGGATGGGAAGTAGTCCTAGTAAAACCAGAATGCATGACTTGTTTCTGGACGTATGAATTACGTGTCTTTATTGCCTTTGCTGAACGACTTGTGTACTAGCTAGAATAATCTTCACAACTATCTTGTATCAAAGTTATTGTGTGCTATATTTCATGCTTTATGTAAAATAAGCGGTATTGTAAGTTTGTAAAATATTGTATAAAAGTTTGAACGCGAAATATTATTATAATCAGTTTTTCATATAGAATTGTAGTAGTTGAATTGTATATTAGCTAGTAAGTATGAACTTAACGGGTAGGTACTACCCGAATTTAAACTTATAAAACGCTAATATGAAGAAAAAGCTTTTATAAATGAGTTCATATTATGCTACGAAATACTATTAACTACTCTTAATATTCTGTATGATTAACTTATTCCATTTGACTATTTTGAAGGAAATGGCACCGACTACTCGACACACCGTGAATATGAATGAAGAGGAATTCCGTACTTTTCTAGCTTCAAACATAGCCGCAGTACAGGCTGCGCTACATACCAACAATAACCTTGGATCTAGCAGTACAGGAAATCGTGTAGGATGCACCTACAAAGAATTCACTGCCTGCAAACCTTTGGAATTTGATGGAACCGAAGGACCGATCAGATTGAAATGGTGAAACGAGAAGGTCGAATCGGTGTTTGCCATAAGTAAGTGTACTGAAGAGGACAAAGTGAAGTACGCTACGCATACCTTCACAGGTTCTGCGTTAACATGGTGGAATACCTATCTAGAGCAAGTGGGACAAGATGATGCGTATGCACTACCGTGATCAGCATTCAAGCACTTGATGAACGAGAAGTACCGTCCCAGAACCGAGGTCAATAAGCTCAAGACAGAACTTAGAGGGTTACGAATCCAAGGATTTGATATTACCACGTACGAAAGACGATTCACAAAATTGTGCCTATTGTGTCCGGGAGCATTCGAAGATGAGGAAGAGAAGATCGACGCGTTTGTGAAAGGATTACCGGAAAGAATCCAAGAAGATATAAGTTCACACGAGCCCACCTCCATACAACAGGCATGTAGAATGGCTCACAAACTAGTAAACCAGATTGAAGAAAGAATTAAAGAACAGACTGCTGAAGAGGCCAATGTGAAGCAAGTCAAAAGAAAGTGGGAGGAAAACGGTGATAAGAATCACCAATACAACAACAACAGCAATTACAACAATAATCGCAACAATTATCCCAACAATCGCAACATCAATCGCAACTACAACAACAACAACAACAACAACAACAACAACAACAACAACAACAACAACAACAATAAAAATAACAACAGCAACTACAATAATCATCCCAACAACAATAATAACCGCAACAACAACAACAATCAGAAGCAGCTATGCCAAAGGTGTGAAAAGTATCACTCGGGGTTCTGCACCAAATTTTGCAACAAGTGTAAAAGAAATGGTCATAGCGCGGCGAAATGTGAGGTCTACGGACCAGGGGTTAACAGAACGAAAGGAACAAATGGTGTCGGAACGAGTAATGGCGGAGCAAATAGTGTCGGAGCAAGTTATGCCAATGTAGTTTGTTATAAATGTGGAAAATCGAGCCACATTATTAGAAATTGCCCGAACCAGGAGAACACGAATGGACAAGGCCGCGGAAGAGTTTTCAATATTAATGCGGCAGAGGCACAGGAAGACCCGGAGCTTGTTACGGGTACGTTTCTTATTGATAATAAATCTGCTTACGTTTTATTTGATTCGGGTGCGGATAGAAGCTATATGAGTAGAGATTTTTGTGCTAAATTAAGTTGTCCATTGACGCCTTTGGATAGTAAATTTTTACTCGAATTAGCAAATGGTAAATTAATTTCAGCAGATAATATATGCCGAAATCGAGAAATTAAACTGGTTAGCGAAACATTTAAGATTGATTTGATACCAGTAGAGTTAGGGAGTTTTGATGTGATAATGAGTATGGACTGGTTGAAAGAAGTGAAAGCAGAGATCGTTTGTTACAAAAATGCAATTCGCATTATACGAGAAAAAGGAAAACCCTTAATGGTGTACGGAGAAAAGGGCAACACGAAGCTACATCTTATTAGTAATTTGAAGGCACAAAAACTAATAAGAAAAGGTTGCTATGCTGTTCTAGCACACGTCGAGAAAGTACAAACTGAAGAAAAGAGCATCAATGATGTTCCCATTGCAAAAGAATTTCCCGATGTATTTTCGAAAGAATTACCGGGATTACCCCCACATCGATCCGTTGAATTTCAAATAGATCTTGTACCAGGAGCTGCACCAATAGCTCGTGCTCCTTACAGACTCGCACCCAGCGAGATGAAAGAACTGCAAAGCCAATTACAAGAACTTTTAGAGCGTGGTTTCATTCGACCAAGCACATCACCGTGGGGAGCTCCTGTTTTGTTTGTCAAGAAGAAAGATGGTACATTCAGGTTGTGTATCGACTACCGAGAGTTGAACAAACTTACCATCAAGAACCGCTACCCACTACCGAGAATCGACGACTTATTTGATCAACTACAAGGCTCGTCTGTTTATTCAAAGATTGACTTACGTTCCGGGTATCATCAAATGCGGGTGAAAGAAGATGATATTCCAAAGACTGCTTTCAGAACACGTTACGGTCATTACGAGTTTATGGTCATGCCGTTTGGTTTAACTAATGCATCAGCTGTGTTCATGGACCTTATGAACCGAGTGTGTGGACCATACCTTGACAAGTTTGTCATTGTTTTCATTGATGACATACTTATTTACTCAAAGAATGACCAAGAACACGGTGAACATTTGAGAAAGGTGTTAGAAGTATTGAGGAAGGAAGAATTGTACGCTAAGTTTTCAAAGTGTGCATTTTGGTTGGAAGAAGTTCAATTCCTCGGTCACATAGTGAACAAAGAAGGTATTAAGGTGGATCCGGCAAAGATAGAAACTGTTGAAAAGTGAGAAACCCTGAAAACTCAGAAACACATACGCCAGTTTTTAGGACTAGCTGGTTACTACAGAAGGTTCATCCAAGACTTTTCCAGAATAGCAAAACCCTTGACTGCATTAACGCATAAAGGGAAGAAATTTGAATGGAATGATGAACAAGAGAAAGCGTTTCAATTATTGAAGAAAAAGCTAACTACGGCACCTATATTATCATTGCCTGAAGGGAATGATGATTTTGTGATTTATTGTGACGCATCAAAGCAAGGTCTCGGTTGTGTATTAATGCAACGAACGAAGGTGATTGCTTATGCGTCTAGACAATTGAAGATTCACGAACAAAATTATACGACGCATGATTTGGAATTAGGCGCGGTTATTTTTGCATTAAAGACTTGGAGGCACTACTTATATGGGGTCAAAAGTATTATATATACCGACCACAAAAGTCTTCAACACATATTTAATCAGAAACAACTGAATATGAGGCAGCGTATGTGGATTGAATTATTGAATGATTACGACTTTGAGATTCGTTACCACCCGGGGAAGGCAAATGTGGTAGCCGATGCCTTGAGCAGGAAGGACAGAGAACCCATTCGAGTAAAATCTATGAATATAATGATTCATAATAACCTTACTACTCAAATAAAGGAGGCGCAACAAGGAGTTTTAAAAGAGGGAAATTTAAAGGATGAAATACCCAAAGGATCGAAGAAGCATCTTAATATTCGGGAAGACGGAACCTGGTATAGGGCTGAAAGGATTTGGGTACCAAAATTTGGAGATATGAGAGAAATGGTACTTAGAGAAGCTCATAAAACCAGATACTCAATACATCCTGAAACGGGGAAGATGTACAAGGATCTCAAGAAACATCTTTGGTGGCCGGGTATGAAAGCCGATGTTGCTAAATACGTAGGAGAATGTTTAACGTGTTCTAAGGTCAAAGCTGAGCATTAGAAACCATCAGGTCTACTTCAACAACCCGAAATCCCGGAATAGAAATGGGAAAACATTACCATGGATTTCATCACTAAATTTCCAAGGACTGCAAGTGGTTTTGATACTATTTGGGTAATAGTTGATCGTCTCACCAAATCAGCACACTTCCTGCTAATAAGAGAAGATGACAAGATGGAGAAGTTAGCACGATTGTATTTGAAGGAAGTCATCTCCAGACATGGAATACCAATCTCTATTATCTCTGATAGGGATGGCAGATTTATTTCAAGATTCTGGCAGACATTACAGCAAGCATTAGGAACTCGTCTAGACATGAGTACTGCCTATCATCCACAAACTGATGGGTAGAGCGAAAGGACGATACAAACACTAGAAGACATGCTATGAGCATGTGTTATTGATTTCGGAAACAGTTGGGATCGACATCTACTGTTAGCAGAATTTTCCTACAACAACAGCTACCATTCAAGCATTGAGATGGCGCCGTTTGAAGCACTTTATGGTAGAAAGTGCAGGTCTCCGATTTGTTGGAGTGAAGTGGGGGATAGACAGATTACGGGTCCGGAGATTATACAAGAAACTACCGAGAAGATCATCCAAATTCAACAACGGTTGAAAACCGCCCAAAGTCGACAAAAGAGCTACGCTGACATTAAAAGAAAAGATATAGAATTTGAAATTGGAGAGATGGTCATGCTTAAAGTTTCACCTTGGAAAGGCGTTGTTCGATTTGGTAAACGAGGGAAATTAAATCCAAGGTATATTGGACCATTCAAGATTATTGATCGTGTCGGACCAGTAGCTTACTGACTTGAGTTACCTCAACAACTCGCTGCTGTATATAACACTTTTCACGTCTCGAATTTGAAGAAATGTTTTGCTAAAGAAGATCTCACTATTCCGTTAGATGAAATCCAAATCAACGAAAAACTTCATTTCATCGAAGAACCCGTCGAAATAATGGATCGTGAGGTTAAAAGACTTAAGCAAAACAAGATACCAATTGTTAAGGTTCGATGGAATGCTCGTAGAGGACCCGAGTTCACCTGGAAGTGTGAAGATCAGATGAAGAAGAAATACCCGCATCTATTTCCAGAAGATTCGTCAACACCTTCAACAGCTTAAAATTTCGGGACGAAATTTATTTAACGGGTAGGTACTGTAGTGACCCGAACTTTTCCATGTTTATATATATTAATTGAGATTGATATTTACATGATTAAATGTTTCCAACATGTTAAGCAATCAAACTTGTTAAGACTTGATTAATTGAAATATGTTTCATAAAGACAATTGACCACCCAAGTTGACCGGTGATTCACGAACGTTAAAACTTGTAAAAACTATATGATGACATATATATGGATATATATATATAGTTAACATGATACTATGATAAGTAAACATATCATTAAGTATATTAACAATGAACTACATATGTAAAAACAAGACTACTAACTTAATGATTTTTAAACGAGACATATATGTAACGATTATCGTTGTAAAGACATTTAATGTATATATATCATATTAAGAGATATTCATACATGATAATATCATGATAATATAATAATTTAAAATCTCATTTGATATTATAAACATTGGGTTAACAACATTTAACAAGATCGTTAACCTAAAGGTTTCAAAACAACACTTACATGTAACGACTAACGATGACTTAACGACTCAGTTAAAATGTATATACATGTAGTGTTTTAATATGTATTTATACACTTTTGAAAGACATCAATACACTTATCAAAATACTTCTACTTAACAAAAATGCTTACAATTACATCCTCGTTCAGTTTCATCAACAATTCTACTCGTATGCACCCGTATTCGTACTCGTACAATACACAGCTTTTAGATGTATGTACTATTGGTATATACACTCCAATGATCAGCTCTTAGCAGCCCATGTGAGTCACCTAACACATTTGGGAACCATCATTTGGCAACTAGCATGAAATATCTCATAAAATTACAAAAATATGAGTAATCATTCATGACTTATTTACATGAAAACAAAATTACATATCCTTTATATCTAATCCATACACCAACGACAAAAAACACCTACAAACACTTTCATTCTTCAATTTTCTTCATCTAATTGATCTCTCTCAAGTTCTATATTCAAGTTCTAAGTGTACTTCATATATTCTACAAGTTCTAGTTACATAAAATCAAGAATACTTTCAAGTTTGCTAGCTCACTTCCAATCTTGTAAGGGGATCATCCAACCTCAAGAAATCTTTGTTTCTTACAGTAGGTTATCATTCTAATACAAGGTAATAATCATATTCAAACTTTGGTTCAATTTCTATAACTATAACAATCTTATTTCAAGTGATGATCTTACTTGAACTTGTTTTCGTGTCATGATTCTGCTTCAAGAACTTCGAGCCATCCAAGGATCCGTTGAAGCTAGATCCATTTTTCTCTTTTCTAGTAGGTTTATCCAAGGAACTTAAGGTAGTAATGATGTTCATAACATCATTCGATTCATATATATAAAGCTATCTTATTCGAAGGTTTAAACTTGTAATCACTAGAACATAGTCTAGTTAATTCTAAACTTGTTCGCAAATAAAAGTTAATCCTTCTAACTTGACTTTTAAAATCAACTAAACACATGTTCTATATCTATATGATATGCTAAATTAATGATTTAAAACCTGGAAACACGAAAAACACCGTAAAACCGGATTTACGCCGTCGTAGTAACACCGCGGGCTGTTTTGGGTTAGTTAATTAAAAACTATGATAAACTTTGATTTAAAAGTTGTTATTCTGAGAAAATGATTTTTATTATGAACATGAAACTATATCCAAAAATTATGGTTAAACTCAAAGTGGAAGTATGTTTTCTAAAATGGTCATCTAGACGTCGTTCTTTCGACGGAAATGACTACCTTTACAAAAACGACTTGTAACTTATTTTTCCGACTATAAACCTATACTTTTTCTGTTTAGATTCATAAAATAGAGTTCATTATGAAACCATAGCAATTTGATTCACTCAAAACGGATTTAAAATGAAGAAGTTATGGGTAAAACAAGACTGGATAATTTTTCTCATTTTAGCTACGTAAAAATTGGTAACAAATCTATTCCAACCATAACTTAATCAACTTGTATTGTATATTATGTAATCTTGAGATACCATAGACACGTATACAATGTTTCGACCTATCATGTCGACACATCTATATATATTTCGGAACAACCATAGACACTTTATATGTGAATGTTGGAGTTAGCTATACAGGTTTGAGGTTAATTCCAAAATATATATAGTTTGAGTTGTGATCAATACTGAGATACGTATACACTGGGTCGTGGATTGATTCAAGATAATATTTATCGATTTATTTCTGTACATCTAACTGTGGACAACTAGTTGTAGGTTACTAACGAGGACAGCTGACTTAATAAACTTAAAACATCAAAATATATTAAAAGTGTTGTAAATATATTTTGAACATACTTTGATATATATGTATATATTGTTATAGGTTCGTGAATCAACCGGTGGCCAAGTCTTACTTCCCGACGAAGTAAAAATCTTTGAAAGTGAGTTATAGTCCCACTTTTAAAATCTAATATTTTTGGGATGAGAATACATGCATGTTTTATAAATGATTTACAAAATAGACACAAGTACGTGAAACTACATTCCATGGTTGAATTATCGAAATCTAATATGCCCCTTTTTATTAAGTCTGGTAATCTAAGAATTAGGGAATAGACACCCTAATTGACGCGAATCCTAAAGATAGATCTATTGGGCCTAACAAACCTCATCCAAAGTACCGGATGCTTTAGTACTTCGAAATTTATATCATATCCGAAGGTGATGTTTTAGCAGAGTAGTATATAAAATAGCTATATTTTTACTAGGAAATACTATTAAATACGATACAATTTTACACAAGATATTTATTTATTTAGAGAATGGATATACTTAAACCTTGCTACAACACTTATAGGCAGTGTACCTAATCGTACAGTAGTGTAGTTTTTAGTAAGTCCGGTTCGTTCCACAGGGAATCTTTTTAAATAAAGCTTAACGCTATATTAGTTTACTTTTATAAAAATACAAATATATATATATAAGTAATATTATTATTATAAAGGGGGGTTTTTACCGTTTAATGACCGGTTTGTCGATTTTAAAACTTTAGTCGCAGTTAAAACCAAATGTAAAATAATAAATAAATACAAGACTTAATTTAAAGCGTAAAGTAAATAACGATAATGAAATTGCGAATAATAAAAGTGCGATAAAATAAACTTGCGATAATTAAAAAGTACGATAATTAAAAGTGCAATTAAATACAATAACAATAAATAAAAATGCGATAATTAGAAGTGCAATTAAATATAAAATAAAGGAAATTAAATATGAAATAAAAGAATTATGCTTATTTAAACTTCCGTAATCATGATGTTTGACGTGTTGATTTTAGTTTTATGCCCATGGGTTAATTGTCCTTTGTCCTGGATTATTTAATATGTCCATACGGATTTGTCCATAATAGTCCATCAGTCATAAATATAAAGAGCGAAAGCCTTCGTCAAATTATTCTTATTCCCGAAGTCAAATATTCCAACTAATTGGGGATTCGAATTGTAACAAGGTTTTAATACTTTGTTTAATGAATACACCAGGTTATCGACTGCGTGTAAACCAAGGTTTTACTACTTTGTTAACAATTACACCAATTACCCTTGAATGTAATTCACCCCTGTTTCAACAAGTCTATTAACTATTAATCCAGTTTCGTGTCTTATAAAATGAATAATTATTGGTATTTATAGATATCCCGCCCACCGTACCCAGTCAAGCGTATGTGGTTATATATAAATACGTCGAATTATAAGTTTGTATATTAAATTAACAAGGTATTGTTTAGTTAATATAAAACCCATTAATAGCCCATAGTCTAATTTCCACAAGTGTCGTTCTTTTGTCCAAACCCCAATTATGGTACAAAGCCCAATTACCTAATTTTAGTAATTAGCCCAACATCATGATTACTTTGGATTAAATAAGCATAATAATAACTTAGCTACGAGACATTAATATAAAAAGGTTGAACATAACTTACAATGATTAAAAATAGCGTAGCGTTACACGGACAGAATTTCGACTTACACCCTTACAACATTCGCTAACATACCCTTATTATTAGGATTTAAAATTAAAATTAAAATTAAAATTAAAATATAAATTATATATATATTTTTACGTATATATTGAAAGAGAGATAGATTAAGAGTGTGAAAAATGATCAGAATTCGGTTGGCTTTATAGGGACTTTCAGAATTTGGGCCTCCGCGACTCGCGGCATTTTTTGCCTTCAAACTCCGCGAGTCGTGGAGTTTGTAAATACAGCTCACACAAGTTTGGCTCTTTGTTTACCGACGGTTTTATAAATAAATATAATATATTAAATAATTATAAGAATTATTTAAATATTATATTATATTTATGTGCATAGTTGACTTGTAATTTTTAGTCCGTTGCGTCGAGCGTTGAGAGTTGACTCTGGTCCCGGTTCCGGATTTTCGAACGTCCTTGCGTACAATTTAATATCTTGTACTTTGCGTTTTGAATCTTGTACTCTCTTGTAATTTCGAGACGTTTCTTATCAATAATTGGAACCTCTTTGATTGTATTTTGTACTTTTGAGCTTTTTGGTCGTTTGCGTCTTCAATTCGTCGAATCTGTCTTTTGTCTTCACCTTTTATTATTTAAACGAATATCACTTGTAAATAGAACAATTGCAACTAAAAGCTTGTCTTTCTTGAGGAATAATTCTATGAAATATATGTTCGTTTTTAGCTTTATCAAAT
The DNA here is from genome assembly GCF_046630445.1 of Rutidosis leptorrhynchoides. Lineage (NCBI taxonomy): Eukaryota > Viridiplantae > Streptophyta > Magnoliopsida > Asterales > Asteraceae > Rutidosis > Rutidosis leptorrhynchoides. The sequence goes on from NC_092335.1 coordinate 648,960,102, forward strand.
ATTCCCACACTTGAGCGTTGCTTGTCCTCAAGCAATATCGTCTTGAAATACTAGAATCACTTCTTTATTCTTCACACTTTGTACATCAGTGATTTCTTTACGGCGGTATAAACAATGGTAGTAACGATATGGTTTACAGTCCCACATGACTATAAAAATTTAGATCCATTAAGGAAATTGGATCTTTATGAAAACATTTGATCTTTTGAAAATTAAATCTAGTTTTTACCCTAGATAAGTTTTCCGGAATAACCCTTCACCGGTGTTTGCAAAATATTTTTGTGGGTTTGGTGGGTCTCAGATTTGAAAATTTTAGCTCAAAACTTGCGGTTTTGTGTCACCCACTTGCTAACCTTGTATTTGGAAAGCAACACGTCCAGTTTACTTGTCCCGTATATTACCTTTTGGTAAACTACCATCCGGTTGTAAAGGAAAGCGTTGAACAAGCAACTGTTAAGGCAATGTCCCCTGACCTGCTTTTAATTATGGTCTATAACGTGTCGGACGCAATTACTATCCTTGGTAGGAGCAATAGTAAAGCTCACCCTTATGATTTTTCGGTCTGGCACAAGGTCCTGTCCTTGACCATGCTATGCAACCACCATTCTTACGGTTAACACCCGATTTGGTTCAGGTGACCTAATGAATTCCAGGTGAATTCCTAGGATTTTACGTTCAATGGTAATGAACGCATTGAACATAACGATTAATCTAGCGATATAGAATTTCAATTTTTATTCTATTTTATAGCTCGAGTTTAGATATCATCGAATTCCATGAGTTTGTAATTCTCAATCTTTAAGGTCAATCTCAAGGATTGAGTAAGATCAGGCTTAAAAGCTGATTTTTGATCTTTTAAGGAGATTATCCTTTCTGGGGATCTGATTCATTAGTCTTATCAAGCTAATTTGCACGGTGCCCCCCCATTTTACGAGATAAATCCTTCTCATGGTTAGGATAAATCTGACCACCTGGCGACCCTGTTTAATGCTGAGGTCCGTGGATTTCCTGCTGATTTTAGTGATGACTTTTCTAGATTTTTCGTCAACCTACAGCTGGTCTAGACGACAACTTCTTGACTTAAATCAAGAAGCGCGTTTCTTTTTCGAAAGACTTTACTTCCTTTTAATGATGGAATTGATTCATCGTGTAGATCCATCTCTTCTTTTCTTTCATCGGGTAAAACAGTTTAGTTTAGTCCAAAGCAAAAGTATTTTTCAGTTATTTGTTACAGATATATGTGACATATGTTTAAGATAACTTGGTAAATTTTCCCCCACTTGGCTTTTATTTTCCTTTTTATCGTCCTCTATTCCATTTTAAATGAATTTTAACATTTTGGTTTGTTTCTCAATTTATGTCCTTTCCGAGGTTACAATAATTTCGGTGTTAAAACCTAGTTTTATCGTTCATAAATATGTATAAACATGATTTTGAGTTCATTTAATTGAAAATTTTGTAAAATTTTACTAGAATTGGGTAGTCAGTATATAAGACTAGGGCTGTTCTTTATTATCAGAGAGCACTAGATTCTAATACAACTACTGCTTTACTAGTATTTTTAATGGTAACCCAGTGTTTAAAGTAAAAAATTTTAAAATCCGAAAGAATTTAACCCCTTCCCACACTTAAGATCTTGCAATGCCCTCATTTGCAAGAAATCAGTAACAATTTAAATTATTGAGGGTGATTTGTGTGAAATTGATTAAATTTTACCAAAGTTTCCAAACATATTGGCGTTTGTTTGCTGAATGATAAATGGTGCACATCATTTGTTCATTCCGTCTTGTTGTTATTTCACATATATTTTGCATCTTGTCGTCAAATTAGTTGCTTTTACTGAACTTAATGCTAGTCTTTGAAAATGCGTTGTTTTACCCTGTTGTGTACATAAGATAAACTGCAAACATATATACATATTTTTGAAGTTTGGTATATTACCCCACATTCAAAAATTATTAAAATCTAAGAATAAAAGTTAGAAAATTATAAAAACTATTACAATATTAACATAAGTATTAAACGTATCAATATTACAAATTACAAAATAAATAAAACTAAGTAGACTAGGGATGATATTGATACCAATAGGGGTTCCATGCATAACCATAGGTGCTATAAAATGCTTCGGCAGGGTTATACGTAGGATACGGTGGTTGCATCTCTATAGACCAGGGAGGGAATATGGGTTTTGGAGTAGGAATATAGTTTCTACCTATATGTTGGCAATGAGCTATGATTTGGTTTTGATGAACTTGCCAATCTTCAAATGCTCTCTGTCTAGCATTTTCGTACTCCTGTGAAGCTATAAACCTTTGCATTTCTTGCATTTCATTTCCCCCTCCTACATTACCTTGCTGTTGGTTTCTCTCAACCTGTGGATGTCTACCATGGTATTGTACTGCGGCGTTATTTCGCCTCTTCAAAACTTTCGCACCATGGTATACATTTAAACCTATAGTATCGCGGGGTTCTGGTTCTTCGACTAATAATCCCCCCCGACTTATATCCACACCGAGATATTCAGCAATCAAAGTAATAAAAATACCACCTCCTATTATGCTATGCGGTCTCATCCCCCTAACCATAGCTGATAAATAATAACCCACATAATAAGGTATACTTACAGCGCTTTGTGGGTCTCGAATACACATATGGTAAAACAAATCCTGTTCATTTACCTTTTCCTTGTTCTTACCTCTTTGTGTAATCGAATTAGCTAAAAACCTATGAATCACTCTTAATTCAGCTCTATCTATATCCAAATAAGAGTAATTTCCCCCTTTGAATCGGTGATGGCTTGTCATTTGACTCCATACACCGTGTGTATCAAAATTTTCATCTATCTTTATACCATTTAGTATCAACCCTCTACAATCGGCAGATGCTAACTCCTCAGGCGTATATATACGTAAAGCCTGAGCCATGTCTAGTAAAGACATGTGGCGCATCGAACCTCCTAACAAAAATCTAATAAAAGATCGATCGGTTAAACTAGCTACCCGATCATTTAATTCTATACTACATAACAATTCTTCACACCATACTTTATATACAGGTCTACGCATGGTGAATAAACGTACCCAGTCATTAAAAGTAGAATTACCATACCTCTGTACAAGTAATTCCCTAATTGGCCCGGCCAATTCTACAGCTTCTAATGGTCTCCATTCTATGACCCTAGGTACCTCAACAACCTTAGAATGAAGAGTATGCAAACCCCTTTGGTATTTTGGATAATCTATCCAAAGTCTGTCAAATCTTAGGTTCGGGTGCAAATCTTCCAAGTGCATATCAGAAAAGGTCATGACTGGATGAGGTATATCTTGCTTGTAGTAGTTATCCACCTCCTGTTGTTCCGCATTCTTAGCAGGAGCATTGCGAGCTTGGGATGAAGATTCACCCCTTTCAGTCTGCAAAACACATCAAACACAATTTTTGTGCATCCAAATATGCATTAGTGTCAGCAAAATCATCAATCAAAATAATTACAATGACATGATCAATTTATATCAAACTTAAGCTTATTTTCACATTTTTATCAAATCTACACTTTTTCAACTCAAATAACATGTCAAAATAATCATTACAAGCAATTAAACAAGTTTCAAATGGCATTATCTCTCAAAAATCAAGTTCATGAATTTTAGACTTGAAAAAGTCCACTTTAATTCTCAAAATCATGTTTAGGCTCAAAGTTTGGATCATTTAACTACCTAAACATGTTACACTACTTAATTTAGCAACAATTCATGACAAAAATCGGCCATAACCTGTTTATATCAAAAAGCCCCAAATTTGCTCAAGAACACAAACCCTAGATTACTCAAAATTTGAAGTTTAAGGCTTCTAATCATGTTAAATAGCATCAATCTAGGTTATACAAGCATAATACATAAACAATTTAAGCATAATTACACTAAAAAGCATCAAAATCAAATTGGGGAAATAATTGCTCAAGAACACTAATTTTCGGATTAAATGGTGTTTAGGTGTAGAAATTTACCATTTTTCTTGAGTAATTCCTTGATAGCATTCTTCTCAACATGATTTTAGTAAAAGATTTGTTGATTAAAAAAATTGTGATTTTGGGGGTGTTTTTCGTGTTTTTCGGGTTTGTGTTCGCAGTTTTGTGGTGTGGGGAGTGAACTGATCTGTTTTTTTACGTTTTATTTTTTTTCTGGGTTTTGGTCCCTCCGCGAGTCGCGGTGTTTGGACCTTCAAACTCCGCGAGTCGCGGAGTTTGGTATTTTTTTTTTATAACTTATACTAATTAAAACAATTAAGTAATTAATTTTAAAATTTTGTTTCCCTTGTTATTTAGGACGAGGTCGTTTCAGATCGATGTCCTAGTTCGTTCCTCGACAAAATTTTAAAATTTGTCTTTTTGTAGCGATTGTTTTAAAAGCTAAGATATTTGGGTTTTTTTTAATGTTTTTGGCATACTTTAATTCAATAAAATTAAAAATAATGATAATAAAAGTTCTCGTCCCTCCCTCGGGTAAAGCAATTTCGGTTCAAAGACCTAGTCTTCAACTTACGACGAATTTTAAAAATCATATTTTTAACTTAATGAGATAAAGTAAATTTTTGTTTTTAAATTCACACAATTTAAATATAAAATTCAAAATTAATATTAAAAATTCACACCAAACTTACAATTTAAAATGCATAAAATTAAAAATTCATATTTTAAAAATTAAAAATTCTCACCAAACTTAATTTAAAAATTCATATTATAAATTCACACCAAACTTACAATTTAAAATGCATAACATTAAATATTCACACCAAACTTATATTAATTTTTCAAATATTTACAATTTTAAATATATTGTTTTTTTATAAAGTTTACAATATTAATTTAAGATTTAAATATTAATTTTAAAAACATGGTAAAAATAAAATTAAAAATCTTTTTGGCTTTTTATCCCACTTAAATCAATCAAATATTATCAAAAATATACTTTTCGGTAAAGTAATTTTGGTTCCAAAACCTAATTTAACTCATGACGAATTTTTGAAATATTTTGAGTTGATTGATTAAAGATATTTATACCTTAAGAATAAACGTTAAATTTCGCAGTGATGTAATAATTTTTTTATGATATCAATAATTTCGGTCGCCAAACCTAATTTTATTCAATACCAATTTAATACTTTATAGCGAACAAATTAGGGTTTATTATCAAAAGGTTAAAAATAAAAATAAAAAAAAATAAAAATTGAGACTGTACAGACTTACCTGTGAGATAGTATTCTTAGTTATATGATTTATCCCATTCATAAGATAGTCGGTTTAATTGGTTTTCCATAGCTACATAGGCGTAACCTCGAGCATTTAGTGTCTTTTCTTCTAAACATATGAACGGTCCGTCTCTGCATAAAGTAACAAATTCGGTGTTTGAATAGGTTTGATTATTTGAACATTTACCTCCATGTGACCATTTTCCGCATTTATGACATCTTTCTAGGTGTCGTGCTCTTCTTTTCGCTACGGATTTTGATTTTCCTTTACCAAATTCTAACTTATTATCTTCGCATCTGGATTCTTTTCTAACTCCGTCCATTCTTCCTCTGATTACTGATACTATTTCACTCGGTAGTGTGTCATTATTATGTTTAGTGATCAAAGCGTGTAGCATTAGACCATGGTTTAGTTCACAGGCAGTCTTCATTTTGTAAAAACCTAAAAAAATAAAAATTCAGAATGGGGGGAGAAGACTAGTTCTTTAGGGTCTGCTAGGGAAAGACCATTCGGGTTCCATTTTTGAGAACTACACGAAAACAGACAATCTAACTCTAACAGAAATACATAAACCCCCTATACTTAGTTGAAATTGTGATTAACATTATTTTCAATTGAATCATCAACAACTTGTATATCTTTGACTTTTACTTCAATCCATTTGTTGATTTCCTCCGTAACTTTCACAAATTCAACTAACATTGCCTTTTCTTTTGACGATAAATTGGATATTAATCGGTTATATAACTTAAAGTTTCCTTTAAACTTAGCATCATGAATCCGTTTATAAAGTTTCTTCGTTGAACTGTTAAAAATGGGTTCATCTAATTTCGTATCATCAACGGCATCCTTTGTGATTGGATCATCATTAAGTGTTTCTTCATCTTCCCCACACTTATGCGTTTTTATTGGTCTAACAGTTTTGGTTTGTGGACATCTAAACTTTCGGTTCACAAAGGTGATCGATGTATCACCATTCCTAAGTGTCATTCTAGCTTCTCTTACATCAATGAATGCCTCGGTGGTTGCTAAAAATGGGCGACCTAGAATTAGAGGAATATCAAGGTTTTCCTCCATATTAATCACTATGAAGTTTGCAACAAAGGTCAAACTTCCCACGTTAACAAGTAAATTATTTGCTATTCCAACCGGGTGTTTAATGGTTTGGTCAAATGATTGAACACCTATTTTGGTTGGTTTTAATTTACCCATGCCTAATATTTTGTATAAAGAAAGAGGCATAATATTTGCACTTGCTCCTAAATCTGCGAGTCCATTATATACAGCACCATCATTAAGTAAGCAAGAAATGATAAATTCACCCGGGTCTCCTGCTTTAGTAAGTCGAGTTGGTTTGTAAACCTTTTTCGGGTGTTCTTTCCTTGGTTCTTTCATTTCTATTTGAATTTCTTGTTCACATTTTTCTTCGTTTCTTGGAATGGGAGGTTTGTATAGGAATTCTTCTTCATCACTCAAATTTGAATCCTCCCTATATTCCAGTTTTGATTTTTCATATGTTGTTGATAACATATTTATGTTTTCATTTTGAAGGTTTTCTTGGGTGGTGAAATTATGATTAACTTCATTGTCAACTTCCATCAGACCATGTATGTAATGTTTAACTCTGTGACCATTAACTTTAAATTCAATCCCATTTGAATTTATTAATTCTATCGTTCCGTATGGGAAAACTTTTTTGACTATGAATGGTCCAGACCATCTTGATTTCAATTTTCCAGGAAATAGCTTGAATCGTGAATTGAAAAGAAGAACTCTGTCTCCTTCTTTAAATTATTTTGAACTTCTGATTCTTTTATCATGCCATTTCTTCGTTCTTTCTTTATAGATTAACGAATTTTCGTATGCTTCATGTCTTAATTCTTCTAATTCGTTTAGTTGACTTAATCGTAGACGTCCGGCTTCATGTGATTCAAGATTACATGTATTCAAAGCCCAAAATGCTTTGTGTTCAATTTCTACTGGAAGATGACATGCTTTTCCATAAACAAGTCTAAAAGGTGTGGTTCCAATTGGAGTTTTGTAGGCTATTCTAAAAACCCAGAGTGCATCCTCCAATTTAATGGACCATTCCTTCGGATTTGATCCTACGGTTTTCTCTAGAATACGTTTTAAAGCTCGGTTGGTATTTTCAACTTGTCCACTTGTTTGTGGATGATATGCGATGGAGATTTTATGAGTTACTCCATATCTTTTAAGAACTTTCTCAAGTTGATTATTACAGAAATGAGTACCCCGATCACTTATTAAAGCTTTCGGTGTTCCAAACCTTGCAAAAAGACATTTTAAAAAGTTGACTACAACTCGTGCATCGTTAGTTGGGAGAGCTTGTGCTTCCGCCCATTTAGATACATAATCAATGGCTACGAGTATATATAGATTATTATGAGATTTTGGAAATGGACCCATAAAGTCAATACCCCAAATGTCAAATACTTCACATACTTGGATGACATTTTGTGGCATTTCATCACGTTGACTTATTTTTCCGGCCCTTTGACAAGCATCACAGGATTTGCAAAGAAGGTGTGCGTCTTTGTAAATTGTAGGCCAATAGAATCCAGCATCATAAACTTTTCTTGCTGTTAGTTGAGGCCCATAATGCCCTCCTGTTGGTCCTGTGTGACAATGGTTTAAAATTTTACTAGCTTCATCTCCAAATACACATCGGCGTATTATTCCATCGGGACTACTTTTAAACAGATGTGGATCTTCCCAAAAATAGTGTTTTATATCACTGAAGAATTTCTTTCGTCTTTGGTACGATAATCCTTTTTCAAGGAATCCACAAACTAAGTAGTTTGCATAGTCTGCAAACCATGAAATTTCATTATAATCTTTCTTCAATAGATATTCATCAGGAAAGTTGTCTTGTATAGCCGATTCATTTAGAACTTCTAATTCGGGATTTTCAAGACGAAAAAGATGATCAGCGGCGTGATTTTCTGCTCCTCTTTTATCTCGGATTTCAATATCAAACTCTTGTAAGAGTAAGATCCAACGGATTAATCTTGGTTTAGCATCTTGTTTTGAAAATAGGTATCTAAGAGCAGAATGGTCGGTATAGACCACCGTTTTTGCTAGAACGAGATATGATCGAAATTTGTCAAAAGCAAAGACAATAGCAAGGAGTTCTTTTTCAGTAGTTGTATAGTTCGTTTGTGCTCCTTGTAACATCTTACTAGCATAATATATAGGTTGAAATCGTTTTTCAATCCTTTGTCCTAAAACGGCTCCCATTGCAAAATCACTTGCATCGCACATTAGTTCAAATGGTAGATTCCAATTTGGTGTTATCATGATCGGTGCATTAGTGAGTTTCTCTTTAAGAATATTAAAAGATTTGATACACTCATCTGAAAAGATGAATGGAGCATCCTTTTCTAGGAGTTTATTCATAGGAGTGGCAATTTTAGAAAAATCTTTTATGAAACGTCGGTAAAAACCGGCATGCCCTAGAAAACTCCTAACTCCTCTAACATTGGTGGGATGTGGAAGTTTAGCAATTACATCTACTTTAGCTCTATCCACTTCAATTCCTTCTTTTGAAATTTTATGACCAAGAACGATGCCTTCTTTAACCATGAAATGGCATTTCTCCCAATTAAGTACTAGATTTGATTGTTCGCATCTAATAAGCATTCGTTCCAGATTAACTAGACATGATTCAAATGTATCACCGAAGACTGAAAAGTCATCCATGAAAACTTCCATGCATTCTTCTATTATGTCGTGAAAAATCGCCATCATACACCTTTGAAAGGTTGCAGGGGCGTTGCAAAGTCCAAATGGCATGCGTTTGTAAGCAAAAGTACCATAAGGGCACGTGAATGTGGTTTTCTCTTGATCTTCGGGTGCTATTGGAATTTGAAAATATCCGGAAAATCCATCTAGAAAACAATAGTAACTGTTTCCGGCTAATCTTTCCAACATTTGATCTATGAAAGGTAAGGGAAAGTGATCTTTTCTGGTGGCGTCATTTAATTTTCTATAATCAATACACACACGCCATCCTGTTACAGTCCTAGTAGGAATAAGCTCATTTTTCTCATTTGTAATGACAGTCATGCCACCCTTCTTAGGCACGCATTGAACTGGGCTTACCCATGGACTATCAGAAATTGGATAAATTAAACCTGCATCTAGCAGTTTAATAATCTCTTTCTTAACTACATCTTGCATATTAGGATTTAGTTTTCGTTGGCGTTGCACATACGTTTTATGGCCTTCTTCCATAAGGATTTTATGTGTGCAATACGAAGGACTTATTCCTTTAATATCATGAATCTTCCATGCAATGGCTGGTTTATGAGCTTTCAACACAGAAATGAGTTGTGATTTCTCATTTTCAGTAAGAGAAGACGATATTATTACAGGTAATTCAGATTCACCATGTAAATAAGCGTATTCCAAATGGTTTGGAAGTGGCTTTAATTCTAATTTCGGAGGTTATTCTATCGATGATTTGTATCGATATCTGTCTTCTTCTTTTAGCATTTGAATTTCTTCTATTGTTGGTTCATATCCATTAGCTATAAGTGTAGCTAACATTTCAGCTTCATCAATTGGTTCATTACCTTCTCCTAAAGAACATTCTCCTGTTCCTTGTAATTCTGGAAATTCTTCTAATAATTCTGCATGTGCATCTATAGTTTGAATATAATAACATGTATCATCTGCAGATTGTGGTTGTTGCATTGCTCTATCAACTGAAAAGGTAACACTCTCATCCTCTATACTTAGGGTCAATTTCTTACCGAACACGTCTATCATTGCTTTAGCCGTGTTTAAGAATGGTCTTCCTAATATGAGAGGAACTTGAGAATCTTCTTCCATGTCCAGAACAACAAAATCTACTGGAAATACTAAAGTACCAACTTTAACTAGCATGTTCTCCATTATCCCTCTAGGATATTTTATTGATCTATCGGCTAGTTGTATGCTTATTCTGGTTGGTTTCAATTCTCCAAGGTCTAGTTTAGCGTATAGTGAATACGGCATTAGATTTATACTAGCACCTAAGTCTGCCAATGCTTCTATTGAACTAAGACTACCCAGAAAACATGGAATTGTGAAACTTCCTGGATCAGATAGTTTTTCTGGTATCTTATTCAACAGCACTGCTGAACAATTAGCATTCATGGTAACAGCCGAGAGTTCTTCCATTTTCTTTCTATTTGAGATTAGATCTTTCAAGAATTTAGCATATCTAGGCATTCCTGAAATCACATCAATGAAAGGAAGATTTACATTTATCTGTTTAAACATATCCAAGAATTTGGATTGCTCGGCTTCAAGTTTCTCTTTCTTCATTTTACTCGGGTAAGGAAGTGGTGGTTGGTATGGTTTAACATAAGGTTTAGCCTTAACTGTGTTATCTTCATTAACCTTTTCAACTACCGGTTCTTTTTCCTTATCTTGATCAGATTGTGGTTCTTGTGGAGTAGGAATAGCTTCATCAGAAGTTACAGGTATTTCAGGTGGTTTAAGTGTTGTACCACTTCTTGTGGTAATGGCTTTAGCTGTTTCATTCCGGGGGTTAGCATTTGTATCACTAGGTAGACTTCCCGGTTTTCTTTCACCTATTAACCTTGCTAGGTTACTTACTTCTTGTTCCAGATTTTGAATAGAAGCTTGTTGATTTCTAAATGCTTGAGCATTTTGTTCATTGGTTTGTTTTTGAGATGTGAAAAACTGCGTTTGAGTTTCAACTAGCTTCGTCATTATATCTTCTAAATTCGGCTTTTTATCATCGGTTTGTTGTGGTGGTTTGTTTTGAAAATTGGGTCTTTGCTGATTGTAAGTATTATTGGATACTTGTTGATTGGTAGGACCTTGTTGGTTGTTGTATGGAATATTTCTGTTATAATTCTGGTTTTGATTGTAAATCGGTCTTGGCGGTTGATAATTATTCTGATAATTATTTCCAGGCCTTTGGTTTATATATGAAATATTCTCTCTTTGTTCCATTGTTAATTCAATACTGAGACAATCTTTTGTCAAATGTGGTCCTCCACACTGCTCACAACTAATTCGTATTGAGTGAATATCTTTAGTCATCTTTTCCATTCGTCTCTCGACAGCATCTATCTTTGCGGAAATGGAATCTAAGTCATGGCTAGAATCGGCTCTAGCTGCTTTAGATGATCTAACGATATCTTTTTCTTGGTGCCACTCATGTTAGTGGGAAGCAGTGTTATCAATAATTTTGTAAGCATCAGTTTCGGTTTTCTTCATAATAGAACCACCAGCTGCTATATCTATGTCTTTCCTTGTAGTGATGTCGCATCCTTGGTAGAATATTTGTACTATTTGACAGGTGTCTAAACCATGTTGCGGACATCCTCTTAACAACTTTCCAAATCTTGTCCACGCCTCATATAGAGTTTTATTTGGTTTCTGTGTGAACGTAACAATTTCTGCTTGAAGTCTTACGGCTTTAGATGCAGGAAAGAATTGTTTAAGAAATTTTTCAACTAAAACGTCCCATGTATCGATCGCCCCTTCAGGTAACGATTCCAACCAATCTTTGGCTTCTCCCTTTAAAGTCCAGGGAAATAACATGAGATATATCTATTCATCCTCCACTTCTCGGATTTTAAATAGTGTGCAGATCCTATTAAAGGTACGTAGATGTTCATTTGGATCTTCCTTCGACGCACCACTAAATTGGCATTGATTAGTCACCATGTGTAGAATTTGTCCTTTGATTTCATAATCTGGCGCATTAATGTTTGGATGAGTAATTGCGTTACCTTGGCCAGTGCGTTTAGCTCTCATTCGGTCTTCCATACTTAAAGGTTCCAGATTCTCCATAATTGAATTTGTTGAATCGGAATCACTAGAGGATTCTGATTTAATGGTTCGTTCCTCAACAATCTCTGTTTGAATGATTGGTGGTTCCGGAGGAAAATTTAATGGTTCAGGATCTACGAATCGTCCCTGAATATTCTCCGGATTCTCAATTGTGAGGTCGGGTTCAAAAAATGGATTATCGGAAATTTGAACTGGAGTACTTGGTCGACTGGATGACGATTCTAAAGAAAAATCAACGGTAGTAATATTTGCTAAATGTCTTGATCTAGTTACAGGTGGTGAACGTACAAAAGGTGGTGAACGTCTTGCTCGGTGCATTCACTGAATATCCTATTAGTTTTTAAAAGGAAAGAAAAATTATAATAAGTTATCCAATCAATAGACTTTTCTGATTTTGCCCACGTTTCGAATAGCCAAAAGATGCAGCAGAGGGGCAGGATTCGTTTGGTCTCAATATAATTGAGGACTGTTTGGCTCCAATAACCCGGTCCACGTACAAATCCAACTATTACTACGAACTAGAAAATTTTGATGTCTATCAATTTAACCACTTAAAATAAATTTTCGTAATTTTAAGAAATTTAGATAAGAAGTAGAATAAAAATCTATGTCCTAAAAACTAGAATAGCGAGAAATAAGAAAGAAAAAGAGTTCGTCGAAAAAGGTCGAAAAAGAAAAATGGTTAAAACATAAAAGGTGACGGAAAAATAAAAGAAACTTATAAAACTTAAAAATACTTGACTAACCTAACCTTATTACTACAACTAACTTAAAATTATAATCGCAAATTGAGATTACTAATTGGAATGATAATTGATACATAGGTAAAAGTCGTCTAAAAATATTAAAGCTTACAGGAAAAACTAAATCACAAATGGAAATAACTTAAAAAGAAACTAAAACTTAAAAAGGCGTCGCAAAATTCTAAAGCACCTAAATCTTAGTCTAAAGAAAAAGCACTTAAGGAATTCTACGGCAAAGCCTAAAAATCTAGAAGTAAAAATAACTATGGCAAAAACAAAGTTTAAAACTAAATATGAGCAAAAATACAAATATTACGCTAAAACAATTAAAAAGGGATAAAATATAAAAATATACAAAAAGTTGTAAAAAGTACAATTTTTTATAAAAATATTATTTTTATATTATTTATTTTATAAAACTATTAATTTTACAATTTAATTAAACTAATTTAACTAAAATATAAATTAAATAAAAAGTAAAACTTTAAAATAAAACTAATTATAATAATAATAATAATAATTAGGGTTAATAATTATAATAATTAATAATTACCCGTAATAAATGCAGAATTAGGGTTCTGTCGCGTGTCAGAGTATCTCCGCGACTTGCGGTATTTCAAGCAGTAAACCCCGCGAGTCGCGGGGTTTCAAAATTCAACCCTGGAACAGTTTAAAACTGACGCGTTTTTTTTTTTTATATTTTCTGTTTTATATTTTATGTTTATATCAAAATATTTGTATAATAAAAAAAAACTTATATTTAAAAACTTAAATAAAAATAGAACTTCTTTATAAATTTAAAAATATCTTAAAAATATATACGTAATCTATCTCTCTTTCAATATATACGTAAAAATATATATATAATTTATATTTTAATTTTAATTTTAATTTTAATTTTAATTTTAATTTTAAATCCTAATAATAAGGGTATGTTAGCGAATGTTGTAAGGGTGTAAGTCGAAATTCTGTCCGTGTAACGCTACGCTATTTTTAATCATTGTAAGTTATGTTCAACCTTTTTATATTAATGTCTCGTAGCTAAGTTATTATTATGCTTATTTAATCCAAAGTAATCATGATGTTGGGCTAATTACTAAAATTGCTAAACACTCGTCGTACATCACTTGTTAGACACGATTTGCACCCGTAATAAGGTTTGCAAGTTCTTATTACGCACACACGCCGCATCGACTCGTTAGTACAGCGACCGTCTCGGTCGATGATATAAACAAACACAACCAAAATTCTACGCGGTACAATCACACGCGAGAATTATTACCACAACACAAATAATATATTAATAATATCCGCATTACCAATATAAACGTTAGTCAACCTATAAACAAGGCACTAACTAAACCCATTCCGACCCGTAATCCTACAAGTCCCGCAACAAATTAAGCACACACAAAAGTCTAAGTCTAGGCACCTATCTCAAGTCACCTAAATCCCTTAGACCATGCTCTGATACCACTTGAAACAACCCAACCCGTATTAAAACCGGCCCATAAAAAGTTTTCCTTTTAATATGCTTTAAATAATACTTTAGGTCCCGTTACACATATTCCAAAACGTATTTGTTATCAAAGTAAGTTCATCGAACTTAAAACATACATTAATGATTTAAACTCCTTAATACAATGGTTCATTAATTAAATCGTAAACCGGTTATAATCATTATGACCCGACTAGTTACGTTTACACAAAACCGAGCATGGTGATTTGGGACTGCGCTACCCAAAACCTAATCGAGTCCAAAAGCAAGATCTTCTAAAGCAACCTAGCCGAGATCTCTAATTCCCAAGCTTACCCGAGCCGCCAAGCATGCGAACCTATAAAAATATCAACAACGAGAGGGTAAGCTAACGCTTAGTGAGTGAGAATATACTACATACATATATATGCATAAAATGAACACGCCACAAAATAGCAAATACCGCATACCGGAGCATCCAAGCATAAAGTCAAGCTAGTCTAAGCATACCGTAAGATCACTAAGCAATGAGCTTAAGATACATCAACAAAATATAAGTTCGCCAACAACGATGTGAACAATGCCAATAAGCTACACCCGGAGGGTTAGATACAACACGACAATACAACATTATATGTATACAATATATATGTATATATATGTATATATCTCTCGAATAACATAATTTGCTTACGCTTACAACACAATAACCATGGTTAACCAATCGTACAAGAGAACGGTACATGTAAGTCCGTTGGAGTTCATAACATCCACTAGTGTTACTTATACACCGCGTAATCACTAGTCCCCCGGGTGATGTCTTAAACACCGCGACTAATTCACCCCCATGACAATGTGGCGTCTTAAACACCGCGACGAATCCACACGCCAATCAAAATAATGAGTGGTGTCTTGAACACCGCGACAATTCCACTCCCATGACAATGTGGTGTCTTAACCACCGCGACAATACCACATGCCAATCAAACAATGAGTAGTGTCTTAAACACCGCGACACTACTACTCGTTACTTAGAATGTGGTGTCTTGAACACCGCGACAATACCACATTCATACTACACAAATACATACATTATATACGTACACGCATAATTATTCCACTCACAATATTAACCCTTCGCCATTGGGGTTATATAATCCACATCACACGCCCATGTGATAGAGTACACGCAAGGTGTGCACCTCGTCAAAGATGGTCAACCAAAACGCACAACCGTGCCAATCGGAACTACACAAGTCCATCAATCCACCTATATGTGAAGTGAGCTCTATAACCGAGAACCACTTCACCCGACCCGCACCCATCCTACACATACATATGCATATAGGATATTAACACTCACCTTGTCGCCTTGAAGAAATGCTTCCAAGTAATCCGCAACTCTTCAATGGAAAGTACCTAATCCATTATCACAAATTCAACAACACACTTAGATTGGATTTACAAACCAACCCAATTTGACACTTAGTGCAAATTCGACCCAAATGCACTTCCAAGGACAAACCGCGTCCAAACTTATAATTCGACGTATTTATATATAACCACATACGCTTGACTGGGTACGGTGGGCGGGATATCTATAAATACCAATAATTATTCATTTTACCTGACACGGAACTGGATTAATAGTTAATAGACTTGTTGAAACAGGGGTGAATTACATTCAAGGGTAATTGGTGTAATTGTTAACAAAGTAGTAAAACCTTGGTTTACACGCAGTCGATAACCTGGTGTATTCATTAAACAAAGTATTAAAACCTTGTTACAATTCGAATCCCCAATTAGTTGGAATATTTGACTTCGGGAATAAGAATAATTTGACAAAGGCTTTCGCTCTTTATATTTATGACTGATGGACTATTATGGATAAATCCGTATGGACATATTAAATAATCCAGGACAAAGGACAATTAACCCATGGGCATAAAACTAAAATCAACACGTCAAACATCATGATTACGGAAGTTTAAATAAGCATAATTCTTTTATTTCATATTTAATTTCCTTTATTTTATATTTAATTGCACTTCTTATTATCGCATTTTTATTTATTGTTATTGTATTTAATTGCACTTTTAATTATCGTACTTTTTAATTATCGCAAGTTTATTTTATCGCACTTTTATTATTCGCAATTTCATTATCGTTATTTACTTTACGCTTTAAATTAAGTCTTGTATTTATTTATTATTTTACATTTGGTTTTAACTGCGACTAAAGTTTTAAAATCGACAAACCGGTCATTAAACGGTAAAAACCCCCCTTTATAATAATAATATTACTTATATATATATATATATATATATATATATATATATATATATATATATATATATATATATATATTTGTATTTTTATAAAAGTAAACTAATATAGCGTTAAGCTTTGTTTAAAAAGATTCTCTGTGGAACGAACCGGACTTATTAAAAACTACACTACTGTACGATTAGGTACACTGCCTATAAGTGTTGTAGCAAGGTTTAAGTATATCCATTCTCTAAATAAATAAATATCTTGTGTAAAATTGTATCGTATTTAATAGTATTTCCTATTAAAAATATAGCTATTTTATATACTACTCTGCTAAAACATCAAGTTATTTTTGGCGCCGCTGCCGGGGAATCGCTTAAAAGCGGGAAGCGCAACGCTAATATAAAATTTTCAAATCTGAGACCCACCAAACCCACAAAAATATTTTGCAAACACCGGTGAAGGGTTATTCCGGAAAACTTATCTAGGGTAAAAACTAGATGTAATTTTCAAAAGATCAAATGTTTTCATAAAGATCCAATTTCCTTAATGGATCTAAATTTTTATAGCCATGTGGGACTGTAAACCATATCGTTACTACCATTGTTTATACCGCCGTAAAGAAATCACTGATGTACAAAGTGTGAAGAATAAAGAAGTGATTCTAGTATTTCAAGACGATATTGCTTGAGGACAAGCAATGCTCATGTGTGGGAATATTTGATAAAGCTAAAAACGAACATATATTTCATAGCATTATTCCTCAAGAAAGACAAGCTTTTAGTTGCAATTGTTCTATTTACAAGTGATATTCGTTTAAATAATAAAAGGTGAAGACAAAAGACAGATTCGACGAATTGAAGACGCAAACGACCAAAAAGCTCAAAAGTACAAAATACAATCAAAGAGGTTCCAATTATTGATAAGAAACGTCTCGAAATTACAAGAGTACAAGATTCAAAACGCAAATGAAACAACCCAACCCGTATTAAAACCGGCCCATAAAAATTTTTCCTTTTAATATGCTTTAAATAATACTTTAGGTCCCGTTACACATATTCCAAAACGTATTTGTTATCAAAGTAAGTTCATCGAACTTAAAACATACATTAATGATTTAAACTCCTTAATACAATGGTTCATTAATTAAATCGTAAACCGGTTATAATCATTATGACCCGACTAGTTACATTTACACAAAACCGAGCATGGTGATTTGGGACTGCGCCACCCAAAACCTAATCGAGTCCAAAAGCAAGATCTTCTAAAGCAACCTAGCCGAGATCTCTAATTCCCAAGCTTACCCGAGCCGCCAAGCATGCGAACCTATAAAAATATCAACAACGAGAGTGAGAATATACTACATACATATATATGCATAAAATGAACACGCCACAAAATAGCAAATACCGCATACCGGAGCATCCAAGCATAAAGGCAAGCTAGTCTAAGCATACCGTAAGATCACTAAGCAATGAGCTTAAGATACATCAACAAAATATAAGTTCGCCAACAACGATGTGAACAATGCCAATAAGCTACACCCGGAGGGTTAGATACAACACGACAATACAACATTATATGTATACAATATATATGTATATATATGTATATATCTCTCGAATAACATAATTTGCTTACGCTTACAACACAATAACCATGGTTAACCAATCGTACAAGGGAACGGTACATGTAAGTCCGTTGGAGTTCATAACATCCACTAGTGTTACTTATACACCGCGTAATCACTAGTCCCCCGGGTGATGTCTTAAACACCGCGACTAATTCACCCCCATGACAATGTGGCGTCTTAAACACCGCGACGAATCCACACGCCAATCAAAATAATGAGTGGTGTCTTGAACACCGCGACAATTCCACTCCCATGACAATGTGGTGTCTTAACCACCGCGACAATACCACATGCCAATCAAACAATGAGTAGTGTCTTAAACACCGCGACACTACTACTCGTTACTTAGAATGTGGTGTCTTGAACACCGCGACAATACCACATTCATACTACACAAATACATACATTATATACGTACACGCATAATTATTCCACTCACAATATTAACCCTTCGCCATTGGGGTTATATAATCCACATCACACGCCCATGTGATAGAGTACACGCAAGGTGTGCACCTCGTCAAAGATGGTCAACCAAAACGCACAACCGTGCCAATCGGAACTACACAAGTCCATCAATCCACCTATATGTGAAGTGAGCTCTATAACCGAGAACCACTTCACCCGACCCGCACCCATCCTACACATACATATGCATATAGGATATTAACACTCACCTTGTCGCCTTGAAGAAATGCTTCCAAGTAATCCGAAACTCTTCAATGGAAAGTACCTAATCCATTATCACAAATTCAACAACACACTTAGATTGGATTTACAAACCAACCCAATTTGACACTTAGTGCAAATTCGACCCAAATGCACTTCCAAGGACAAACCGCGTCCAAACTAACCAATAATGACTAACACAAGTGATAATGGTCCTAATATGCCAATTAAACCCGAATACAAGTGTTAAACACTTATCGTTCTCAAAATCGCCCACAAACCCTAATTTTGACCCACAAGGTCAAAATCTCACCATTTACAAGTTTTGACACCAAAACATGTTTACCTCGGTTTTATACTTCAACTTAATCCATTTTAAGTTTATAAACCTTAATAAATCAATAATCGGGTCATAATCCTCAACAAACCCTAATTTTGACTCTAGTCAAAATTAGTCAACCATGAAAACCCTAAAAGTCTTCAAAACACCAATAATCCCTAATGCTAATGATTATACACCATTCTCAAGTCTTAAACATGGTTAAATCATTAACCAACCCAAAACCCGCCTTTAACACTTATATACCCGAATCTTGGTGTTAATCTCCAATTAGCAACTAAATGGGTTTCACCTATGAATCATACAATCAAAAGCCCCAAATTTGAATGATGAACACGAAAATGAATTTCGGAGTTAGAGCTTACCACTAGTATCACCGTGTAGCTAAGAACGAGGAGAACACACTTGTCAACTACGCCAAAGATCAATTCTCGATTCTTCCTTTCCAAAAATCCGTTTGAATCCAATTGGGTGTTTGAGTTTTTGAGAGGAAAATGAAATGAAAAGGGAAAAGAAATTAGGAAATGAAAGGAGTGGATGAGATTTAAGATCTCAATCTGGTTCAAACGCGAAAAGACCAAAATGCCCTTATTATTCTCTTAAAATTACAAAATCCGGAATCAGTTTGCCAGCATGGTCGCGCCGCGACCCTATTCGTCGCGCCGCGACGATTGCCTCGAACTGGTGGCTTTGTTTACAAGCTTTCTGATCCTGATTCTAGTGTAATGCCGCGCCGCGACCTTCTGTGTCGCGCCGCGACCCAAGGCGTGATCTGACATAACCTTTCGCACTCAAAGCTTTAATACTAGAAAATGTCCCGAACCCTTCATACGCCTATCGTACATACCCAATTCACCTATAAATCATGTACGGGGAAAAACGGGGTGTTACAACTCTCCCCCACTTAAATTCGATCACGTCCTCGTGATCCTAGTCACGAACCCAAACGGACCCACACTTCACGGTCCTCAAACTTAAGTCCAAACCGACTTTCCTAAGCAATTCTTCCCACCGAATTGCCTTTAACAACTAAATCGTCACCCGCGATTTATCAAATCCACAATCCGAGCACTAAAACCATGCTCATTCCCTGACATCGGGAAAACTCAATCAATCTCGTACAAAGATATCAATCCCTTAGCGTACCCTTACCGAGTACAATGCTAAAAGCAACCAAGTCTCAACCTAAGGTCAACAACCTGAAACAATGAAGACCGAACCAAACGAATCCTTATGGATAACACTTACCACTTAACATCCCTTGTAGTGCGCAATACGACCAATACTCAACTACCGCACCATCATAAACAAACGGCTAGAACCGATAGCGCCCAAAACGACTATGGCAACGCTAATCCAAAGGTGTACAAAATCAACTATCGTCACACCCGTAACAACACGTGAGCGAAACACGGCTATCGCATCACTAATCATACCACATGGTCCTCGCGACCCCACCATCGGCGTATAAAAACACCCGATTGATCACACAACACGGTCCTTACGACTCCACCATTGGTGTATAAAACAACCAACAGATCAACATCACGGTCCTTACGACCCCACCATCGGTGTATAAAACAACCGACAGATCACACAACACGAAGGCTGGCCGAAAACACACGCGCCTTAGTGAATCCGAACTACACGCGATTCACTACCATGATGAAGTCAGCGAACCCGAATATCATGCTTCACCAATCAATAATCCCATGATGAAGTCAGCGGACCCCGAAGGTCATGCTTCACCAATCTCAACACCGGATGAAGTCAGCGGACTCCGAAAGTCATGCTTCACCTATATAACACCTCGCTCATGATGAAATCAGCGGACCCCGAAGGTCATGCTCCACCAATCGCATACTCCCATGATGAAGTCAGCGGACCCTAAAGGTCATGCTTCATCAATCACCAATACCATGATGAAGTCAGCGGACCCGAAAGTCATGCTTCATCAATCAACGCCCTTTTGGCCTCGAACGACGAGTAGCGTAACATCGCGCTCTGCTACGCCATAGTGAATCCTAACGGATACCACTAACCATTCACATACACGAGCAAGAACCACCTATATCAAACATAGGCACAAAACAATTATTCTCTAGAAGAGAATCCGACACACACCTCCCTTAACCGAAGGATTTCACCTTGCTCGCCAAACACGTCCATTATCTCTCAATCGAGATTTACCCCATTACCACCTCGGTGATAATTCAAATCCAAACCATAAGTACAATTTATCCGAAATTGTAATCTACCACAAATCGTCCAAAATCAGGTCTCGACAACATTTTCCGGATCTACCAAAAGCATCATCCGAAATCTCACACTAAAACTTCCTCGTGCGGGAGTGTAATTCCCCCATTTGGAACTACGTCCCATATCCACAACTCGTACAACCGTACAATGCTACCTAAGGTATACTTTACAAAGATTGGGCTCACACGACCCGTCACCATATCTTGCTCCAGCCTTGAGCACACAAAGGATTTCAATCAATCCTTAAACACTTCGAGCAAAAAGTGTACCACGATTACACAAACCATACCTTCGCAATCATCCAATTGCTTTAGTTTGTCAAATTACACCTAGTCACTCATGTACCTAAGGATTTCACTTCGGTACCCTAAGTACAATGTAACCGCAACATAATCGGAGTCGAACACCATGCTAGTAGGTATAAAAGAGGCACCTAATGTTGCGTCATATTGACTCCATTACCAACACACATCGAGATTTAAAACACTCGATCTCAAGGGTTCCAACCAACTGACGAACCTCATGATTCATCACTTCATCATAAAAGCGAACACGCGCTTAACAACCAAACACCAAAACCATTCCCGTGGCTTGGTAGAAACGTTTCCCAAATACTAAGGAATGTTTGGTTGCACCAAGTCTTACGCCCTTTGCCCGTCAATCAAACATCAACATATGGTACTTCCTTTAGGAACGTCACCCACAACAATAACATGCACAACAAAAGGCATACTACACAAACTCAAACGGCACTTAATAAATAATCAAAAGACATATTTATTAAATTGAAACGTACCTTAACGTCTCCTTGCCGCACCCGTCCCCGCTAACTTGGGACATTCCGACTTAAGATGTCCTTCTTTTTGGCAATTGAAGCACACCATACCATCACCCTTTGGTACCGAACATTCCCAAGACTTGTGACCCCTCACGCCACAATTGTAACATCTAGCCGCACTAGAATCCGACATACCCGTTCGCGTACCACCCGTGCTCACACTCGGACCCTTAGCCCTCTTACTCGGAGCACCATACGAAACGACCCTTCGCTCACTTGAAGGTTCACCCTTTTTCGATCGTGAATACGACTCGAAACCTCTAGCCAAGTCGAATAATTCCGAAAACGATTTCGCTTGACCCCGACTAATTTTACTTTTCAAGTCATCATTCAAGGTCCGATAGAAATCCCCCATCAACAAACGATCATTCCCCAAATACTCCGGACAAAAACGAGCCTTCGCCATAAAGGTCGTCTTGAGAGTACTCAAATCCATAGATCCTTGTCGCAAATTTCGCAACTCATTACGCAATTCCAACAAATCGGCCGAAGTCCGGAACTCCTCGAAGAATTCCTCCTTAAAGTCGTCCCACGATAAAGCCATAAACGTCTCGCCACCGACAAGATCAATCTTACCATCCAACCAATCCCTTGCCCTACCCCGCAACAAACTCGTAGCGAGTCTCGTCTTTCTCTCAGGAGGGCAATCAATAGTACGGAAACACCCTTCGACATCCAAAATCCAAGTTGTGCTTATCAAAGGATCTGGCTTTCCGTCGTACATTGGGGGTTTAGTCCTCATGAAGCTCTTAAGACAACGCTCCATTTCGCTACTACTTTGAAGTTCGGAATACTTCCTATCCATTTCTTCTCGAAACGCACTCATTTGCTCCGCAATGGTGGCCGCAACTCTAGCGTTAAACTCCAAATCGTTCGTCTCGATCCCACTTCCCGTTGCCATTCTAAGGAATGCAAAGCGATTAGATCACGAACGTATAAAACCACACACACAACACCGGCCCATCTTGCTAAACACTCGTCGTACATCACTTGTTAGACACGATTTGCACCCGTAATAAGGTTTGCAAGTTCTTATTACGCACACACGCCGCATCGACTCGTTAGTACAACGACCGTCTCGGTCGATGATATAAACAAACACAACCAAAATTCTACGCGGTACAATCACACGCGAGAATTATTACCACAACACAAATAATATATTAATAATATCCGCATTACTAATATAAACGTTAGTCAACCTATAAACAAGGCACTAACTAAACCCATTCCGACCCGTAATCCTACAAGTCCCGCAACAAATTAAGCACACACAAAAGTCTAAGTCTAGGCACCTATCTCAAGTCACCTAAATCCCTTAGACCATGCTCTGATACCACTTGAAACAACCCAACCCGTATTAAAACCGGCCCATAAAAAGTTTTCCTTTTAATATGCTTTAAATAATACTTTAGGTCCCGTTACACATATTCCAAAACGTATTTATTATCAAAGTAAGTTCATCGAACTTAAAACATACATTAATGATTTAAACTCCTTAATACAATGGTTCATTAATTAAATCGTAAACCGGTTATAATCATTATGACCCGACTAGTTACGTTTACACAAAACCGAGCATGGTGATTTGGGACTGCGCTACCCAAAACCTAATCGAGTCCAAAAGCAAGATCTTCTAAAGCAACCTAGCCGAGATCTCTAATTCCCAAGCTTACCCGAGCCGCCAAGCATGCGAACCTATAAAAATATCAACAACGAGAGGGTAAGCTAACGCTTAGTGAGTGAGAATATACTACATACATATATATGGATAAAATGAACACGCCACAAAATAGCAAATACCGCATACCGGAGCATCCAAGCATAAAGGCAAGCTAGTCTAAGCATACCGTAAGATCACTAAGCAATGAGCTTAAGATACATCAACAAAATATAAGTTCGCCAACAACGATGTGAACAATGCCAATAAGCTACACCCGGAGGGTTAGATACAACACGACAATACAACATTATATGTATACAATATATATGTATATATATGTATATATCTCTCGAATAACATAATTTGCTTACGCTTACAACACAATAACCATGGTTAACCAATCGTACAAGAGAACGGTACATGTAAGTCCGTTGGAGTTCATAACATCCACTAGTGTTACTTATACACCGCGTAATCACTAGTCCCCCGGGTGATGTCTTAAACACCGCGACTAATTCACCCCCATGACAATGTGGCGTCTTAAACACCGCGATGAATCCACACGCCAATCAAAATAATGAGTGGTGTCTTGAACACCGCGACAATTCCACTCCCATGACAATGTGGTGTCTTAACCACCGCGACAATACCACATGCCAATCAAACAATGAGTAGTGTCTTAAACACCGCGACACTACTACTCGTTACTTAGAATGTGGTATCTTGAACACCGCGACAATACCACATTCATACTACACAAATACATACATTATATACGTACACGCATAATTATTCCACTCACAATATTAACCCTTCGCCATTGGGGTTATATAATCCACATCACACGCCCATGTGATAGAGTACACGCAAGGTGTGCACCTCGTCAAAGATGGTCAACCAAAACGCACAACCGTGCCAATCGGAACTACACAAGTCCATCAATCCACCTATATGTGAAGTGAGCTCTATAACCGAGAACCACTTCACCCGACCCGCACCCATCCTACACATA
The DNA here is from genome assembly GCF_046630445.1 of Rutidosis leptorrhynchoides. Taxonomy (NCBI): domain Eukaryota; kingdom Viridiplantae; phylum Streptophyta; class Magnoliopsida; order Asterales; family Asteraceae; genus Rutidosis; species Rutidosis leptorrhynchoides. The sequence continues at coordinate 648,985,089 of NC_092335.1, forward strand.
CATATGCATATAGGATATTAACACTCACCTTGTCGCCTTGAAGAAATGCTTCCAAGTAATCCGCAACTCTTCAATGGAAAGTACCTAATCCATTATCACAAATTCAACAACACACTTAGATTGGATTTACAAACCAACCCAATTTGACACTTAGTGCAAATTCGACCCAAATGCACTTCCAAGGACAAACCGCGTCCAAACTTATAATTCGACGTATTTATATATAACCACATACGCTTGACTGGGTACGGTGGGCGGGATATCTATAAATACCAATAATTATTCATTTTACCTGACACGGAACTGGATTAATAGTTAATAGACTTGTTGAAACAGGGGTGAATTACATTCAAGGGTAATTGGTGTAATTGTTAACAAAGTAGTAAAACCTTGGTTTACACGCAGTCGATAACCTGGTGTATTCATTAAACAAAGTATTAAAACCTTGTTACAATTCGAATCCCCAATTAGTTGGAATATTTGACTTCGGGAATAAGAATAATTTGACAAAGGCTTTCGCTCTTTATATTTATGACTGATGGACTATTATGGATAAATCCGTATGGACATATTAAATAATCCAGGACAAAGGACAATTAACCCATGGGCATAAAACTAAAATCAACACGTCAAACATCATGATTACGGAAGTTTAAATAAGCATAATTCTTTTATTTCATATTTAATTTCCTTTATTTTATATTTAATTGCACTTCTTATTATCGCATTTTTATTTATTGTTATTGTATTTAATTGCACTTTTAATTATCGTACTTTTTAATTATCGCAAGTTTATTTTATCGCACTTTTATTATTCGCAATTTCATTATCGTTATTTACTTTACGCTTTAAATTAAGTCTTGTATTTATTTATTATTTTACATTTGGTTTTAACTGCGACTAAAGTTTTAAAATCGACAAACCGGTCATTAAACGGTAAAAACCCCCCTTTATAATAATAATATTACTTATATATATATATATATATATATATATATTTGTATTTTTATAAAAGTAAACTAATATAGCGTTAAGCTTTGTTTAAAAAGATTCCCTGTGGAACGAACCGGACTTACTAAAAACTACACTACTGTACGATTAGGTACACTGCCTATAAGTGTTGTAGCAAGGTTTAAGTATATCCATTCTCTAAATAAATAAATATCTTGTGTAAAATTGTATCGTATTTAATAGTATTTCCTATTAAAAATATAGCTATTTTATATACTACTCTGCTAAAACATCAAGTTATTTTTGGCGCCGCTGCCGGGGAATCGCTTAAAAGCGGGAAGCGCAACGCTAATATAAAATTTTCAAATCTGAGACCCACCAAACCCACAAAAATATTTTGCAAACACCGGTGAAGGGTTATTCCGGAAAACTTATCTAGGGTAAAAACTAGATGTAATTTTCAAAAGATCAAATGTTTTCATAAAGATCCAATTTCCTTAATGGATCTAAATTTTTATAGCCATGTGGGACTGTAAACCATATCGTTACTACCATTGTTTATACCGCCGTAAAGAAATCACTGATGTACAAAGTGTGAAGAATAAAGAAGTGATTCTAGTATTTCAAGACGATATTGCTTGAGGACAAGCAATGCTCATGTGTGGGAATATTTGATAAAGCTAAAAACGAACATATATTTCATAGCATTATTCCTCAAGAAAGACAAGCTTTTAGTTGCAATTGTTCTATTTACAAGTGATATTCGTTTAAATAATAAAAGGTGAAGACAAAAGACAGATTCGACGAATTGAAGACGCAAACGACCAAAAAGCTCAAAAGTACAAAATACAATCAAAGAGGTTCCAATTATTGATAAGAAACGTCTCGAAATTACAAGAGTACAAGATTCAAAACGCAAATGAAACAACCCAACCCGTATTAAAACCGGCCCATAAAAATTTTTCCTTTTAATATGCTTTAAATAATACTTTAGGTCACGTTACACATATTCCAAAACGTATTTGTTATCAAAGTAAGTTCATCGAACTTAAAACATACATTAATGATTTAAACTCCTTAATACAATGGTTCATTAATTAAATCGTAAACCGGTTATAATCATTATGACCCGACTAGTTACATTTACACAAAACCGAGCATGGTGATTTGGGACTGCGCTACCCAAAACCTAATCGAGTCCAAAAGCAAGATCTTCTAAAGCAACCTAGCCGAGATCTCTAATTCCCAAGCTTACCCGAGCCGCCAAGCATGCGAACCTATAAAAATATCAACAACGAGAGTGAGAATATACTACATACATATATATGCATAAAATGAACACGCCACAAAATAGCAAATACCGCATACCGGAGCATCCAAGCATAAAGGCAAGCTAGTCTAAGCATACCGTAAGATCACTAAGCAATGAGCTTAAGATACATCAACAAAATATAAGTTCGCCAACAACGATGTGAACAATGCCAATAAGCTACACCCGGAGGGTTAGATACAACACGACAATACAACATTATATGTATACAATATATATGTATATATCTCTCGAATAACATAATTTGCTTACGCTTACAACACAATAACCATGGTTAACCAATCGTACAAGGGAACGGTACATGTAAGTCCGTTGGAGTTCATAACATCCACTAGTGTTACTTATACACCGCGTAATCACTAGTCCCCCGGGTGATGTCTTAAACACCGCGACTAATTCACCCCCATGACAATGTGGCGTCTTAAACACCGCGACGAATCCACACGCCAATCAAAATAATGAGTGGTGTCTTGAACACCGCGACAATTCCACTCCCATGACAATGTGGTGTCTTAACCACCGCGACAATACCACATGCCAATCAAACAATGAGTAGTGTCTTAAACACCGCGACACTACTACTCGTTACTTAGAATGTGGTGTCTTGAACACCGCGACAATACCACATTCATACTACAAAAATACATACATTATATACGTACACGCATAATTATTCCACTCACAATATTAACCCTTCGCCATTGGGGTTATATAATCCACATCACACGCCCATGTGATAGAGTACACGCAAGGTGTGCACCTCGTCAAAGATGGTCAACCAAAACGCACAACCGTGCCAATCGGAACTACACAAGTCCATCAATCCACCTATATGTGAAGTGAGCTCTATAACCGAGAACCACTTCACCCGACCCGCACCCATCCTACACATACATATGCATATAGGATATTAACACTCACCTTGTCGCCTTGAAGAAATGCTTCCAAGTAATCTGCAACTCTTCAATGGAAAGTACCTAATCCATTATCACAAATTCAACAACACACTTAGATTGGATTTACAAACCAACCCAATTTGACACTTAGTGCAAATTCGACTCAAATGCACTTCCAAGGACAAACCGCGTCCAAACTAACCAATAATGACTAACACAAGTGATAATGGTCCTAATATGCCAATTAAACCCAAATACAAGTGTTAAACACTTATCGTTCTCAAAATCGCCCACAAACCCTAATTTTGACCCACAAGGTCAAAATCTCACCATTTACAAGTTTTGACACCAAAACATGTTTACCTCGGTTTTATACTTCAACTTAATCCATTTTAAGTTTATAAACCTTAATAAATCAATAATCGGGTCATAATCCTCAACAAACCCTAATTTTGACTCTAGTCAAAATTAGTCAACCATGAAAACCCTAAAAGTCTTCAAAACACCAATAATCCCTAATGCTAATGATTATACACCATTCTCAAGTCTTAAACATGGTTAAATCATTAACCAACCCAAAACCCGCCTTTAACACTTATATACCCGAATCTTGGTGTTAATCTCCAATTAGCAACTAAATGGGTTTCACCTATGAATCATACAATCAAAAGCCCCAAATTTGAATGATGAACACGAAAATGAATTTCGGAGTTAGAGCTTACCACTAGTATCACCGTGTAGCTAAGAACGAGGAGAACACACTTGTCAACTACGCCAAAGATCAATTCTCGATTCTTCCTTTCCAAAAATCCGTTTGAATCCAATTGGGTGTTTGAGTTTTTGAGAGGAAAATGAAATGAAAAGGGAAAAGAAATTAGGAAATGAAAGGAGTGGATGAGATTTAAGATCTCAATCTGGTTCAAACGCGAAAAGACCAAAATGCCCTTATTATTCTCTTAAAATTACAAAATCTGGAATCAGTTTGCCAGCATGGTCGCGCCGCGACCCTATTCGTCGCGCCGCGACGATTGCCTCGAACTGGTGGCTTTGTTTACAAGCTTTCTGATCCTGATTCTAGTGTAATGCCGCGCCGCGACCTTCTGTGTCGCGCCGCGACCCAAGGCGTGATCTGACATAACCTTTCGCACTCAAAGCTTTAATACTAGAAAATGTCCCGAACCCTTCATACGCCTATCGTACATACCCAATTCACCTATAAATCATGTACGGGGAAAAACGGGGTGTTACAACTCTCCCCCACTTAAATTCGATCACGTCCTCGTGATCCTAGTCACGAACCCAAACGGACCCACACTTCACGGTCCTCAAACTTAAGTCCAAACCGACTTTCCTAAGCAATTCTTCCCACCGAATTGCCTTTAACAACTAAATCGTCACCCGCAATTTATCAAATCCACAATCCGAGCACTAAAACCATGCTCATTCCCTGACATCGGGAAAACTCAATCAATCTCGTACAAAGATATCAATCCCTTAGCGTACCCTTACCGAGTACAATGCTAAAAGCAACCAAGTCTCAACCTAAGGTCAACAACCTGAAACAATGAAGACCGAACCAAACGAATCCTTATGGATAACACTTACCACTTAACATCCCTTGTAGTGCGCAATACGACCAATACTCAACTACCGCACCATCATAAACAAACGGCTAGAACCGATAGCGCCCAAAACGACTATGGCAACGCTAATCCAAAGGTGTACAAAATCAACTATCGTCACACCCGTAACAACACGTGAGCGAAACACGGCTATCGCATCACTAATCATACCACATGGTCCTCGCGACCCCACCATCGGCGTATAAAAACACCCGATCGATCACACAACACGGTCCTTACGACCCCACCATTGGTGTATAAAACAACCAACAGATCAACATCACGGTCCTTACGACCCCACCATCGGTGTATAAAACAACCGACAGATCACACAACACGAAGGCTGGCCGAAAACACACGCGCCTTAGTGAATCCGAACTACACGCGATTCACTACCATGATGAAGTCAGCGAACCCGAATATCATGCTTCACCAATCAATAATCCCATGATGAAGTCAGCGGACCCCGAAGGTCATGCTTCACCAATCTCAACACCGGATGAAGTCAGCGGACTCCGAAAGTCATGCTTCACCGATATAACACCTCGCTCATGATGAAATCAGCGGACCCCGAAGGTCATGCTCCACCAATCGCATACTCCCATGATGAAGTCAGCGGACCCTAAAGGTCATGCTTCATCAATCACCAATACCATGATGAAGTCAGCGGACCCGAAAGTCATGCTTCATCAATCAACGCCCTTTTGGCCTCGAACGACGAGTAGCGTAACATCGCGCTCTGCTACGCCATAGTGAATCCTAACGGATACCACTAACCATTCACATACACGAGCAAGAACCACCTATATCAAACATAGGCACAAAACAATTATTCTCTAGAAGAGAATCCGACACACACCTCCCTTAACCGAAGGATTTCACCTTGCTCGCCAAACACGTCCATTATCTCTCAATCGAGATTTACCCCATTACCACCTCGGTGATAATTCAAATCCAAACCATAAGTACAATTTATCCGAAATTGTAATCTACCACAAATCGTCCAAAATCAGGTCTCGACAACATTTTCCGGATCTACCAAAAGCATCATCCGAAATCTCACACTAAAACTTCCTCGTGCGGGAGTGTGACTCCCCCATTTGGAACTACGTCCCATATCCACAACTTGTACAACCGTACAATGCTACCTAAGGTATACTTTACAAAGATTGGGCTCACATGACCCGTCACCATATCTTGCTCCAGCCTTGAGCACACAAAGGATTTCAATCAATCCTTAAACACTTCGAGCAAAAAGTGTACCACGATTACACAAACCATACCTTCGCAATCATCCAATTGCTTTAGTTTGTCAAATTACACCTAGTCACTCATGTACCTAAGGATTTCACTTCGGTACCCTAAGTACAATGTAACCGCAACATAATCGGAGTCGAACACCATGCTAGTAGGTATAAAAGAGGCACCTAATGTTGCGTCATATTGACTCCATTACCAACACACATCGAGATTTAAAACACTCGATCTCAAGGGTTCCAACCAACCGACGAACCTCATGATTCATCACTTCATCATAAAAGCGAACACGCGCTTAACAACCAAACACCAAAACCATTCCCGTGGCTTGGTAGAAACGTTTCCCAAATACTAAGGAATGTTTGGTTGCACCAAGTCTTACGCCCTTTGCCCGTCAATCAAACATCAACATATGGTACTTCCTTTAGGAACGTCACCCACAACAATAACATGCACAACAAAAGGCATACTACACAAACTCAAACGGCACTTAATAAATAATCAAAAGACATATTTATTAAATTGAAACGTACCTTAACGTCTCCTTGCCGCACCCGTCCCCGCTAACTTGGGACATTCCGACTTAAGATGTCCTTCTTTTTGGCAATTAAAGCACACCATACCATCACCCTTTGGTACCGAACATTCCCAAGACTTGTGACCCCTCACGCCACAATTGTAACATCTAGCCGCACTAGAATCCGACATACCCGTTCGCGTACCACCCGTGCTCACACTCGGACCCTTAGCCCTCTTACTCGGAGCACCATACGAAACGACCCTTCGCTCACTTGAAGGTTCACCCTTTTTCGATCGTGAATACGACTCGAAACCTCTAGCCAAGTCGAATAATTCCGAAAACGATTTCGCTTGACCCCGACTAATTTTACTTTTCAAGTCATCATTCAAGGTCCGATAGAAATCCCCCATCAACAAACGATCATTCCCCAAATACTCCGGACAAAAACGAGCCTTCGCCATAAAGGTCGTCTTGAGAGTACTCAAATCCATAGATCCTTGTCGCAAATTTCGCAACTCATTACGCAATTCCCACAAATCGGCCGAAGTCCGGAACTCCTCGAAGAATTCCTCCTTAAAGTCGTCCCACGATAAAGCCATAAACGTCTCGCCACCGACAAGATCAATCTTACCATCCAACCAATCCCTTGCCCTACCCCGCAACAAACTCGTAGCGAGTCTCGTCTTTCTCTCAGGAGGGCAATCAATAGTACGAAAACACCCTTCGACATCCAAAATCCAAGTTGTGCTTATCAAAGGATCTGGCTTTCCGTCGTACATTGGGGGTTTAGTCCTCATGAAGCTCTTAAGACAACGCTCCATTTCGCTACTACTTTGAAGTTCGGAATACTTCCTATCCATTTCTTCTCGAAACGCACTCATTTGCTCCGCAATGGTGGCCGCAACTCTAGCGTTAAACTCCAAATCGTTCGTCTCGATCCCACTTCCCGTTGCCATTCTAAGGAATGCAAAGCGATTAGATCACGAACGTATAAAACCACACACACAACACCGGCCCATCTTGCTAAACACTCGTCGTACATCACTTGTTAGACACGATTTGCACCCGTAATAAGGTTTGCAAGTTCTTATTACGCACACACGCCGCATCGACTCGTTAGTACAACGACCGTCTCGGTCGATGATATAAACAAACACAACCAAAATTCTACGCGGTACAATCACACGCGAGAATTATTACCACAACACAAATAATATATTAATAATATCCGCATTACCAATATAAACGTTAGTCAACCTATAAACAAGGCACTAACTAAACCCATTCCGACCCGTAATCCTACAAGTCCCGCAACAAATTAAGCACACACAAAAGTCTAAGTCTAGGCACCTATCTCAAGTCACCTAAATCCCTTAGACCATGCTCTGATACCACTTGAAACAACCCAACCCGTATTAAAACCGGCCCATAAAAAGTTTTCCTTTTAATATGCTTTAAATAATACTTTAGGTCCCGTTACACATATTCCAAAACGTATTTGTTATCAAAGTAAGTTCATCGAACTTAAAACATACATTAATGATTTAAACTCCTTAATACAATGGTTCATTAATTAAATCGTAAACCGGTTATAATCATTATGACCCGACTAGTTACGTTTACACAAAACCGAGCATGGTGATTTGGGACTGCGCTACCCAAAACCTAATCGAGTCCAAAAGCAAGATCTTCTAAAGCAACCTAGCCGAGATCTCTAATTCCCAAGCTTACCCGAGCCGCCAAGCATGCGAACCTATAAAAATATCAACAACGAGAGGGTAAGCTAACGCTTAGTGAGTGAGAATATACTACATACATATATATGCATAAAATGAACACGCCACAAAATAGCAAATACCGCATACCGGAGCATCCAAGCATAAAGGCAAGCTAGTCTAAGCATACCGTAAGATCACTAAGCAATGAGCTTAAGATACATCAACAAAATATAAGTTCGTCAACAACGATGTGAACAATGCCAATAAGCTACACCCGGAGGGTTAGATACAACACGACAATACAACATTATATGTATACAATATATATGTATATATATGTATATATCTCTCGAATAACATAATTTGCTTACGCTTACAACACAATAACCATGGTTAACCAATCGTACAAGGGAATGGTACATGTAAGTCCGTTGGAGTTCATAACATCCACTAGTGTTACTTATACACCGCGTAATCACTAGTCCCCCGGGTGATGTCTTAAACACCGCGACTAATTCACCCCCATGACAATGTGGCGTCTTAAACACCGCGACGAATCCACACGCCAATCAAAATAATGAGTGGTGTCTTGAACACCGCGACAATTCCACTCCCATGACAATTTGGTGTCTTAACCACCGCGACAATACCACATGCCAATCAAACAATGAGTAGTGTCTTAAACACCGCGACACTACTACTCGTTACTTAGAATGTGGTGTCTTGAACACCGCGACAATACCACATTCATACTACACAAATACATACATTATATACGTACACGCATAATTATTCCACTCACAATATTAACCCTTTGCCATTGGGGTTATATAATCCACATCACACGCCCATGTGATAGAGTACACGCAAGGTGTGCACCTCGTCAAAGATGGTCAACCAAAACGCACAACCGTGCCAATCGGAACTACACACAAGTCCATCAATCCACCTATATGTGAAGTGAGCTCTATAACCGAGAACCACTTCACCCGACCCGCACCCATCCTACACATACATATGCATATAGGATATTAACACTCACCTTGTCGCCTTGAAGAAATGCTTCCAAGTAATCCGCAACTCTTCAATGGAAAGTACCTAATCCATTATCACAAATTCAACAACACACTTAGATTGGATTTACAAACCAACCCAATTTGACACTTAGTGCAAATTCGACCCAAATGCACTTCCAAGGACAAACCGCGTCCAAACTTATAATTCGACGTATTTATATATAACCACATACGCTTGACTGGGTACGGTGGGCGGGATATCTATAAATACCAATAATTATTCATTTTACCTGACACGGAACTGGATTAATAGTTAATAGACTTGTTGAAACAGGGGTGAATTACATTCAAGGGTAATTGGTGTAATTGTTAACAAAGTAGTAAAACCTTGGTTTACACGCAGTCGATAACCTGGTGTATTCATTAAACAAAGTATTAAAACCTTGTTACAATTCGAATCCCCAATTAGTTGAAATATTTGACTTCGGGAATAAGAATAATTTGACAAAGGCTTTCGCTCTTTATATTTATGACTGATGGACTATTATGGATAAATCCGTATGGACATATTAAATAATCCAGGATAAAGGACAATTAACCCATGGGCATAAAACTAAAATCAACACGTCAAAGGACAATTTGAATGATCAACACGTTAAGGGCATTTTGGTCTTTTCGCGTTTGAACCAGATTGAGATCTTAAATCTCATCCACTCCTTTCATTTCCTAATTTCTTTTTCCTTTTCATTTCATTTTCCTCTCAAAAACTCAAACACCCAATTGGATTCAAACGAATTTTTGGAAAGGAAGAATCGGGAATTGATCTTTGGCGTAGTTGACAAGTGTGTTCTCCTCGTTCTTAGCTACACGGTGATACTAGTGGTAAGCTCTAACTCCGAAATTCATTTTCGTGTTCATCATTCAAATTGTCCTTTGACGTGTTGATTTTAGTTTTATGCCCATGGGTTAATTGTCCTTTGTCCTGGATTATTTAATATGTCCATACGGATTTGTCCATAATAGTCCATCAGTCATAAATATAAAGAGCGAAAGCCTTCGTCAAATTATTCTTATTCCCGAAGTCAAATATTCCAACTAATTGGGGATTCGAATTGTAACAAGGTTTTAATACTTTGTTTAATGAATACACCAGGTTATCGACTGCATGTAAACCAAGGTTTTACTACTTTGTTAACAATTACACCAATTACCCTTGAATGTAATTCACCCCTGTTTCAACAAGTCTATTAACTATTAATCCAGTTCCGTGTCCGGTAAAATGAATAATTATTGGTATTTATAGATATCCCGCCCACCGTACCCAGTCAAGCGTATGTGGTTATATATAAATACGTCGAATTATAAGTTTGTATATTAAATTAACAAGGTATTGTTTAGTTAATATAAAACCCATTAATAGCCCATAGTCTAATTTCCACAAGTGTCGTTCTTTTATCCAAACCCCAATTATGGTACAAAGCCCAATTACCCAATTTTAGTAATTAGCCCAACATCATGATTACTTTGGATTAAATAAGCATAATAATAACTTAGCTACGAGACATTAATATAAAAAGGTTGAACATAACTTACAATGATTAAAAATAGCGTAGCGTTACACGGACAGAATTTCGACTTACACCCTTACAACATTCGCTAACATACCCTTATTATTAGGATTTAAAATTAAAATATAAATTATATATATATTTTTACGTATATATTGAAAGAGAGATAGATTAAGAGTGTGAAAAATGATCAGAATTCGGTTGGCTTTATAGGGACTTTCAGAATTTGGGCCTCCGCGACTCGCGGCATTTTTTGCCTTCAAACTCCGCGAGTCGCGGAGTTTGTAAATACAGCTCACACAAGTTTGGCTCTTTGTTTACCGACGGTTTTATAAATAAATATAATATATTAAATAATTATAAGAATTATTTAAATATTATATTATATTTATGTGCATAGTTGACTTGTAATTTTTAGTCGGTTGCGTCGAGCGTTGAGAGTTGACTCTGGTCCCGGTTCCGGATTTTCAAACGTCCTTGCGTACAATTTAATATCTTGTACTTTGCGTTTTGAATCTTGTACTCTTGTAATTTCGAGACGTTTCTTATCAATAATTGGAACCTCTTTGATTGTATTTTGTACTTTTGAGCTTTTTGGTCGTTTGCGTCTTCAATTCGTCGAATCTGTCTTTTGTCTTCACCTTTTATTATTTAAACGAATATCACTTGTAAATAGAACAATTGCAACTAAAAGCTTGTCTTTCTTGAGGAATAATGCTATGAAATATATGTTCGTTTTTAGCTTTATCAGAAGGGTGTCCTAGAATGATGGGGATATTCTTATATATGCATCTTGTTAATGTCGGTTACCAGGTGTTCACCATATGAATGATTTTTATCTCTATGTATGGGATGTGTATTGAAATATGAAATCTTGTGGTCTATTATTATGATTTGATATATATAGGTTAAACCTATAACTCACCAACATTTTTGTTGACGTTTTAAGCATGTTTATTTTCAGGTGATTATTAAGAGCTTCCGCTGTCGCATACTTAAATAAGGACAAGATTTGGAGTCCATGCTTGTATGATATTGTGTAAAAACTGCATTCAAGAAACTTATTTTGTTGTAACATATTTGTATTGTAAACCATTATGTAATGGTCGTGTGTAAACAGGATATTTTAGATTATCATTATTTGATAATCTACCTAAAGCTTTTTAAACCTTTATTGATGAAATAAAGGTTATGGTTTGTTTTAAAATGAATGCAGTCTTTGAAAAACGTCTCATATAGAGGTCAAAACCTCGCAACGAAATCAATTAATATGGAACGTTTTTAATCAATAAGAACGGGACATTTCATCAGAAACCATCAGGTCTACTTCAACAACCCGAAATCCCGGAATGGAAATGGGAAAACATTACCATGGATTTCATCACTAAATTGCCAAGGACTGCAAGTGGTTTTGATACTATTTGGGTAATAGTTGATCGTCTCACTAAATCAGCACACTTCCTGCCAATAAGAGAAGACGACAAGATGGAGAAGTTAGCACGAATGTATTTGAAGGAAGTCGTCTCCAGACATGGAATACCAATCTCTATTATCTCTGATAGGGATGGTAGATTTATTTCAAGATTCTGGCAGACATTACAGCAAGCATTAGGAACTCGTCTAGACAAGAGTACTGCCTATCATCCACAAACTGATGGGCAGAGCGAAAGGATGATACAAACGCTTGAAGACATGCTACGAGCATGTGTTATTGATTTCAGAAACAGTTGGGATCGACATCTACCGTTAGCAGAATTTTCCTACAACAACAGCTACCATTCAAGCATTGAGATGGCGCCGTTTGAAGCACTTTATGGTAGAAAATGCAGGTCTCCGATTTGTTGGAGTGAAGTGGGGGATAGACAAATTACGGGTCCGGAGATTATACAAGAAACTACCGAGAAGATCATCCAAATTCAACAACGGTTGAAAACCGCCCAAAGTCGACAAAAGAGCTACGCTGACATTAAAAGAAAAGATATAGAATTTGAAATTGGAGAGATGGTCATGCTTAAAGTTGCACCTTGGAAAGGCGTTGTTCGATTTGGTAAACGAGGGAAATTAAATCCAAGGTATATTGGGCCATTCAAGATTATTGATCGTGTCGGACCAGTAGCTTACCGACTTGAGTTACCTCAACAACTCGCGGCTGTACATAACACTTTCCACGTCTCGAATTTGAAGAAATGTTTTGCTAAAGAAGATCTCACTATTCCGTTAGATGAAATCCAAATCAACGAAAAACTTCAATTCATCGAAGAACCCGTCGAAATAATGGATCGTGAGGTTAAAAGACTTAAGCAAAACAAGATACCAATTGTTAAGGTTCGATGGAATGCTCGTAGAGGACCCGAGTTCACCTGGGAGCGTGAAGATCAGATGAAGAATAAATACCCGCATCTATTTCCAGAAGATTCGTCAACACCTTCAACAGCTTAAAATTTCGGGACGAAATTTATTTAACGGGTAGGTACTGTAGTGACCCGAACTTTTCCATGTTTATATATATTAATTGAGATTGATATTTACATGATTAAATGTTTCCAACATGTTAAGCAATCAAACTTGTTAAGACTTGATTAATTGAAATATGTTTCATATAGACAATTGACCACCCAAGTTGACCGGCGATTCACGAACATTAAAACATGTAAAAACGACATGACGATATATATATGGATATACATATGGTTAACATGAGATTATTATAAGTAAGTATCTCCATAAGTATATTAACAATGAGTTATATACATATAAACAAGACTACTAACTTAAGGATTTCGAAACGAGACATATATGTAACGATTATCGTTGTAACGACATTTAAATGTATATATATCATATTAAGATATATTAATATATTATTAATATATCATAATATCATGATAATATAATAATTTAACATCTCATTAGATATAATAACCAATGGGTTAACAACATTAATTGAGATCGTTAACTTAAAGGTTTCAAAACAACACTTACATGTAACGAC